>NC_134852.1:154247419-154563919 GCF_049852395.1 Peromyscus maniculatus bairdii
ACGCAGCAGATCGAAAGGACAGCCATTAGACAGAATCAAGTCCATGCTAACAGCTGGAGAGCAAGAATGCAGAGATCATGTGTACACAGCACGCAGAAACCACAAATACCTCACGGAGAACTTGCAAGATATGTGCCAAGACACTTGTATGGAAAGCCACAAAGGAGAAGGCATAGAAGCACAGGGCTACGGGGAGGCGGAGGGCTAGATCTCATTCATAGGTCAGAAAACACCACTGTTGAAATGTCAGTTTGGGGGCTGTGGACGTGATTCTGTCAACAGAGAGCTTGTTATGCAGCATAAGGACCTGAGTTTGGATCCTCAGCACCCACATAAGAAGCCGAGTGTGGTGACCCTGTAACCCACACACTGGGTAAGTGGACACAGAAGGATCCCTGAAGCTCATTGGCCAGTTAGTTTAGCCAAACCAGTGAGCTCCAGGGTTAAGAATAAGATGGAGGGTAATATAGAAAGAAACTCCTTGGGCCAGGAGCCATTGTGACAGGTCCACACCCCCAGCACCACACCCAGGGCCCAGAATGGAGTTGCTGGAATCAGGGAGCCCTGGGAATCTGGCTCCACACTAAGCAAACCTGAGCCTGAGTCTGGTGTCTGTGATCAGGTTGAGCTGGCTGGGAAGCTTCCAGAACTCATAGCCAGCACAGTCAGCGTCCATCAGTTGTATCATTTATTCATTTGACCTTATTCTCCACTGAGCACCTACCAGTCCCTCCATTCATCGGATCCATGTTTCCTGGCTCCTCCTCCCATCCAGGGACGGCGTGACTGCTGCTTGCTGACTCTGAGCCCTCAGGAGCACACCTGCTCGTGAGAGATGCAGAACCAAGCAGGTCAGGTTTGCTGTGTGGTATGTATGTGTGGTCCCCAGACAGGTAAGAAGCGTTGAGAACAGATTCCTGCTGCCAGGAGCCACAGAACCATAGTCAACAAACAACACCCTGAGCAGGACAAAGGCAAGCAACCAGGCGGAGGAGGTGTGACGTCATATAGGCAGGGTGCACAGGGCATCTCCATCTGCCATGAGAGGTGTGATGGCTTTGGCTTTGAAGGTTAGGGCAGAATATCTGCTGCTAAAGCCTGGCTCAGCTGTCCTGGCAAACTTCTGCCTCTTCTGCAGAACTGGTTTTGAGCTGCCAGGTGACCCCCTAGAGGTCATCCAGCTACAGAGGTGCCAGAAGGCAGGAGCCTAGCCACCCTTGGATGGAGTCAGGACTGTCTTGCATCTGCCTCAATTTAAGCTACCCCAAGAGCAGCCTTGACACTCCATGTGAGCCCCACTAAGCTTAGGATAGACATGACTGCTGCTGCCTCTGGGCTTCACTAACATCCTCATACCCAGCAATGGCCTGGGGAGCAGAGGTCCTATGTCCCCGCCCCCCATCTGTCTAGATCAACTCATTTATCATATGCTCCAGGGCTGTCAGCTGCTGTGATATTCACCTGTCACCTTGGCACACAGATGGACACCCTAGAGGGCCTGCATCTGTGTCCTTAGGCAAAGAGGGTACAGCTGACCTCAGATTTATTTCACCTTTATCTCAGTGGCAAGCCTTCTGGGAAGAGACCACTCTATTCCTTGGGGTCTGGTGTGAAATTCATGAAATAGGCAGATTTTTCCCAATCTGCCTCTCCAAAGCGGCCTCATCCACTGGGTCCTCCACCCACCCTTTCTGAGCCCAAGCTGGCCTTTAGTCTAAGGGTCTCACATCTACCAGATTCCCTGTTGGAACCTCTCCAGTTCTGAGGGCTCCATCCCAAGGAGGACTGGGGACATGGGATGGCTTCAGTCGTGTCCTGGGGAGGAATACACCCTACAGAGGTGGTTCCTTTTGGCTGGGGCTACAAGCAGGGGTTTCTTTCCATTCTAAGAACATTCTCCAAAGTCCCCAGAGAAAGTAGCACCTTTCAAATGGAAAAACACAGCTTTATCTAGCAGTCAGGTCACTGTGCTGGGTCTCACAGAGCATGGAAAAGAACATCTTTTCTTTGAATTAAAATGTCAATATAAACAGCTCAGTTGGTGAAGTGTGTTCTGTGTTAGCCTAAGGACCTGAATCGGGTCCCCAGAGCCCATGTAAAGCCCAGGTGTGGTGATGCATGCTTGGAATTCCAGGGCTGAGGAGATGGAGGCAGGTGGAACTTGCTGACCACCTAACCTAGCTTAGTCAGCAAGCCCCAGGGCCCAGTGAGAGACTCTGTCTAAAAGCTGCAAATGCCTACTATAGACAACCCAAGGCTGGCCTCTGGCCTCCATGCCCATGTATCTACACCTACACTCACACCCTCATGGGCACGTATACATATGCCCTTCCCTATACATACACAAAAGAGAGGAGTTTTCTGAGGGTGTCTGTCAGAAAGATACATGGGTGGAATGTTCTTTTTCATACCAGATGTTTCCATCTGGCTGGAAAGCGTGTTGGCGACTTATTTCCCTGGTGTTCTTGGTAAGGTTTGAATGCTGTTCTTTACATTTTTATGTCATGTGTCTGGGTGTTATGTCTGTGTACTATGTGCATGCAGTGCCTATAGAGGCCATAAGAAGGTGCCAGATCCCCTGGAGCAGGCACGCGGGTCTCGGGAACTGAACCCAGGTCCTTGGGAGGAGCAGCCAGTGCTCTCAAATGCCGAGCCTTCTCTCCAGGCCCAGGGCCTGAATGCTTTAAGAATGACAACGAAAGCAGTTTTGTTTGTTTGTCTTGTTTTGTTTTAAAGAGCCATCATAAAACATACAGAAACAGTGTGCACTTGGGAAGCTTGGCTCCCTTCCTCTTTTCTCCAACTGAAGGTGAAGCTGGCTGGCAGGCCAGGGTGGAGTCTGCAGAGACAGCTTGGCTGAGCACAATCTTGGAGAAGCCGAGGGAAAGCGATGGGGTCTGGATAGAAGCCAGGGGTGCCCTGCTGGCACTGTGAAGGTTCTTTGGGGCCACCTGAGAGGCAGAAGTAACCAGGATGCAACTACTTGGAGTGGCCCTGGAGCCAGGACAGACTTCGTCTGTTTAGTGGTAAAACAGCACCACCTTGTGGCCTTCACGAGTGACACCAGGCTGGAGAACTGGGGAGGCAGTAGCCACCTGGACTGTGAACGTTTTTGTGGGGAATGCTGGGACGAGGGAGGGAGAAACAGCAGTTTAGACGAAGCCTTGTAGTGGATGCATCCAACATAAGGCCTCTGTGGACAGAGCTGAAGGGTCAGTGGCCCCCAAGAGCAGCGAATGCCCCCCAGGAGCTGATGCTGAGCCTCCAGTCACCTGGCCCGTCTACCGCAGGAGGCAAAGCAAAGCTCCCCTTGCCAGGCCCACTGGGGTTGAAGGGCAGTTTTCTTGGGTTGGCTGCCACAGGGGCAGAAGGATGCAGGACACGTGCCCTCACTGTAGCTCTGGGGTCCTCCTTTTGCCCCTGGCCCTCTGTCTGTTCCTGTCCTTACCATGTCCTTTGCATGTTCAACATGCAACCTGGCCTCGTTCCCTTCATGAGAGGGCAGAGCTGGGACATGGCAAGAGTTTGAGCAAGACTGGAAGGGGGGTCCCCTGGCAGCTATGAGGGCAGGGCAGGTGGGCATAGGATGGCCGGCCACTCTACACTTGCCTCATAGGCAGGGATAGTCCCCCAAGGCTTGACGGGGACTCCTCCCCTAGAGCCCTGTTTAGGACTACCTGCAGCGGCTCCTTCTTCCTGAGCTGCCGGCCCTTCATGTAGTACAAGAGGGGCTTTGCGCTGCTGTCGATGCAGGCTAAGAGGGTGGCCAATGGCAAGAAGAAGGGGAGCAGGAATTTTATGACCGGCCGCAGGCTCCAGTAGACCACCATGGGCAGGCGGCAGAAGAACAGCAGGATCCCGGAGCACTGGGCCACTTTGCAGAACTTGGGGAGTGGCTGCCCAGAGCAGCAGTTGCCACAGATCAAGAGAATCATGCTTGCCCCACAGGCCATGACCGCCAGCACCACTAGCCAGACCACGCTGGCCCAGTGGTAACTGAGGCAGACCAGGAAGCTCATCCCCTTGTACAGCAGTCCACAGGCATTGGCCGGCAGGAGCACAGCCGGCATGGTCAGTGCCCAGATCAGGAGACAGAGCACGGCTGAGGTGTACCTGGGGCGGCAGCTGGGGCTGCAACAGGAGGGAAACATGTAGGCGAGGCAGCAGTCCACAGCGAAGGCCGCCAGCAGCCAGAGCCCCACAGCAAACCACAAGAAGATGATCGGGAAGTGGAGTGTGTCCTCGTAGCCCAGGGCGATCTCGGCAATAGAGAAGCCCACCTGGCAGGCGAGGAAGAGGAAGTCGGCAGCGGCCAGGTGCAGCAGGTAGATGTTGAAGGGGCCCTTCTTGATGTGCAGACCAAGGTGCCAGAGCAGCAGAGCGTTGCCCCCCAGCCCTGCCAGGCTGACAAGGAGGCTGAGGTAGAAGAGTACACTGTTGAACGTGCCCCAGATGTTGAATATGGAGAACATCCTGGCTGGCTTCCGTGGGTGATCTGGGAGGCCCCTGCAAAGGGTGACAGTGCTCTGGGTGTGGGAGGTAAGACATCAGGCGTCCCCGGCTTCTGGAGTTGGTGTGGGCTTGGCCCCCTTTCCTAGCTGCCTGTGATCTCGCCCCCTCCCCAACACCTGCTGTGCTCTGAGGCAGCATTCTCTGCCCTCCTCCTGGCTGGCCAACCCTTCCTGTGTGAGGTGCTTCCTTGCAGAGACCACCAGTTTCAGGCAAAGGGGCCACAGGCGGAGGGACTTCCCTTTCTTTTCCATCATGTACTAGTGTGAGGGCTCCCAAGGGTCTCTGATGGCGCCTAGTAGGACTCCAGGACACTGTTCTGTGCTGGATGAGGCTGTAGGGGACTTCCCCACACAGTCCATCTGGAGCAGGACACTAAACACTCAGGGTCCTGAAGGACTGTGGTTACTCACTTCAGTGATGGGTCTCAGAGCCCTGAGTCTTCTGGGGGAGTGATTAGCAGCAGGAGAGTTCCTGGTGCTCTCAGTGGGGGGGGGGGAGGCTGCGGGGAGGGTTGACTCAGAGCAGTACCTCTCTTTTCATAAGGCCCATGGTGGATCTTGTCCTAGCTCAGGGAATGTTCCAGGTATGAGGCCCCAGACCCAGGTTCTGGGGACAGGGCCTGCTAGGGAGGAACAGCTATAGGAAAGGATAGATGGGGAGTGGGGGGTGGGAGAGGGAGGGAGACACAGACAAGGAGACAAGGACGGAGTGGTGGGGGACAAGGTCAGAAATGGAGAGGGAGGTGGGAGACAGAGAACACTGTGTACTTTGTGCTTTACCCTCATTCCCGGCTTGGGATGTGTCCCCTGCCCAGGAGACCACCTTAGCTATCTCTCCACTCACAGAGGCTCACATCCATTACCCCTGCTTCCTCTCGTGGTCCCAAAACTTCTGCAGTGTCCTGGTAAGTGTCACCTCCCGGCTCATCACCAAGGATCCTTCCTGGTACCTCCTACAAGCCCAGCTGTCAGGGTCAGAGTGCAGGTCCTCAGGACCTTAAAATTAGGGACTTTTCCTGGACTCTTGTGCATCATTGGTGACAGAGGCAGGATCCTTCCCCTCTGTGGGCCTCAGTGCCCTATGGTACACCAAGGGTGTTTAATCCAGACTCCTAATCCTGTGTGGATTCCCGCTGGTGGAGGCAAGGCTAGTTTTGAAAGGGGATATGGAAGGTGGGGCATCTTCCTCATCCTTGTTCTCCAGTGGACCCAGAGCTGTGAATTCCAAGCCTGCAGCCTCAGCCTCCAAGGTTCCCTTCCCTTACCAAGGGAAGGTCCCTTTCGGAGGACATCCCCAGAGCCGCCAGCGCCCCTCTGGAAGCCAGGCAGGGAGCAGGATGCTGTAAGGGGTAAGAGAAGGGATGTTCTTTGCTTGGGGGAGCAGGTAGAGGGGCAGACTAACCTTCTCACCTGCTGATCGCCTGCTGACAGTGGCTGTCCCCAGCTCGCTCAGCCCACACTTGTTGTCTTGAGCGCCTCCTGGCCCCTAAATCCCCTCCTGTCCTCTGGGGCTGGCTCCTGCCAGTTCCCTAGAAGTGAGAGGGTGTGTCACCTTTTCAGGGGAACCGAAGGAATGAGCTCAAACAGAGTTGTTTGTGTGGGTGGCTCCTCCCTCTCATCTGGGAGAAGAAACCAGAGAACCTTCACACCACCTCTTCTGGAGTAATCCCTGGCCCTAGGTGCTCAGGACCAAAGAAAGAGATGCCGTTGTAGAGTTGGCTCAGTCAGGAAATGCTATGCAAGCATGGGGACCTGAGCCTGGATCCCCAGCCCCTGGGATAAAAGCTGGGCATGATGGTGCAAGCTTGCAACCCCACTACTCGGAGTTGGAGACCAGAGGACCCCTGGGACTTGCTTTCCAGATGGCCAGGCCAGCCAGGTTTTGGGTGCAAGATCTTATCTTCGAAAAATAAGGTATTGGGCCAGTGAGAAGTCTCAGTGGGTAAAGGTGCTTGCCACCAAGCCTGATTCAATTCCAGGGATCCACATGGAAGGAAAGGATTTATTTCTAAAAGTGTTCCTCTGATCTGGACACCCATGGTGTATTGAAGCCGGGTGTGGTGTCCCACTCCTTCAATCTGAGTACTTGGGGAGCAGAGGGAGACTCTCAGTGAGTCTACAGAGAGTTCCAGGCCAGCCAGGGCAGCATAGTGAGATGTTGTCTCAAAACAACAACACATGCCATTTTAAATGTTTTTTTAAGTGGGGAGTAATTGAAGAAGACACCCCATGTGGACCACTAGACTCTGAACGCACCAGCACAGATGGACACATAAACACACCGATGACAATGCTGGGAAGAAGGAGAGGGAGAGAGGCAGACAGAGCTAGGACTACACAGTGAGATAGACTGGCAAACTTACCGGCAGAGGAAGGTTCTGGGGAGCTGGGTGGCCAAGCACTGAGTGTGTCCCTGCATCTGGGACAGAAGACAGTGTCATTATGAGTTAGGACAAAAAGTGTGTTCTCAGGCCAGAATGTCTCTGGTTTATCTTCAGATTCCATCAAGAGCCAGGCACATCCCTCCACGTCATCCAGTGCACGTGTGCTTTCACAGTCTTGTGTTATGGTTTCCCAGCAAACTATGTAGGAAAACCCAACTGGGGTGCCTCAGTCACAGCAGCTGTAGCTTAAAATGGCTGCCATCATGTCAAGCCATATCCATACTCTCTCTCCCCTGTGCGAGATGGACCCTCACGATGCACATAAGCACTGTGCAGCCTCAAGTCTCTCCAACATTTTGTTGTTCTGGTGGGGTTTTAGTCAGTATTGCCCCCCCGAGGATTAACATAATCCACATGGTGTGCTGGTGCTGGGAGGCGAGCTGCCTGGCTTTTTAGAGGCGTCCGCAGCAGCAGGAGAGCCTGTGCACAAACGAAACAGAGAGCAGAGTCGGACCGAGGACTTAGCGCCTCTCCTATGCAAGTGTGGGGTGGGAGAGGGCATTGATCTGGGTTTTCACGTGTGACAAGGGATGGCGTCTGGATATGGAATTGATATTCTGTTTTGATGGGGTATGGCCCGTGGGCTGTCACTGACAGCTGCTGTGTGACTGTGACCAAAAGTGTAATGTGTGATTTAACACCTTGAGCCCCAGGCTAGACAGATGGCTCAGAAATTAAAAGCAGCCATTGTTCTTCTGCAGGACCTGAGCCCAATTCCCAGTGCTGAAGTTCAGTGATTGTACCAATTAAAGGGCGAGCAGACTCATCTTGGGTAAGAGTGGGGTCAGTCTTCCCTTGCATCCATGTGAACCCCAAGGTGTCCTATCCCAAGTATTCTGAAGTCACCAGGCCACCAGTTTATTCCAGGAGACCTTTGGCTCCTGTGTGGCATGAGTGGCAAACTGCCAAGCCTCTGAGACCATACAGGAGGTCCCTAAGTGCCAATTGGTCCAAGAAACCAAGGTCAGTGTCCTCATGTGATTAAGCTGGATCTCCCAATCCCCAGCCTTGTCACAGTGCTACCTACTGACCACGGTACCCATACCCAGAGTCATCCACAGGTCATCCGTCCCAAATCTATTTTTCCTTCTCCCCCTCCCACCTCATTTTAAATTACATTTATTTACTTATATGTGTGCGAATATTGAGGTCAGTTCTCTCCTTCCAGCATATGGGTTCCGGGGATTGAACTCAGGTGGTCAGGCTTGATGGCAAGCTCCTATGCCCACTGAGCCATATCATCAGCCCCTGTTGAATAGCAAGCACTGTCCTCCCATCCTTTGAGCCAACTGCTGCCATCTTCATGAACTCTGCTGTGTCTGCTTGACAAAGATCATCCCAGATGGACCTGATGACTTTAGAGGTTTGCTCATAGAAAGAGGGGCACGGGAGGGTCATGGGAATCTGACCTGAATATCCAGCCCCCTTCCCCCAGCCACTTGTATGCAGTTCTGCTCAAGCTGCAGTCTTCAGGGTCCAGAGTGGAGGATATAATTGGGGAAGGCTGGGGGAAGGGTTTCCGCCTCCACAGCTATTATCCATGCTGGGTGCAGACCTCCCAGACTGGCTTGCTTTAGGGTCACCCTGCAGTACATAAGCCAAATAAACTCACTGGTTCCCCTTTGAACTTGGCTGTCATTGAGACATTAGAAGGATGGGAGTAGATGTTTCTTTTTTTTTTTTTTTAATTTTATTTATTTTTATTTCATGTGCACTGGTGTTTTGCTTGCATGTATGTCTGTATGTATGAGGGTGTCAGATCCTCTGGAACTGAAGTTACAGACAGTTGTGAGCTGTCATGTGGGTGCAAGGAATGGAACCTGGGTCCTCTGGAAGAGCAACCAGGGATTCTTTTTTTTTTTTTTCTTTTTTGTCACTAGTTTATTTACAATTTTATTTAGTAATAAGAGTTTAAGAGTTTAATCCAATTTTCAGATCACATCTCTTAAACAATCTTCATTCTGTTAAAGGGATGAATTAAATATCCTTATTTTTTAAGTAGCTGGTGCCTTACAATAAAGAAAGGAGCAGCAAATCCAGATCCAAACACAGTCATCATAGCCAGTAACCGCCACTTGTTTTCCACCGAAAATGGCAAATTCTTCCCCGGGCCCTCCTCATAGTGGCTGTGGACGTGGTGAACCTCCACACACTGTGGCCCAACATGGCCACAGTGGAGCTCTGTGAGGGGAGCTCTGTGAGGGGAGCAGAGCGGGAATGTGGGAGAAACGGCCACACCACCACAGTCTCCTTCCTTCACGACCTTGCCAGGCAGAGCCGCAACCAGGGATCTTAACCGCTGAGACATCTCTCCAGCACCCAAGGTAGATGTTTCTTAGTCCCTTCCATGAGCAGAAAAATTTTGATACTTCCCCAAATCTCTCCTGTCCTGGCCAGCGGGATCTTCAGCAGAGACCCTAGAAGGGGGAATGGCGAGTGAAAGGGACAAGAGACACAAAGAATTGACAGCAAGACAGTATTCTGATCAAGCTGCAAAATTGTATTTTTCTCAGGTGGGTTTTATAGTAAGCAGACCAGGAAACTGTCTTTGGGAAAAGATCAGGGACTGTTGAGTTGCCAGTCAACCCAACCAAGCAACCTAACCGCAAAACATTGTTGCTAATGGTCACTGTAACAGAAAGATAAGGAAATGTTAAGTTATTTTCTAATAACTCGGGACTTGTCCAGGCATGTCACAAGTTTCTGGTTAGTGGCTCAATACTGGACAACAGGAACTTAACTCAGGCAGGTAATATGGCATGGCTCTTAAAATTGTCCTCGACATCTCCTCCCGTTGTTTTATTTTATGAGGGAGTGTGCCCACCTGAACGGTGATGGACCTTAACCGGCTGGGGAGACATTGACCTGACTCCTCCTAGAGCCGCTGCAGGCTTGAGAAAAAGGATACCTTTTGGGGAGGAGAGGGCTTAGGCATTTTGGTACCTCTAGATACAAATCTCTATGCAAGTCAGGTTTGTCTCTCAGGGAATCCGAACCAAGGGCTATTCAATCAGCCTTCCCCTGCAGTGCTTGGCCTTGCACCCAGCAGTGTCCATACCGGCTGATGCCAGTAATCATAGGTTCGGATTTTATGCTGCTCCTAAAGGAGAAGAGGACTGAGAAATATCATAGGGATCACATCCTCGATCCAGCATTTCGAGCCAATGGTAATGAACCTGTATAGGTTTTGATGCCAGGGAGTCTTTTTTTTTTTTTTAAATGAATTGGATTAGCCTGCCAATTATAAAGGGACCCAAAGTTACAAATAACAAAAGGCTGACTAATGGTCCTGCAAGAGGCATTAAAAGGGAGAACATGGATGATCTCCCCCAATTATCTGCTGCAGCAGAGAATTGCTACTTATGTAGCTCTAGGCTAAGTTTGTGTAGCTTATTTATCTGGGTTTCTACCATTCCAGACTCATTAATGTAATAACAACATTCTTCCCTCAGAAAAAGGCATATCCCACCCTTTTCTGCTGTCAGCAGGTCCAAGGCCCGTCGGTTTTGTAGGGCAACCTGTGCAAGAGAGGTTAACTGCCTCTGAAGGGAGGATAAGGATGCTGCAGAAGCCTCAATTGCTACCTGAAGTTGCTTGGATAGGTGAGCTGTTGTTATGAGGGAATGACCCAGAACTCCTCCTGTCAAGCCTGCAGAGACCAGAGAGGTGGCGAGGGAAATTCCGGCCACAAGGGGCAAGAAGACAGCTCTTTTTTGCTTGGGCAGGGGGATGTCCCATCCCAAGAACTCTGCAGGGGTCCTGAGCATAATTTGTGGGACCAGAGTGACAGGTTCGATTGTGGTCAGTCTGATAGTACAAAAAACAGATAGCAGAAACCACCTTGCCGGGGGAATTATGGAAACCAGTAAAGTTGAGTAAAATGGGATTCTGACATCCTTGCAAGGAAGGGGCAATCAGTGGTAGCCAACAGGTGGCCAAAGGTCTGTGTTTTAGCATAATTAGTATAATTTTCAGTCAAATAAAAGCACCATACGAATGGGGATGTGTTGACCGGTCTCTGGTCTTGATAAGAAGGTACAGACAGCAGCAAGATCCAGAATATCCAGGGAAATTTTTCCAGTTTTTTCTTCATCAGCATCTGTAAAGAAGGAGAAGGAAAGGGAAAACAACCTCAGGGGCTATCCTTTTCCCTGGGTGATGGGTTAGAGTTGACTTGTTTAACTAATCTCTCGGGGAGCCAACAAGGGCCTCCCTCTGCTTGGTCATAGATGCATGCTGACCCTCGACCTCAAATCAGGACTGGGTCGGGCCCTTTCCACTGGGCAGTTATGGGGTCTCGCCACATGACCAATGCTTGTTGGCTTTGAGTTTGTGGATGCCAAAAGCGATCCGCTGCAGACCTTTCATTCTTGTCCAAGGTAAGGAAATTAAGGACAAAAAGGGCATGATGTAAAAGATTTCGGGGGTTGCCTCATGTATCATAAAGGCTTCCCTTCTTTAATTTATGAAGCATTGATTTTAGAGTCTGGTGAGCAAGTTCAATGATGCCCTATCCCTGGGGGTTGTAAGGAATGCCAGTGACATGCTTAATCTGAAGTTGTTGGCAAAAAGATTGAAAATTTTTTCCCAGTATATCTTGGGCCATTATCAGTTTTATAATTTTAGGCTTTCCTAGGACAGAAAAGCATTGTAAAATATGGGAAATAACATTTTTGAAGGCCTCTCCAAACTGGAGAGAGGCAAATATAAAACCACTAAAGGTAGCAACTGTAACATGTATATATTTAAGTTTGCCAAATTCAATTAAATGAGTAACATCCATTTGCCAAATTTCATTGGGAACCAAGGCCCGGGGGTTAACTCCTAGATGTTGAACTGGGAGGGAGACAGCACAGTCAGTGCAATTTTTAACAATTTCTTGGGCCTGTTCTCGGGTGAACTTAAACAACAAACGAAGGGAATGAGCATTTAAATGGTGAAGAGAGTGTGCTTGGGCAGCCTGAGAAAGGGATCCTGCATGAACAGGAAAAAATGATTGTGTGGCTGCATCAGCCAAGGCATTTCCCTCAGAGGACCAGGCAATTTTAAATGGGCCCATAGATGGCCAATAAAAAGGGGTCACTGTCTAGCCTTAATCAAGGAGCGTAGCTGAAGAAAAAGTGGAGCTGCATTGGTAGAGGGTTTAATAAAGGGAACAGTTTCCAATAAGGGAACAGAATGGGTCACATAAGTACGATCAGTATACAAATTAAAGGGTTAAGAATGAAATAATTGAAAAACTTGAATGACTGCATCAAGTTCAACAAGCTGTGCTGAGGAATATGGGGAGAGGCAGGAGGTAGCCTTTCCATCCACAACATAGGCGGCAACTCCATTGGCTGAGCCATCGGTAAATACTAGGTTGTAAGGCAGTTAATTTGGGGAAAACAAAGGGATGAATTCTGGCAAACTGTAACAAGGGATCACTAGGATAATGGTTATCGATAGTACCAAGGAAGGAGGAGCAGGCAATGGGCCATTCATCATTTGTTTGAAGCAGCCAATCTAATTGTGCTCGCGTATAGGGGATGACTATGGAGTCAGGATTGTTTCCAAAGTATTGGCAACTTGTTTCTCTTCCCTTAATAATTAGCTTGGCCATTAAAGACAGATAAGTGGCCAGCAACTTTGAGGGAGAGGTGGGTAGGTGGACCCAGAGTAGGGGATTCCCTCTTTTTTCTTCTCTGATGGTTATTTGTTGCCAGAAGACTAGACGTGGGGGGTTCAGGAATATTAATACTGACAGAATGACAGACAGAAGGTGGATGGGAGTACTCTTTCAGGGCTTTTTCTTCCTCCTTAATTAATTTTTGAACATCAGGGGAATGATTATAAGTTTTTAAGACATCATTAATTAAATTCCAGTAGGAAAAAATTTGAACGGGGACCTTTTTAGGACCAAAGGTCTAGTAAAAATCATTTAAACAGTCTCCAACCTGTCTCCAGCACTTTTCATCTATGGTTCCTTCTTAGGGAAACCAAGGACAGACATTTTCAATATAGTCAAGAATTTTTTTTAAGTCTTTCTTTTTAACCCTAATTTTCTTGTCTTGAGAGACCATTTCAGTCCTGAAATAAACAAATCCTGTTTATTAAATGCTTGTCCCATGATAAACTTATCTTGTGTCATCATGTTACAATTCCTCTGGATCTGTCTCACAGCCGGGAGCTTCTGTGGCGATCACTGACTGGATCTTCACTCGTGGAGCTGTCTTCCACGGTGGTCCAACTCTTAGGCAGGCCTGCCTTGGTGTGTGATGAGGTTCACCACTCCTCCACGTCCCAGAGCCTCACACTGGGCACCAGTTGTCCCGGCCACCAGGATCTTCAGCAGAGACCGTAGAAGGGGGAATGGCGAGTGAAAGGGACAAGAGACACAAAGAATTGACAGCAAGACAGTATTTTGATCAAGCTGCAAAATTTTATTTTTCTCAGGTGGGTTTTATAGTAAGCAGACCAGGAAACTTTCTTTGGGAAAAGATCAGGGGACTGTTGAGTTGCCAGTCACCAACCAAGCAACCTAACCACAAAACATTGTTACTAATGGTCAGTGTAACAGAAAGATAAGGAAATGTTAAGTTATTTTCTAATAACTCAGGACTTGTCCAGGCATGTCACAAGTTTCTGGTTAGTGGCTCAATACTGGACAACAGAAACTTAACTCAGGCAGGCAATATGGCATGGCTCTTAAAACTGTCCTCGGCAGGACCCTTTATTAGGAACAAAAACACCGGGGCCCCCAACTGGGTATGCCAGCACCCTTCAACAGGAGTAAAGGTTTTGTCTTGCTGAAATGCTTTGGATGGGGCGGTCATTTCCTTGGGACCCCAGATCTAGTGCTAACAATACCGATGTTAGATTTTTGAAGCAGCTTGAAGAGTCGGGAGGCAGAAAAGATACCAGTTTGACCTCAGCAGACAGGAGTGTTTATCTCAAACATCGAGGGGCAGACACAATGGGAGAGGGGTGTCTGCTAAGGGGGAAGCGGGAACTTGGGGTTCACATAGGAGGCTTGGGGAATGCGATGGCTGGGGCTACGTGCAAGCCTCCTCCCTCCTAGAGTTGTTTGTCCAGACAAGGCTCTTACACCTTTAGAAACTGCCTTGTTCTGGCCATCAGGTTTCGAGTCAGTCACAGTGGGCAACTGAGTTTGGCAATGACGGTGAGGAGGCAGGAGCTGGAGCTTCAGACAGGGCTTTCCTCGGTCAGGGTCTGGCAGTTTGTTCAAAGTTGATTCTGATGTATTCCAGCACTTAAGCAATAAGGAATGGGCCAGAGAGGATAGGGGTTCCAGGAATAGGGCTGGAGTTTTGTGGGGAATCCGTAGGCACCGTCTAGTTCAGAGCCCATGGTAGAGGGGGTCCTCTGTCACTTAGCAGGAGGAGGGTTTTAACTTGATCGGCTGTAATAGGTCATGTGGTTGTCGTCATGCCTTCTGGGAGAAACTTTTGAGAAATCAGTAGAGAGCTGAAAACAGATGATCGGGTTATAGAGTAAAACTGACAGATTGCCCAGGGAGGTAGGGGAAGGGGGAGGGGGAGAGGCGGGTAAGCCGGGGAGAGGAAGTGGGTACCGAGTGACTGGGGCTTGTCCCACTGCCAGGAGCGCTGCTGTGCCAAAGGGAGTGAGCAGAAGCAGTAGGGAGGAAATAGGGACTAATGGAAAGCATCGTCTGGCCTGGAGTCAAAGGGATGATGGTTCTTTGCAGTTAGAGTTTCTTCGTAGCATCTAGAAGGTCTTTTTGCAGCTATATGAGCATCGGAGGGAGCTGGTGTAGGAGAGGCCCATTAAGAGACTTGTATGGGACATTCTGTGTGAGTGGAGGGTGACGTTCAGTAAGTAAGCTTTTAGAAGACAGGGTGAAGACGTAAGTATGGGGATAGAAGTGACCGAGGGGAGGAGCCAGAGAGGGAGGAACCCAAAGCCCTTACAGAGTTGGAGGCTTGTGGTTGCATTTTTTGTCTGGTCCCTGTTGAGCAACAGCCTCAGGTCATGAGGAATTGAGTCACGCCATACTGGGCAATCGCCCCTAGCCATAAGTAATGGCTTAGCCTTTAGTCTGACCATTCTGCTCCACCTGCAGAAATAATATGCCGCGTATCAGAAACAAGCCACCCTGCGCCCAGCCAAACCACAGAAAAATAGCTGTAACTTCCTGGTAGCTATTCACATATGTGTGCATGTGCATGTACACGTCCCCTTGCTTCCCCCTAAATGCATTCAACCTTCAACTGTTAGGAAGGTCAGGGCCCCTTGCTGTTCCAATAAAGCAGTCTTAGTCTGTTGAGATCGAGTCTGTGTGCTTCTCTGCCTCAGTTTCCCCACAGTCCCTGTGTCTTTGGGCCCTGTCTCAAACCAGCTAGGGTTTGTTGGGACAGACGCAGCATCATGTATAGAGGAGGCCACAGACCCCATCCCCAGCAGTGGTCCAATCTAGTCTCAGAGCAGTGAGTAGCTGAAGACTCCAGTTGGTCCTGAAGGAGGTTAAGATGTTCTGAAAATTTTCTGCGGTTTTTGAGAACTTGTGAGACAGAGAGGTTAATGGATGTAGAAAAAGCTTCAGTCCAGCCATTTTAGTTCTAAGTCTCGAAAACAATCCTTAGAGAGGCAAGAGGGATAGGTTGGATGGTCCATGGCCCACTAGTCCCCCTTTCAGAGGTCACTGAACTGCTTTCAGGGACTTGGGGGTACTGATCTCTCTGTAACTGCTTCCAGCTTACAAAATGGGCTGTGTAGAAGGGGCAGCAGTTAAGAGTGCCTCAGAGGAGAGTCAGTCCAAGAGGCCACAATAAAACTTGGCGGATGGCAAAAATCCAGAACAAAAAACGGCCGTTTGGTGATAATGTGTATTTTGGAGTATGCTTTGTGAGGGGAATAGTATGTGTAACACATGAAAAGTGAGATTGGCCGGGCAGCAGTGGTGCACGCCTTTAATCCCAGGACTCGGGAGGCAGAGCCAGGCAGATCTTTTGTTAGTTCAAGGCCAGCCTGGTCTACAGAGCAAGTTCCAGGACAGGCTCCAAAACTACATGGAGAACCCCTGTGTCAAAAAACCAAAATAAATAAATAATTGAAAAAAGAAAAGAAAAGAAAAGAAAAAGTGAGACTGGCCAGGTAGTGGTGACATAAGCCTTTAATCCCAGCACTTGGGAGGCAGAGGCAGGCAGATCTCTGAGTTTGATGTCTACAAGGGTGAGTTCCAGGACAGTCAGGGCTACACAAAGAAACTTGTCTCAAAAAATAAAACAAACCAAAACCAAAAAAAAAAAAGTGAGACTGTTAATACTATTATGATTTTTATGGGGGGGGGTTTGAGATGGTTCAGTGGTAACTGAGTGAAAAAAAGAAATAAAAAAGGACATGAATGTTCCTAGGTATGGTGAAGGAGGTTTATTGTAGATACCTGGGAGAGCATAGTCAGAGGCAGGGACATCTGAGAGAGTCCAGAGTGAACACAGCCAGACTGAGCTGGGCCATGTGAGGAGAGTTGGGGGAGGAAGGAGGGGAGAACTGGAGAGGAGCTACCAACCAAGATGGGTGGCCTGGGCCAAGAGAGTAAAAGGGAGACCCAAAGGACCAGGGAACCAAAATGGCTAGATTATATAGGGAAGGGCAGCCCAGACTCTGGGCTGGAGAACTCCGAGTAGGAGGCATGGTATGCTAGCCAGGAGGGCCCTGTAACAGGTAAGACGGAGGGATGCCTGGAGAACCTGGTGGCCAGCATCCACTGTGATATGGTAAATAGACCCCTGTTTGTCCCGGGTTTGAGACCTAACAGCCTTTCTGTTGATAAAAAAATAAGAGATAAGGGGAGACACAATCCTTTCCATGACTACTTCCTGATGACATTGGGGCATCAATCATTGTTGGGGGACCCCCCAAAAGCTGGAATGTTGGCCAAGGCTGGGCAAAGTAGGCTGTTTCACTCAGGGTCGAGGATTTGCAGGACCATCTGAGACTAGGGAAGTGCAGGCCACTTCAGAGCAGTTTGTGAGGCTGGACCTCCTGGGACTAGCTGCTTTGAAGCTATCTGGGATGCAGAGGCTCAGTCTCCTAGGACATTCCCTTAGAAGAGGCTGGGACTGGTGAGTTTGGAGCAATTTGCAGTCTTCAGTTGATTGGAAATCTGCTGGAACAGATATATATTAGGGGCAGAAGGTAAAGTTAAGGAGAGTAGGGGAATTTTTTTATCCAGGGCATACATTTAAACTTCCAGGCCCACAGTCCTGGTAGCTGAGGAGGGGGAGTCTTAAGATCAGGGAAGAGAGAGAAATCCCACACTTGGGAATAGGCAGGTTGGGAAACAGGCTGTTGATGGACAGCACTATTTGGAGTCCATTTGACCTATGAGAGGTAGATCTAAATGGACTCCCTAAAGCTTACATGGATTTCTTTCTTCTTTTCTTTCTTTTTTTTCTTTTTTCTTTTTTCTTCCCTGAGACAGGGTTTCTCTGTGTAGTTTTGGTACCTGTCCTAGATCTCACTCTATAGACCAGGCTGGCCTCGAACTCACAAAGATCCGCCTGCCTCTGCCTCCCTGAGTGCTGGGATCAAAGGTGTGTGTCACTGCCACCCAACTTCCTGATCCTTTTTAAATGTACTTTTACAAAATATCACAGTACAGCCCCAGCAACCAGTAGTCTTGGAGTGCTAACCTTGGACATGAAGGCCCCAAAAGTGGTGCGGCCCCCTATGGGCTCTAATCTTCTTCAGTCGCTCCAGGTTCTTATGTAGCTTGTTGTCTAGACTGTTGGCCAGAGCCTGACTGTACTTTCTGTCCTTCACATCCTTCTGTCTGTTCAAGAACCAGTCTGTTATCTTGTACGGTTGTAGGTTCTGCTTGATGGTGATCACACATTCCACTTCATCCTCCGTGAGTTCTCCAGCCCTTTTGGTGAGGTCAATGTCTGCTTTCCTCAACACCACATGAGCATATCTCCACCCCACACCCTTCATGGCTGTGATGGCAAAGGCTATTTTCTGCCACCCGTCAATATTGGTGTTGAGTACTCGCAAATGTGCCAGAACATCTCAGGGATCGCTAGAGACATGGCAGCGGCACAATCAGTGCTGTGGAGGCCTCCTGTGGAAGCGAGTCCTTACATCTTGACCCACAGTCATCAGAAGCAACTGTGTCTCACACTGAGTAAAGGAGACCTCAAAGCCCACCCCCACAGGGATGCACTTCCTCCAACAAGGCCACACCCACTCCAACAAGGCCACACCTCCCAATAGTGCCACTCCCTATGGGGCTATTTTCTTTCAAACCACCACTGAGGGGCTGCTGAACAAGTGTGGCTGGTCTGAGGTCTCGCAATGGAACTTTTTAAATTTAGCCTGCAAACAGGTGTGTCCTTTGACAAAGACAATTTGGAACTCACGGTGGATGTGGAAACAAGGTAAAAACAGGGACTAGATGCAGCCACTTGGAGCATCCCCCAAGTCCTGGATTGCCCAAATGTGCCTGGAAGGCAAGAGGGTCATCCCCAAACTTGTTACCTTCCAGGAGTCAAGGGCCAGTGGAAAGCTCTTAGAACTTCTCCTGAGATGGGCCTTACTGGCCTATGCAGAGGTCCCAGGACTCTTGACTGAACAAGGCTCATGGGGGCCACAGAAAGCTCCTGGAACTTTCAACCAAGGGAGTCTCGAGACAAGACGGAAGGAGGCTTCCAAGAGCCCCCAAGACCTAACTTCGGTGCCTCTGAGTTAGGTTGAGTGGGTTACCTTGTCCCAGTGTTTTGACTGCATTAGATGTGTGGTCTGGTCAAATGGAGAATCGTCTCTTATCTGGAGGTCAGACTAAGTAAAAATGAAACGGAGACATGGGAGGAGAGAAATGTTTGATTTTTATGAGGAAAGGAGAGATGATGGAGGAGAAAAGTTCTTGAGAGTGATGGACAGGCAGGTTTACCTGTCAGGAGGGCTTGAACAAACTCAGCAAAGGTGCCACCAGATGATCATGGTCACCAGAGCCAGAGCTGTCAGTGGCCTTCAGGAACTCAGGGTCACTGGGAAGAGCCCAAGGTCTCAACAAGATGGAGAAAGGTGGGAAGAGAGAGAAAGGTTAGGTGATAGAATGCCTTCCTGGAGGAGGTGGGTGGTCCTGCCAGGTTGACTTGAGGCCCCAAGCTGGCTTTACATAGAACACCAATAGAACCTCCAGAACCAGAGGCCCATCAATGGGACATACACTGCTCATGGAGGCAGAGGCCACTAAGACCAGAGGTCCCAGGTAGACTGGTGGCTGTTTAGCTTACATGCTTTGGCAGGCATCTGTGCTCCCAAGAAAACAGTCCCCAGGAGTAGGCAAGGGCAGGAAGAGAGTCAAAAGGTCCCTGAAAGAGGGCTTGGGGGTCCCCGTGTGTTCTCCTGGGCTTCAGCCCCAAATGTTGAATATATGAGGCAGAAGGAAAGAGACCAGTTTGACCTCAGCAGACAGGAGTGTTTATCTCAAACATCGAGGGACTGACACAGTGGGAGAGGGGTGTCTGCTAAGGGGGAAGCGGGAACTTGGGGTTCACATAGGAGGTTTGGAGAATGCAATGGCTGGGGCTACGTGCAAGCCTGCAGTTCCTCCCTCCTGGAGTTGTTCGTCCAGACAAGGCTGTTACACCTTTAGAAACTGCCTTGTCCTGGCCATCAAGATGACGGTCATAGTGAGTGACTCAGTTTGGAATGGCAATAAGAGGCAAGGAGTTGGAGTTTCAACATAGGGCTTGGTCTGAGTCTGGCAGAGTTTGTTCAAGGTTTATTCCAACAATGACATCAGCCTTAATGCTTGGAGTGTTTTGTTTCTACAGAGCTTCTGACACATATTTATTTATCTCAAGTTCTCCAATCTTGTCCTCAGAGAGGAGACATCCAATAAGGTGGCTCAGACTTCTGGAAAGAAGGAGCCATCCGCACACTCAGTGTGCAGAGCTGTGCGCACTTCAGGGAATGCTGGCACTATAGACAGCCTTCAGTGAAGGAGATGGCGGGATCAACAGGCGAGCCAGACTACAGGTGTTAAGATGATACATTCAGGACTGGCCAGGGCACCCTCTGAAGACGACACTGGTGACAGTGTCCCTGCTGGACAGTAGAGTGACTGCAGCTAGGCCGGCATGATGGAGCATGCTGCATGTGCTAGCCAGAGGAACATGTCTGTGAATGAGTCCTAACTAAGATCAGTGATGAAGTGGCGTGCCAGGCCAGCAGGCTACTGCAGAATCCTGTCATTGCTGTGTTATGTATGTGCACTGTGCGTGTGCGCCATGTGAGTGTGTGCATACACATGCATAGGAAAGCCAGAGGGCAATGTTGGGTGTCTTCCTCAATCACTCCACCTAATTCTTTTGAGATGGATCACCGACTGAACTTGGGAGTTCACTGCTTTGGCTAGATGGTCTGGCAGATGCCACGCTCAAGGCCATGACGATCCAGTCGATAAGGACCCACATTCTTCAGATCTGATGGGTAGAATGTATCAGATGTGTCTAGCCTTTTGACACGGCAACATGAGGCTGCCACCTACAAAGTTCATGAATCCTTCACCTGAGATACTAAAGAATGCCAACAAATAAATAAATAAAAACAAACAAACAGAGCACAAATCATCAAAGGCCAGCAGTGAGCAGTGACTTTACGCATTCCCTGGTGCTCCGTTTCCCGCTGGAGAGATGCCACCCACTTTACTCCCGGGACCTCGCATTCACGGGGCTCGCCCCTTGATTATCATCTTGAACCACCTGACAGCACTGTGGTCTTGAGCAGCCTCCTCTGTAGAGTGTCCCCCACCCCCACCCCGGAGTCTGCTTCCCATGGTGTAAGCGTGGAGGGAGGAGTGTGGCTCACGGGCTGCTGCCCTTCCGCTGTGCCTTCAGTCTCTTCCCAGGCTCCCAGATCACTGTGTCCCATTTCACCCCCCAAGCTAATGGCTGCCACCTGTCTTACCTTCCCATCCTCCGCCTCTAAAGCTGCAAACTCGGGTTGTTAACTTGGAGCTACGGTTCCCCCTCAGGATAAGAGGGACATAAAGATGCTTATCTGTTTCAAGCTGTTATAACTCTTTAGTTCTTCACCCTCGTCCTTAGACAGCTGGGCATCGATGGCCAACTGAACTGCTGACAGCAATGGCCACCCCACTTCTGAGGCTTCTTGCTTTCCCTATTGCTGGGGGGGGGTGAGTGGCATTCAAATCGCTGCCCACACCTGGTAATTTCAGGGCGTCCACACAGCAGGCTGGAAGCATTTAGCATGGAGCGGAGCTTTCCCTTCTTGACGTTAGATGGCCTGCTGGGGGCTTTGCCCACTCTGCTTCCATCCCCCTGGCTACTTCCTCGGCCTCCTTGCTGGTTCTCTTTTGTGGACCAGCCCAATCCTAATGTCTGAGATCCTGCCTGAGATGCTGTGAGACACCAGAAAGAGAGGCAGATAGACCACACTGCACACAGTTTCTTGGGAGAGTTGTTCAAAGTGAGGACCTGCAAGCGCTGTAGCCAGACCAGCTGGATCCCTATGCATTGGGTAAGCCTGGAGGTGCTCTGTATCCAGCAAGGGCTGGACCATACCCCTCAGCTGCTGCATGGGGGTGGGAGGCTCCTGGTGGACTTGGGAGTGCTAGAGAGATACACATGAGTCTGGAGTTTCCCCGCACAAGCCAGGAAGTGGCTACTGGCCAAGCCCTTTCTGGCTGTGTGACCTTGAGAGAGTGACCCAACCTCTCTGCTCAGCTCATTGGACTGACCTCACCTGGACAGCTCTGTCCTCAGTGGACTTGGCTTTCTTTAAAAAAAAAAAAAAATTATTTTGACAGGCGGCAGTAGTGCACGCCTTTAATCTCAGCACTTGGGAGGCAGAGCCAGGTGGATCTCTGTGAGTTCGAGGCCAGCCTGGTCTACACAGAGAGATCCAGGACAGGCACCAAAACTACACAAAGAAACCCTGTCTTGAAAAACCAAAAAAAAAAAAAATTTTTTTTTCATTTTATGTATGTTTTGCTTACATGTGTGTCTGTATACCACGTGTACCTAGGGCACTCATAGCCCAGAAGAAAGTAGATCCCCTGGGACTGGAGTTATAGATGGTTGTAAGCTATCATGTGGGTGTCTAGAAGAGCAATCAGTGCTCTTTAACCACTAAGACTTATGCTTGACTTTCAAATGCAAAGTGTGTGTGGCTTGGATCTCAGGCAGCCCTGTGACACCCTAGTCCACTCCAGTGGCCTACCATTGTCCTGGTGGCTATACCTAGCGTGAGCAGATGCCTCTAGACTTTATCCCATCAGCCTGTGTGTGATGCCCTCTCTGGGCCACTTAGCCTGTCTCTGGCCAGTGCGGGCTCTGATGCCTCCAGGCTATCTCCGGACCTTAGAAACTGTGGCTTCAGCTCTAACCTTAGCACTCCGGAGCGAGTCAGGGAGCAGAAGATGTAAGTGGAAAGTGCGGGTGAGAGATGAACTTTGATCTTCCTGGGAAAGAATGGGCCTAGTGGAGCAATGTCAGGGCCCTGGATGTGAGGGCTGTCCCCGATTGGTTGGCTCCTGCCCTGGGGACTGAGGGAAGAGGTGGTCACAGGAGAATACGAACCCTATAAAGAAGGAGGTGTGTGGGCTCTGCTTCCAGGCCTGAACTTGGAACCATGAGCCAGTACATGAGAGTCTCTAGAAGTTAGCTTGCTCTGGGAGGAGTGTCTTTCAGCATCAGAGAAAGCCCCGGATACCAGGGCAGCATGAAAACAGAACAGGACCAGGGACACGGGGACTGCTGAGTTGCTAAGGTGACGAGGTGGCTGGGGCAGAGGTCTCCCTGTTCTTCTTTCCCTGGGCTGGGGCCCCGCATGGCATGCTGAGAGGGGCCCGCTGCTTCTCACCCCCAGGTGCACAATCCCCTCTGGCTCCTATTTGGTCCTCCCCACCTCTGGAATCCCAGGAAGGTTATGTGACATCACACCTGTCCCCATGTGATCCCTAGTCCCACGTAGACTCCACACCTGAGGATGTCACTAATGGACCCTAAATTTTAACACTAACTCATTAATAGAGCCAGGCCTGATGTGTCTTAGTGACCACACCTTAAGTGATATGGGAACATGAAGGCAAGAGGGACCCCACCATCTCAGGTGCTCACGTGGCCTCTCTGGAGCTGGCCCTACAGGCACCAGAGGGGCTGGACACTAGAACCCAGGATCAGAGCAGTTAGGAGCTGTGAAATACACAACCCTGGAAACAACAGGAGACAGAGGCCAGGGCAAGCCTGGGGTTTGATGGTACTTTCTGACCTCTGAGATGAAGATATAAGTGAGGCGTGGGCTAGCAAGGCCCTCACAGGTCTTGGGAGAAACACTTTTTTTTTAATCAGCATGCAGCAGAATGGAGTGGGCAAGGGGGTGTTATCAGAGGCCATTGACTCAGATAAGACCACGAGGCTGCTGTTCCTGCTCAGTCTATGTTCTTGTTAACATAGGCTGGCCTCCTCCGTGCTCCCTGGGGGCCATGGGAGGGGCCAGGCTTACAATGACTCCCAAGAATGTCTGGCTGACCTGGTAGTGACATCCTCTTCCTGAGAAATCTGTATTTCCAAGCAGCTCATGTGTTCCCAGGTCCTGAGATGGATAGGCCATGGTGGATGCTCACTTGGGCCCCCCGGCCAGTACTCCTAGAAACTGGGCCTCTCAAGGTCTGACTGTGCCTAGAGACCCAGGGAAGGGGAACTTGGAGAACCCGGCTTCAGGGTCAAACTAGGTGAGGATGGTATTAAAGATGGCTGGGGGTCCTTTGTGAGGTCTTTCTTGCTCTGAGGGCAAAAGGAGAGATTTGGTTGGGATGAGGGCTGGCTGCTAAGATAGGATGGTCTTTTGGAAGAAGACCGAACAGGCAGACCTGAACCCAGAGAACAACCAATCAGTCCAGGCCATTGGGACACACACACACACACACACACACACACACACCATAGGGGTGGTAGAGTGGACTATTTCTATGGTGACCTCAGAGATGATGCATATACATTTGGGGATCTTTGGGAAGAGAGTCCTCTATTCATGAAATCTAGTGGAGAAGAATTTTGAGGAGTCCTAAACCCATCTAGGAGGAAGGGTGTATGGTGAGGGCCCCTGATCTGTCTGTACCCCAGGGTGGCTAAGGGATCTGAATAAGGGGTGTGGGCCCCTAGAGTGGGCTATGACATTTCAGCCAGCCCTGGCCCAGCAAGGCAGAAGATGTATGTACTAGCTGGCTTTCTATTGCTGTGATAAGCATCATGACCAAAAACCATTTGGGGAGGAAAAGGTTTATTCAGCTTATACATCCAGGTCACAGTCCATCGGTGAGGGCAGTCGAGCAGGAACTCAAGCAGGAGCAGAAGCAGAGGCAGGAATCATGGAGCTTAATGAACTGATTTGCCCCTAGCCTCATGCTTAGCTAGCTTTTTATATAGCCCAGGCCCACTTGCCTAGGGGACGTACTGCTCACAGTGGGCTAAGCCCTCCCACATCTACTAGCAATCAAGAAAATGCCCACAGGCCAACCTGATCAAAACATTTCCCTGAGACTCCCTCGGGTAACTCTGGACTGTGTCAAGCTGATAGCTGAAGCTAGCTCAGAGAGCAGCAGAGGCTCTGGGCCGTGTTCAGGGTTGTCTTAAGCAGACACAGACCACTCTGAGCCTCAGGGTCTTACTGTACTGTGGAAGGGCCTTCCAGCATCACCGACAGGGCTCTGAGCTAATGCACAGTTGGATGGACACCTGCAAGGCTGGCTTGGACACTCTCCCTGGGGAGAAGTGGGTGTCCAGAGGCCGAAAGTTGGACTTGTGGACAGGCTACTTCCCTTCGTGTTCTCGGTTCCTCAGCATGAAGTTGAGAATCCTGTCCTGGAGGCGGACAGACAGCCACACCAGCTCCTAAGCTCCAATATGGAGGAGGGAAGGCCCTCATGGGGGATGGAAGGGACTCCCCTGGAAGAGGAGGACCAGCCTCCCCCATCCTCAAGCTCCTGGGGTCCCTGCATCTAGACTTGCCAGAGAATCGGAAGTGGAGGCATCATGCCACAGGATGCATCCCAAGGCAACCTGAGTGGGGTGGGGCGGGAGAGTTGTCAATTCCAGGATGCCAGGCCGTGATCTGCTGTCCTTGTCCAGACTCGGGTACAAGTTTAATCATGACGGAGACCAAATATCCTTTGATCTGTGGGCCTGGTCCAAATCAGAATTACACCCCCACAGATCTCAAAGGAGGCCAGCACATCTTGGATGTGGACCTGGAGTGCTGATGATAGACTAAAACCCTTTGGGACTTGCTGGACACAACTCCACTGTGTATGTGTAAGTCAACTGACTGCATTCCACGAGGGAGTAGAAGCGTAAGGGTAGAATTAGTGCAGGGACACATGGGGGGTGGCAAGCCCTGGTTCTCAGCCACCTGTGCCTGGATAGGTGGGCTCCAGGCAGGAGCTCAGCCACCTGCTGTGGGGTGCAGCCAGACGACTTCCTCAGAGGAACTCTGCTAGATAGATCCTGTCCAGGACAGAGGGGGAGGCAGGAGCTGTGCAGATGCTGAAGCTCTGGGCTCCATCCTAGCAAGGTAGGGGTGCTTTGGGTATGGGCGGAGCTGAGAGGGGCCTTGCTGCCCACGCAGAGATTGAGACGCAGGAGTCACCAGCTTTTCTGCAGTGTTGGGTGAGGTATGCATTATCCAGTGCTGCTCTCTCTTCTACACACCCCCGTCTGTGCTTTGTTCTCTGCGATGGGTCCCCTATAGCTTAAACTGACCTTGAACTCTGTATTCATTGTGTGTGCTCGTGTGTGTGTGTGTGTGTGTGTGTGTGTGTGTGTGTGTGTGTGTGTGTGTACCACATGCATGCTTTGACGGCAGAAGCCAAAAGAGGGAGACAGATACCCTGAAACTAGAGTTACAGATGTAGCTCAGGCAGGACTTGGTTTACAACCCGCCTGCCATAGCTTGCCAGGCCACGGTGCCAGCTCTGCTCTTGGTGCCTGACAGAAGCCAGGCAGGCTTTGCTCTCTGGCTGTGTTATGGGGTCAGGAGGACACCTTCGGCTATAGTGCAGCCACTGAGGACTCCCAAGCCACTTATTCTCCCATACCTAACCGAGTGTCCGATTTCAGTGTCATTTACTCCACACTAAAGGGAGGAGCGTGGAGCACAGAAAAAAAATCACCCCACTCTCTATAGCTAGGAGGATGCTGATAGTGGGGGGACCGTTGCCTGCCCCCTCTCCTTGCTGTAGCTGTTGGGGAAGGGTAGCTGTGGAAACAGCCGTCACGAGGTGGTCCTGGAGCTCTTGCCTAATATGCACAATCCTAGGCCCTCTGCAGAAACATCACTCGGTCTGCCCCTTCCCAGCATCCTCCCAGGGGACACACGACTGGGTCATCAGCAAAGATGTTCCTCCAGGGTCTTGCTGGTAGAGCTCTGATCCTGGCTCTTAGCTCTATCAGGCAGTTCCCCTGGCCCCCATGGGCTGGAGCTACAGTTGTGACCCACTGGGCTTAGACAGTCATGTCCACAAGTCCCCCTTGGGAAGCCTCCCTCACAGCCCCCAGCTCAGCCTCATCCCCAAGCGCCCGCTGGAGCACCAGCCGGAGGGGTTCCTGCAGCCTCTGGCCAGGTGTGCTGCCCAAGAAAAAGTAGATAGCAGGCTTGGCCGCACTGTGCACACTGGCCATGAAGAAGCTGAAGTGGTAGAAGTAGAGGGGGGTGTGCCAGGACAGGTTCTTGGACAGCCAGAAAATGCCGAAGGGCAGCCCACAGAAGAGGAAAAGGAGGATGGCCAGCAAGACCAGGGTGGGGAAGCCCCGGGGCTGGTGCCTCTCCGGACCACGCTCCACCCGCAGCAACAGGAGCAGGCTGGTCACACACATGGTGCAACACAAGGCAGCTAGGAGCACTGCCACCACCAGCCACAGCATCCCACACAGGTGGTAGCTGGGTGACCCGAAGAACTGGGTGCAGGCCCCGCTCAGCAGCAGGTCCAACAGCAGGCAGAGCACCCAGATGAGCGCGCACACACAGGTGGTCAGGTATCGTGGGCGGCGGCACAGGTACCAGGCGGGGAAGAGAGTGGCCAGGCACTGCTCCGTGCTGATGGCGGCCAGGAGGCTCAGCCCCACAATGTAGCAGAAGAATCGCAGCATGAGCAGGCTGATGTGTACGAATCCTGGGAAGCTCAGCTGGTCCGGCAGCAGCTCAGGGATGATGGCCACCATGTGGCAGCAGAGGAAGATGAGGTCAGCACAGGCCACATCCAAGAGATAGATGGAGAAGGGGTTCCGGTAGACGTTCTGGTTGAGCAGCCAGAGGGCCACCCCATTGCCCAGCAGCCCACCCAGGCTTAGGAGCTCGGTGAGGGACAGGATGGTCAGGTTGAATGCCATGTCTTCCTGGGTCCTGGGATACTGCGGGTACACTCTCAGCGACATCGTGGGGTGAGGGTGACGGCAGCAGAGGCTGCAGAAGTCTGTGTTGCGTTTTCTCTCTCCAGACACCCCTGCAACCATAATGACACCAGCTCAGGGACCTGAGCCTGCCCCTGCCCACTCCAGAGGACTCGGGTAGCTAGGGAACATCAGAAATGGTGACAGCCACTGGGGGAGGCGCCCACCTCCCATTTCCATCTCGTCACGGGACCTAACCCTCCCTCTCTGTCTGAGGCATGAGGTGGGAATGTTTCTGTCAGTCTTTCAAAGAGCCTCATCCCAGAAGCCTACTAATACTGCTCGCTCTGTACATTCCTTGGAGAGGCTGCATGGTCTGGAACGCAGGGAGAGGAAGAGAGGCCCAGACCTGATGGCTCCCTTTGTACGGAGAGACGGGGACCTGGAGGCCCCCTTGTGTTTGTCATCAGCATAAACAGCTCTCACGTCTTCTAGACCTTTCTGGAGCATTCCATGGGGGTGTGTCGCCAACAGGCTCTGGACCCTCTAGCTGACCGCCATACCTTGTCGGTAAAGTAGACCCAGCCACTGTCCCTCTCTCCTTAGCCATGTGCCCACAGCCTGTGACAGTACCCCAGCCCTTTAGGGACTAGGGAGGCCCCTCCTTTCCACATGCCACTCACTCGTCCTTCTCCTTCCCTGTTTGAAGGTGATGCTAGGCAGGGTCCTCACCTGCCTTCCTTGCCTGGTTCACTGAATGCCGGAGGGCGGGGCCGGAGAGGCTGCACAACCCTGACCCAATGTAGCTGGGGTTGTGACGCAGAGGCAACTAAACTCCGGAGCTCAGCAAACCCCCACATCCTACCAGCATGGTCCCCGGGGCCCCCCCATCACCTACAGTGTGCTGTCTTATCCCAGCACCTGTGGTCATCTGTCCCATCCTCCCACCTGCGGTCATCTGTCCCATCCCTATCTTCAACTTTTCCTTGTGCTTTGGAGAGCTAGGGCAGGGCCTTGCCTCTCCCGAGAGACTGGCTGGAGTCTTCTTCCTGCCTTGGTGTGGCTGGCCCTCTGTTCTCCTTTGGAGAGGGCTTGTCAAACCTGGGTGGAGATTCAGGGCCTCCATTTCTGGCTATGTGTTCCATCTTAGCTCCCAAGACATTGGGATGACTGAGGGGCAATGGGCAGGAGTATGGGGGGGTCCTGTGGGGTGGGTGGAGTCTAGGTGGTAAAGCTGGGTGGCCTCTGAGCCCACACTCCACAGGGAAAAACACTGTGCAAGGCCCTGGGCATCCCTGCTCTTACTGATGGGGTGAGCCAGTGTTTCCACACCTAGGAAGCCTGGACAGGTTGCCATGGTCAAGGGAAAACATTCAGAGGTGAGACCCCTGATGCAAGACCCCTCTCAACTACTTAGTTACACACAGTCGTGCACTGAGGGAGCCTCCAGGAGCCCAGGGAGGCTCTGGCTTTGAAGGAGCTGGTGGTCTGCTTCAGCCTGGAGCTTCTCGAATGGGGCTCTGCAACCTCCCTCCCTCCCTTTCTGGGCTGCCTTTTTTCTCACTTCCTTCTGGACCTGAAGGGGCCTGTCTGTACCAAGGGCCTCAGTGCCAGCTACAGACAGGGGCTGGACACAGCCCTGCAGCCCCCAGGGGAAGCCTGGAAAGGAGGGAAGAGGAGAGAGCACATGGTAAGTGAGGTGGTAGGGGCGGGGAGGAGAGAGGTAAACTGAGAATGAAAGCTATAGCCACACCAGGAGAATAACGACAGCAATGATTTAGGGGTGATAGACAGGGCAAGGCTCAGCCAGCCTGGCCAGTGTCCCTCTCATACTAGAACCCTGTGTGGGGGCTTTGTGTGAGGTCACCTGCCCAACTGGAGGTTGGGGCGGGGGGGGGGGCGGCTCAGGATTGGGTAGCAGGAAGAACTAGATTGCATGCTGTGGGTGGAAAGGAGGAGGTGGAGAGGGAGGACAATGGAGGAGAAATGGGGAGGTTCCCCTTGGAAACACAGAAGGCTGGGATAGGACACAGGCGTGGCTCTGCCTTCTATAGCTTGGCAGCGGGCACTCCCTGCCCTGGCTCTGCTCTTGCTGGGGAAGTCAGGATTGAGGAACAGTACCCACCCACGTGACTGTCCCCTAAACCTCCTGTACTCTCCATGGAGTAAGGACCCATCTTCCTCTCCCTCAAGGGACACAATCGCACACACGAGGGACCTGATGGGACAGGAGCCTCACCACAGGTGGGGGAAGTGCCGCCCTTCTGGAGTGGCCCAGGGCTGCCTGCAAGCCAGATGGCTCAGGCCAAGACAGAGGATGGAGGACAGGCCAGCCAGTCTCATGTAGCCGCCCCTCCCCCACCCGCCCAGCCGCCGCCACCCCCCAACCCCCCATCCCGCCCAGAAGACACCCAGCTACTGGACTGCCCCAGAGCTCCTCCTTGATTAGTGTCCCCTGGCTGCTCACCGTTCTGGTCCTCCCTGCTCCACCCCGGCCTTGGAGGGAACTGTCTTGGCCAGACCAAGCCTCTAGCGGCTGCCGGAGCTACCAAGCTGCAGGCAGACTGGCGCTCAGACTCAGCGTCAGCCGGCTGGCTCTTCAGTGTCACATGGTAATGGAGGGGATAGGGCCAGTCCGGAAAGAGCCTCTCTGGGGACCTTGTTCCTAAGCTGGACTCAGTTATTGCCCAGGTATGGACAGCAAGAGAAAGCCAGCTCCTCCTTGCAGCCTTCCTGGCAAGCCTGGCACTTAAGAGGAAATCAGGATAGCTCAGGGAAGCCTGCTGAGCACCGATACGCCCAGCAATGACCTCACAGGCTCCCCAGTCTAGACTCAGACACCCAGGGGCCTTTTAGAGACCACTTCTCCCTACTGACGACACAGAGGGGCCGCCATGTGTCAGGCAAGGTCTAATAAGCTGTCTCTAGCAAGCAGAGCATGGAGGCTGCTGGCCCTGGCAACTCCAGGCATCCGGGCTGTGGGAGCCCAGGTTGTGGCAGAGGCAGAGGTGCTGAGCTAGTGTGCAGTCTCCAGCAGAGGAAACCGGAGAGAGAGCCTCATACGGGCGGACCTTACTAATTCAGGGTTCTTGATTATCTTAAAATCGCAGGTCACTGTTCACAGCTGGTGTTCAATGAGGAAGGGCAAGCAAGTGCATGTTTTATTTCCAGGACCTCCGAGTGACTCTCTTCCTCACCTTAGTATTGGGGGAAAGCCTTAGGCTTACGGGAGAGGCTCAAGAGGAACCCCAAATTCACCAAGTGTAAACGGTTCCCGTGGCATTGGCACCTGTGGTCCTATCCTTTGTGGAGCCAAGCTGGAACAAGTTTCTGTCTGTGACAGTGTTCTTTCAGAAACCTGGGCTGCAAGCCTGAAGCCCTAGCATCACCCTTCATGACCACAGGGTGACAGTCACATTTAGGAAATAATGGTGCCTGATGACTGCTGGAGTCTGAGTGCCAAGGGCACCACCTGTTGGGATGTCTCCAGGCTCCATTCCCACCTGCTTATCTGGTGCTGCGAACGTCTCTGCAAGCTGCCCTCTGGCTGTGCTGGACAGTCGCTGGGAGGCCGTGCCAGCAGGGGGTGCTAGAGAGGTCCAGGGCAGGAGAGAAGGGTCCTACTCAGTTTTGTGAGCGCGGATATTTTGTGTGTTTGAAAGTCTCAGGCCAACTTGGCCTTGAACTCTTTATTTGGCCAAGGATGACCTGGAACTTCTGATCCTTGTGACTCCATCTCCTAAGTGCTGAAATTACAAACCAAGGTTAGAGGTATATGCCACCACACCCTGCTTATGTAGTTCTGGGGATGGAACCAGGGCTTTGGTCATGCCAGGCTAATACGCTGCCACCTGAGCTCCATCCCAGCCCCACCTCACGTTTTGAACCCTCTCTTGCTTTTGCTTCTGGTTACGGTCCACACTGCTCACCAATTTTCCCAGCCTCGTGGCAGCAGTTGACTTCAGTTTATGGTCTTTGTAAAACTTGAAACACCCACTCCTTGAGAGACACCAGCCACCAGCTGGCTGCCTGCCCTCCTCAAAAGTCTGAGGAGGCTTTGAACGGATGTTAGCAATGGCACCTCCTTTGAGTTCCCAGGCCTGGGTGTGTATGTGTGGAAGGTTCTAGCAGCTGCTGTCTCCCGCGATAACTTGCTGCAGTTCCTACTCCTGCAGTTCCTACTTCTCAGGGCTCCCTCTTCATGGTTGTGTTCTTTAGTGACATGCAGCTCGTGCCTCCTGACTGTCCCTGCTTGTGTTGGAATTGTTCCAGGAGTCCCACACAAACATGCCATTTGGCTGGGTCAGGCAGTGTTGCTGGAGGTGGTTAAGAGGAACATTAGCAGTCGAGGGTATGTATGGCCTCAGGGTCAATCGGAGGAGTCCTTGTGACAGGCTGTGGATGAAGCAATGGGCACGGAGTGTGGGAGTGCCCTATGGCAGCCATGAGTACTGCAAAGACCACAGCCTGGGGTGACGTCTTCTGAGGGCCTGGAACCAGTGCTGGCTTCCACTCCCAGTTATGAGGGAAGAATACCAGCTGGAACCGCTGCCCCATCATAGAACCAGAAACTCAGTAGTGCTCTTGAAGGCCTTGGGCACCAGGCAGTGCAGGGCAGGGCTCCCCAAGAGAATGCCACATCTGGATGAGGCATGCCCTTTGCTCACTGTGACTGTCTGGAAGAGGGCTCCAGCTGTGGCCTGGGAGGAGGCACCACAGGGGCTCACCAGGGGAACCCCAGTAAGGAAACCTCAGGAAATTGCGAAGACGGAAAGGCAACTTAAAAACCCCAGAAAAGGGACCGGAAATTAAAAAAAAATCAGTAAAATAAAAAAAAACAGTATAAAAGATTGATAAACTTCTAGCTAGGCATGGTGGTGCACACCTTTAATCCCAGCATTCAGGAAGCAGAGGCAGGTGGATCTCTGTGAGTTCAAGGCCAGCCCGGACTACAAAGCAAGTTCCAGGACAGCCAGGGCTGTTACACAGAGAAATCCTGTCTTCAAAAACAAAACAAAACAAAACAAAAGATTGATAGAATTGAAGAACTTTGTGTAGACTAACTTAGAAAACAAATAATACAAATTATTAAGATGGGGTACCGCTCCGGTTTTTCTTTGAAACAGACTTGTAATCCAGTCATGGCACTTACTATGTAGTTAAAGCTGGCATTGAAGACAAAGTGATCCTCCTGCCTCAGCCTCCTAGTCAGTCCTGGTATTTTGGACCCTGGGCCTTGTACTTCTCTACCACTCAACTATATGCCCTGCCCTTCCCCATCACATGCGATGGCCGAGAGGCAGCTCCCACAGAGCCCAGATACTCAGAGGTTGTGGTGTACACCTAACACATGTGTGCAGACATGTTTAGGACATGGTATGACTCCTTCAGAGATGCAAATGAAAACATGAAGAGCTCTGGAACTCAGAGATGAGCCTGACTCTGATTCCCACATGCTGGAATTAAAGGTGTGTGCTACCACCATCCAGCTAGAAATTAAATTCTAATTGAACACTTCCTCCTCAAATGATTCTCCATCCCAGTGGTACAGCTGGTAAGTCCACGGGTCCTTAAGGCTGTTAGGCAATGAGTCATTCTGGGGGGGCAGATATCTCTGTCTGCAGGTGCTGCTGTGCAGGCCTAAGGCCCTGAGTCTGCTGTCCGTAACCCCAATTGCTGGGGGGGGGCACACAGAGGCGGGTCCTGGGGCTGGCCGCCCAGTCCACACAATTGTTGAGCTCTATCTCAAAAAATAAGATGGAAAGCAACCATGGAAGACACTTAATGTTATACTTCTATCCTCCACACACTTGTACCTACACAGACAAGTGCACACACAGGAACTTGCACACACACACACACACACACACACACACACACACACACACACACACGTGTGCACAGACACACAGAAAGATAAGGAGGGGACCATTTAAACCTTACAAAACTCTTGAGAAAATAGGTGAAGGGAACATTTCCATCCATTTTTAGAGGCAATAATGTTCTGATATCCAAGCTGGTAACATACATTATGAACACAGAAAACTTTGGACCCACATCCTCTTTGTATACCCCCTGACCACTGTTGCCCACTGGCCTCTCTGAGGCTGGCCCCGTGGTACTGGCGGTTTGGACACTGAGACCATGGGCAGATTGGTGGGGAGTTAGGCTATAAAAGACACAACCCTGGAAACAAGGGCTGGGGTTTGGCTGTACTTTTCCAACCAGTGAAGTAAGGGAGCATTTGAGGAGTAAGCAAGGGCTCCCCAGGAGAGGTCTCGGGAGAGGCAGTTTTCACACAGGCATGGAGCCAGGTGGAATAGGCAGTGGGGGTGCCAATCCAGCCAGCGCAGGACGGGCTGGCTCTACGGTGCTGCCTGCAGGCCCTGGGCGGCACCAGGATTACAGCATCCCCGGAATGCTGGTTGCTCCAGCTGTGATGTTCTGGTGCGATGTTCCTGTTCCTAAGAAGTCTGCATTGCCAGAATAGCCCATGATCTCAGGTCGTAAGTGGGCAGACCAGGGTGGATACATCCTCCTGGGATCTGAGTTTCCACAGGTCTGGCTTTGCCTGAAGGACTGAGAAGGGGCAGTTGGGGTCAGGGACACTTAGGGAAGGGCTGCCACCAAGGCTGGCTGGTGGGGGTAGGGGGTCTCTTGGTGGGGGTCTAGAGGCTCTGGAGTCAGAAGATAAGGTCCAGCTGGGCTAGTCGGAGAGGAGATGTGGCTGGTGTGGGGTAGACTGGGGAGTCACGGCCAGGCCTGGAAGCTCAGCTCCCTACTCGACCTGAGGCTCTAGCTTGAAGGAGTGTCCTCCCTGGTTCCAGAGTCCTCTGGAAATAAAAACCGGTCAACACGAGCTTCTGTGTAGGACCCAGCGGCCTGAGCCCCGATTTAGAGGTTATTATAAGATTTGAGCTTAGCCTGCATGACAGGGATTGGGAGTATGGCGGGGGGGAGGCACAGGCAAGGGAGCGGGGGCCGGACATGGAGGGCACCATAGACACACAACATGGACACGGCTCACAAGCCTAGATGGGACCAGAGATCGGAGTGGAGGTCCTTGTAGACTTTTCAGGGGCCCCAGGAAACAGGATGAGATTGTTCAAGGAAGATGAAGGGAGAGCGCAGCCCACCCCACTCAGGAGGGGACATGGTGGAAAGGACAAGAGGAAAGCTGCAGTGAGGGGGCGCTCTGCAGGGGAGGTGCCTCTGCTCTCAAGCCCTGGGTATTGAAGAGACTTTGTGGGAGTGATTGAGTGTTCCAAGGCACTGTGGAGGGGTCAGTGCACCTTTGGGTCCTAAAGAATGGGTGACTGGAGCCCATGAACACAGATTTCTAATTATCCTCTGGTGGATGGTTCAGAGGCTCCTCAGAAGGTTCTGAATAGATCAGTTTCCCACTGCAGAGGCTGACTGGGCAACTCTTTCTTGTGTGGTCAACTTAGTTTAATTCTCCTGGTCCTTCAGTTCTGCATCCTGGGATGGCCTTCTAGGCAACCATTATCTCTCAAATCCTTGTTACAATCTGCTTCCAGGAGGTGCCTGGGCTGAGACAGCATTCCACCACATGGTTGGTTCTGGGGTGGGTAGTGGAGACCCCTAAGAGGCTCAAAATGGCAGGTTTCCTGGTCTAGAGGGCCCTTGTCCCCCTGTGGATGCAGGGATGCAGCATCCATGGAATTCTGGGTATGGCTTGCTTTGGTTTCCCCTCATCTCTCAGCTCTATCTTGTTTCAGCTTGCCAAGGACAATGGGAGGTACAGCTTGGCTCGTGGCTGTGAGCTAAGATGGCATGTGCCTCTGGTCTGCCATAAACAAGAGGTAAGAACTTGCTGCAGATAGCTTCATGAGGAATGTTTGGGAATGCTGGGGTGGCCTTGTTTGTACTTCTGGATGATAGTGTACTGCATATGTTGGGGCAGATCTAACTCTAAGATATCAGAAAATTCTTGGTACAAACATCACATGTCTTTTGACTTGGCTGTGTTCTCTGCAACATGGGGGAAATCCCAAGGAATCTGTGGCCCTGGGGGTGGTTGCTCCAAGAGCTCTGGATGTGAGCACAGAACCTCAGCATGAAGCTGGGACTGTGGCTGGCTTCCCAAAATGAAGAGCCTTTGTGTGTCGGTGCAGGGAGTGGCACTGAGATGCCTCTTCCCCAGGGTGCTCAATCACATAGCAATGTCACACAGAAGACTGAGTTTTAATTTTTCTTTAATGTGTATAGGTGTTTCACCTGAATGTATATATGTGTATCACCTGCCTTCATGCAATGACCTTGGAGGCTAGAAGAGGACATTGGATCTCCTGGGACTAAAGTTACAGATGGTTGTGACCCATCATGTGGGTGCCGGGAATTGAACCCTGATCCTCTGGGAGAGCAGTCAGTACATTTAACCACTGAACCATCTCTCAAGCCCCTGATTTTGCTGGTGGCCTTGTCAGAGGAGCAGCAGGTGGCAATTGAAGTTCAAGGCATCAACCTACTTGGAGGCTCCCTGATGAGTGAATGTCAGATAAGCAAGGCCCCGAGACCCCAGACCCCAGACTGTCTTTTGCTTCTGCTGCGCCTTTACATGTTTGCTGCTGCTATCTTTCTCTTGGTATCTGGCATGGGGTGAATGAGTGTGGGGAGATCCACACTGCCTGTAATGTAGTGTGTTTATCTCATGGAAACATCCCGTTCTACTAGGCATTTTTACCTGTGGATTATTATGAAGATGATTCCTCCCTAAGCTGTACTATCTAATTGATAATAATAATGTTAGCTTATATGCTGTGCTATCTAATTGATAATAATAATGTTAGCTTATACAGAGTTTTGATAAATAAAAATAAATACAAGGAAATGCTACATAGTAGAACACAAGAGTTTCTACTAAGGAGCTGTATAGACTGTGGCTTAGGTTAATGATTAAGAAAAACAATTGAGTTCCAGTAGCCCAGCTAGCTTCAATTCTTTTAAGCTTGATGTTGGGAGATATGTTTACAGGTTTTGGAGTGCATGATAGCTGAAACAAAGCTTTGAAAATAAAGTTGGACTAAGATATTTTCATCAAATAGCTTTGAGGTTAAAAAACCCAAGAAGACAATCTAAAGTTTTAGAAAGGCACATAGTTGAATGAGGAACTCGTTAAGGTTAGGGAACAAGAACAAAGCAGCCCAATTATCATTAGCTGACGTGCTTTTCTTGCTAGGATTGGTTGATGACCAAAGGTGATGATTAATTCCTTATACTCATTTTTGTCCTCAATGTCCCTCTCTCTCTCTGTCTCTCTTTTGGTTTTTCGAGACAGGGTTTCTCTGTGTAACAGTCCTGGCTGTCCTAGAACTTGCTTTGTAAACCAAGCTGGCCTCGAACTCTCAGAGATTCACCTGCCTCTGCCTCCCAATTGCTGCGATTAAAAAAAGGCGTGTGTCACCACCACCTGGCTAATCTCTTGGTATAAAGAAAACTATTGATGAGTGGATACATACCCTAAAAATTTAAAGTAGAGCTGACTGATCCTTTTTCATATATAAACGTTTAGGTTTCTGATTCCTTTAAAATTCCTTATAAGATTACCTTTCAAGATAAGTAATAAAGTAATTGGCCCTTTCTTTGTAACTGCAAAATGCAGCCTGCCAGTAAAAGACCTAACTGAGAAGAATATCTTGCTTGCCTACATGGTTAATCTGTAACAAGCTGCTTGGGTATGAATGTACATGGGTTCTTGGGATAATTTGTTTTTCACCTGTAATACACAGAATGTTTAATTGTGCAAGGGATATGGAAAACAAGTTTTTTACTTGTATTCATTGTAATCATTCACTTGAAAACTAGAATGTAACCGCATTGTAATTTTTATATTGCCTGAAAGATTTTGCTGGGGTACATAAGCTGTAAGGGAAAGAATAGAGTTAAAATGAGTTAGAAGGAAAACATGAAGAATGAGAGAATTAGGAGACCATCAAGAGAGTTTGAAGAAGGAGAACATCAAGAGAGACAGAAGGAACATTTCTGGAGAGAGATAAGAAAAGAGAATATAGAACACAGAAGAGTAAAGAAGGAAACTATCAAGAGACATTGTGTCTTTTTCCCTACCCCAGAGATAAAAAAAAGTCCTAGTAGGTGCTGACTCTGTGGATTCGCTTTGAGCCCTGTACTGCTGGGGGTTGGACCCACAGGCAACAAAATGATCTCAATTTTTTTTACACTTATTTCTTTATTTTTGTGTGTGGGCAGGCTTGTGCCATGGTGTGCACTTGGAGATCAGGGGACAATTCTTGACAATTAGTTCTCTTTTTCCACCATATGGAATCCAAATATGAAACTCAGATGGCCATGCTTGATGGCAAGCACTATTACCAGATTTTTTTAAATATAAAAATACAAGAATATTTTTTAAAAAATTACATGTAAGCCAGATGGTGGTGGTGCACACCTTTAATGCCAGCACCTGGGAGGCAAAGGCAAGAGGATCTCTGAGTTTGAGGCCAGCCTGGTCTACAGAATGAGTTCTAGGAAAGCCTGGGGTACACAGACAAACCCTGTCTTGAAAAACCAAAATAAATAAATAAATTACATGTATGCCTGTGTTGGGTTGTACATGCACATGAGTGCAGCTGCCCACGGAGGCCTGAAGAGGGCGCTAGGTCACATAGAGTTGCACTTGGCAGGTGACTGTGAGCTGCTTGACATAGGTAATAAGGAGCTGAATGTAGGTCCTCTGCAAAAGCAGTACATGCTCTTAATCACTGAACCAATTCTCCAGTCCCAAAATATTTTATTTTCAAATTGCTTGGCATGGTGATACACCTTTAATCCTAGACTTGAGAGGCAGAAGCAGGTGGATCTTTGTGAGTTCGAGATTAGCCTGGTCTACATACTGAGTTAGTTCCAGGTCAGCAAGAGCTACATAGTAAGACCCTGTCTCAAAAAAAAATTATTAATTATGTGCATACACATGTGTCTGTGTATGTAGTATAGGTACCCTTGAAGGCCAGAAGAGGATGTTGGATCTCCTGGAGTTACAGGTGGTTGTGGGCTACTTTACAAGGGGGCTGGGAACTGAACTGAGGTCTTCTGCAAGGCAGTATGTACTCTTAAACACTATGAACTGCTGAGCCTTCTCTCCAGCCCCAGGGCTTGGTTTTTAACTCTCACATGTCTCAGGACACCTGTGTAGCCGAGCCTTGGGGCAACTCTACTCCCCATAGTGCTGGTCTTCCCCCTCCATCCCTGGCCAGAGAAAACACTTTTGACAGTGTTCAATATGGAGATCCACACTGGCTCCACTCCAGGTCTCCAGCTTTTAAATGGGTTTTTATGACAAGGACCCCACTGCACTCAGGCTGCTTCCTTGGGTATCATGAAGATCGCAGTTGGGTTTATCATACACATGACCCCATGTTTTTACCTCGCCTGGCCCAGCATGCATCACTGCCTAGACATCTAGATGCTGCTGGGAATGACCCCTGGCTCTAACCCTGTACCTCTGACCTTCCATCTCCTCCCCTACTGTCCTTTCAGAAGCATGTGAGACTCGAGGTGAGGAGTAGGATTCAGGCCACTGGCTGGTGCACACATCAAACATCTGAAGAAGTATAAACAAATCAAGAAATTACAGGAAAATCTAGCCTGCCATACAAGTCTCTGTAAAAGTCCACTCACTATAAATGGAAATCACCTGGTGGGAGTGGGGGGCGAAGATGAGAAACGATCCATGCGCCTCAGAAGAGGTTGCAGGACCCCAAGCAGAGTGGACACAGCTGGACTGACTCAACCTTCTACATGCGATCCCATGTGCGGGTCCTCCCCCCAGAACTGCCACAAGAGGGCGCTGCTTCCACACAGCCGCTCAGGACAGCTCAGGGACTAGTGGCTGCAGGTGGCTTACAATGAACATCTGTCTGATGAAGGATCTAGAAGTGGGGCCGGGCCCATGCCCAAGAGGAGCAGAGCACATGCCACACATATGGAGTCAAGGTGTCAGAGCAAGACTCCCTTAGCCTCTGCACTGGAAGTCGGACTCCAAGTGGACAAGGCTGGGGTTGAGTCTCACCCTCACCTTCCCATCTCACTCCATACCCCTCCCCTAGAGACCTCCAAGCCTCACTTGCTTCCCCCAGAGGGACAGTGTCTAACTGTCCAGGCTGAGCATTTAAGCCTCCATCCTAGCAGGAAATCTGCCATATTCCTGTCTGCCTCCTCCATCCTGGTTAGTGAGGTCTGCCTGAGAAATAAAGGCAAGGTCCTGAGTCTAGTAAAGGCCTCAGTTCCTCCCCGGTCTTCTCTTCTGTCCTCCATGTTCCCACAGCTGAGGACCCTAGTGACGTGTCCCCTCTGAAGGAAACTTCTCCCTGTCTGCAAGGAGAGTCTGTGACTCCCCAGGGTTCTTCCATCTGAGTAATCAGAGCACAGCTTCCGCCATGTAGGGCCACTGGCCACTGGCGACTAAAAAGTCACACTAGGGAGGTGCAGAGATGAATCAGCAATTAAACATTTAGTGCTCTTACAGAGGACCTGAGTTCAATTCCCAACACCCACATCAGGCTGCTCACAACTACATGCAACCCTGGCTCCAGGAGGCTCCTTCACCCTCTTCTGATCTCCATAGCCACCTGTACACACACACACACACACACACACACACACACACACACACACACACACCCCAAAACCAAAACCACACCCAACCCCTCCCCAAAACAAACCAAAAATATCCTCACAATCCTAAATTAAAAAAAAAAAAAAGTCACACTAAGGACCTCTGGGGTGGAGTGCTTCCTTCCACTGTAGGTGATCGCTCTCAAGCCAGTTCTCCAGTCTTGTACCCTGCCCTCCTGGCTCTGAGGTGTTTTCCTCTCCAACTGTGGAACCTGGAGAGAAGCCCACTAAAGTTGTCTCCACCAGCCTCCAAAAATCCAGCTGCTGTAATGGTGACAGTCCTTACTGACCTGTCACCTGATCACCCAGCATGTGCCCATCAGGGACAGACAGGCAGAGAACTCCTGACTCCCCCAGGGGCCTCAGCTTGGCTTGTTCCCCACCGCATGCAGCTTCCTTGAATTGCCGTCCATCTGTCCCTCACTCTCATGGGAACCTGCTGCCCACCTGCTGGTCCCTCTGCCTAGACCCAAGGCTGCCCTTTCACCTGCAGTGGCTGCCACAGCGTCCCCAGCTTCTGGTGTGTTATCTTGTCAATAGAGGCTCCGTCTCCGTCTACTGTTTTTTCCAGTCTGGACTCCTCATGCCTCTTTGGAACGCCTTGTCAACCCTTGGGGGTTACTCACTATGTGATGTGGTATGTGTATTCTGATAGCATTCGTCATTCAGATTAGAATGAAAGAAACTGTTTGCTTGGCCAGGCTATCGAGGAAAGCGGGACTATTTGGCACATTGTTGCCACTGAAAAAGCTATATCTTGTGAATTTGTTATTCAATGAATTCTGACATTGTGGAAAGACAAATGTGTTCATCTTTATGCTTCTCACATATCGAGCGGCCACTACCCTACACTTGGACAGCCAGCCAGAGCACTGCCTGGCAGGAAGGAGGCAAGCCCACGAGCCAGGCAGAAGATGCAGCTGCACTTGGGCAGAGGTATACACACAGGAGGGGTGCCCTGAAGGGCCCTCTAGTCAGAGAAAGGGGCCAGATGCCACCCCACACCAGCCCTGCTCCCAGACCATGCAGGTCCCCACAGGACAAGGTATGGAAGGCTGGCTCTCAGACTCCATATAAGCAAATGTGGCAGAACCATCCATGATCCCACTAGAACCCAGGACAGGGGGGCAGGTGCGGGGGGAGGGCTTCTCATGTGTTTCCTGCTCTAGATGCCCCTCCTTGGTCAGAAGCCACATTAGGGTTCTGCCTAGACAGGCCCATCCCCACATGGGGGCATCCTCTAACCCACGATGGCCATATCCACAGTGGAGAGCACTATGAGCATGTCCAAGCACACTTGATGCTCAGTGCGTACAGTGCTTGTTACCTTCAGAGGACTGGAGTTCAGTTCCCAAGTACCCACACCAGGTAGCTCACAACGGCCTGTAATTGCAGCTCCAGATTATCTGATGCCCTTTTGGCCTCTGTGGGCACCCATGCACACACACATAGACACATGTTTGTACACATAAATAAATTTTTTTGTCTTTAGAATTTTACTCATTTTATTTTATGTGTATGACTTTTTCTGTTGGCATGCACGTCTGTGAACCACATTGGCTGCTCTCGGAGAGGACCCAGGTCAAATTCCTAGCTAGCACCCCATGGTGGCTCACAATCATTTGTAACTCAAATCCCAATGGACCTGATGCTCTCTCTGGCCTCTGTGAGCATTAGGCATGCATGTGATATACAGACAAACATGTAGGCAAGAGGCCATACATATAAAATAAAATGCATTTTAAAAAAGAGCATTTTTGTTTATTTCTTATGGCATTAAAATGAACATCTCTCTCTTCCTTGAAAGGTAAACAAAACCTGGCTCCAGGAGGGCAGTGCTGGGCGGGGCCTCTAGTCCTGACCACTGGTGATTTGAAATCAGGCTAGGGATCCTCAGGGAGGAGATGCTTCCATACAGGTGATGGCTCTTCCAACATCCAGTCTTCTAGGCTCTGCTGTCTCTTCTTCTCGAGCTGTAGAACCTGGCAAGAAGCCCAACAGAACTGTTTCCATCATCTTTCCAAGAACCGGCTGCCGAAATTACCAGCCATGGCAGTTATGGGTCACCCAGGCATAGAGTGCAGAGGGTGCTGGGGAAAGGCTTGGCACAGGAGTCCCTGGTGGCCACTGTGGATGGTAAGATTCTGGGTGATTCTATTTCTGCCCACCATGAGGCCACACAGCTTCAAAACCCCTTGCTGATCTGTAGGAACTGCTGCCAAGTGGGTCTTGGTGGGAGGTAGAGTGGCCAAACCCTTATTACCACTAAAGAAGCCAGAGCTTGGTGTTGAGGGATAACTTAGTGGGTGAGAGCACTTGCTGCTCTTCCAGGGGACCTGAGCTCAGTTCCCCAGGCAGATGTCAAGTGGATCACAACTTTTCGTAATTCCAGCTCCAGGAGGTTCAATGTCTCTAGCCTCCATGGGCACTTTACTCACATGCACATATCCATACAGGTAGATTCACACATAGTTACGAAGAACAACAATAAATTAAACATCAGAGCTGATGCAGCTCCTACCCTCTGCCCTGGGTGGCTAGACTGTTCCATTCCTGTGACTCAGGGACAGCAGGACTCAGGGACAAAGCATGTGGGTATCAGCTACACAGCGTGCAGGCTCTGCGTAGACAGTGAGAACACAGGACAATAGTACCCTGACCCACGTCTCAGCTTCCTAGTGGCCACCACCTGCTTCCCAGCAGCAACCTCCCATTGTCCCACTGACTTCCACTGAGTTACTGGGGGTGGGGTGGGGCTGGTTCCCAAAGTCAGCTGGATAGAGTCACTTCCCTGCACGGGGAAGCCCACAGGGTTTTCCAGCCCCACGCCAGCTTTCTTTGGCCCGGGCACTACTACTGACCAAAGGGACCAGATGACTCTCAGGGGCAGGGGACCACCTGGCAGCATCCCTGCCTTCCTTCTGGATGTCAGAAGCTCTGACTCCAGCCCAGTTGGGCACCTAATGACGTGGAGGTGGCAAGTACACCTTGCACCCTCAAAGTGCACGCTAGCTGCTCAGGGTCCTTGCCATAGCCGAGGTTCCTGACAGTTCTTCTGGTCCCTTGGGTTCTGCAGCTCAGCAGAGCACTGTCCACGGTTCACCAGCTTGAACTGCTGTCCCTGTGCCGAGCAGCTGTCCCTCTCTTCAGCGGAGCAGAGCCTCGCTGAGAAGGAGCTGTGTCTAACTTGCCATCTGAGGGCGTCTCTGCTGTGGTCTTCAGAAAAGGACAGAGGTGGGGGTAGGGGGGCTAAGTTTGCTTTAGTCGAAGATGCAGTGCCTTCAACCCCAGCACTCCAGGGGCAGAGGCGGGAGGGTCTCTGTGAGTTTGAGGCCAGCGTGGTCTACTCTGCAGGTTCTACGGGGCTACGGAGAGAACCTGTCTCAAAAATATATATCAAAAAATAAGCCTGTGCACACCTTTAATCCCAGCACTCGGGAGGCAGATAGATACAGGCCGATGTCTGTGAGCTCAAGGCCCTCCTGGAACATAGCAAGTTCCAGGATAGCTATGGCTGTTTATACAGAGAAACCTTGTCTTGAAAAACCAAACCAAATGTGTGTGTGTGTGTGTGTGTGTGTGTGTGTGTATAACATATTATATATAATATATATAATAAAACAATCCCATTGCTGAAGCAAGGACAGTAGCATGCCATGCCATTTTCCATATGAAAAAGTTTTTCTTCTCAAGGGAAGCCCCTCATATGTCCTCCCAGGCAGGACACACCATGTTCTCTGGTAGGGCTCACCTGGTTATCAATGCAGTGGAACTGCCAGGGCCACATTGTGTTGTACAGAAAGGGCCTCAGGTCAAACCTGTTGTCGTCAGGACTGTAGCTTTCAGCATGATATGCTGGCGTGAGGGTTGTCATCTTGTGCCTGTTCATGGAGTACTTCGAGAAAAACCGCTTCACCTTCTCAGCCACCTGGGGGGCGAGAGACACGTGGGCTTCAAGTCAGAAAGGCAGGAAAGACTCAAGGCTAAGAGGCCTGCTTTTGGGAGACATAAACGGCCAGCAGGTGCCAGCACTGTCCCTGCCTTTTCCTGACAGCAACATGGAGACGTATCAGCTTGGCTGACACCGGCTGAGCTGCAAAACTGTCGAGTCCTGGTTCTGGCGGCCCAGTGCTCTGCTCCTGGAGGTCTCCAGGTGGGTCCATGGGCCCAGTGATGTTGTAGAATATTAGTTTAAGGCGTGTCACATTTGTTTATGCTGTGGAACATCTGTTTAATGATGCAAAGATGAGTTGCATTGTTTTATGTTGCATTTGTTTAACTCTGTGAAGCTGTGATACTTTGCCTGTCTAAAACACCTGATTGGTCTAATAAAGAGCTAAATAGCCAATAGCGTGACAGAAAAGAGAAATAGGCGGGGCTGGCAGGCAGAGAGAATAAACAGAAGGAGAAGAACATTTAAAAAGAGGAGCAAGGAGCAAGAGAACAGGAGAGGAGGATGCTAGGGGCCAGCCACACATCCACACATCCACACATCCACACATCCACACAGCCACACAGCCACACAGCCACACAGCCACAGAGCCAGCCATGGAGTAAGAGTGAAAGTATGATATACAGAAGTAAAGAAAGGAAAAAGTCCAGAGGCAAAAGATAGATGGGATAATTTAAGTTAAAGAAAGCTGGCTAGAAATAAGCCAAGCTAAGGTCGGACATTTATAAGTGATAATAAGCCTCCAGGTATGATTAATTTGTAAAAACAACTAGGTACACAGTAAGTCCTCTGGCCAGCGGAGTCTTAAGGCATTCTGAAGCCTCTGTACCACACCAGCACACCGCATGGCTGGCCCATACTTGGGTTAACTTTGGCAGCCAGAAATCCCAAGCTGGTGAAGATGACAGCGTAAAATGTTACTGTGTATGAAACGAGTTTATCCGTTTGGGGTCACCCATAGGTGGTTCAGCCTGACGTCACACATGGCTTTACCTGTCTTGGCGTCCAGCTGTCCTTCCACATGTTGAGCAGTTTGCAGAACATGCTGTAGGGCCCTGCCTTGGCAACCTTCCGAAGCCGGCCGAAGACGGAGAGTTCTGAGTATGTCATCCCCATGTCTTCCTGTGGGGACAGAAGTGTGTTTAAAGCACAGTGGGGTGGTGCTGGGGGGGTGGGGGGACACCTCAGAGCCTCTTACAGTTGGGGACTAAACGTCCAGGGAGCTGGGGCTCAACAAGGGTCGGGAGTGGGTGCCCGGCCGGGGTTCTCAGAACTCACTGGGTGCCGGGAGATGTAGGTTTGGAAAAATGACCAAGACCCTGCCTGCATGGGAGGTGAAGGACTCGACTCCAAGGCTGCTCTGAGGGAGGGAAGCTGCCGTGAGCAGCCTGGTTTCCTAGCTCGACATCCTCACTCTGCCTCTGACCCACCCTGTCATCCCCTTCCTCAGCCCTAACCACAATGAGAAAGCTAAGTCAGAGTGTCTGAGGTCATCAGTGATTCCACTGGCCTGAGTGAGCCAGAGACCTGTGGCAGAAAGGTTTCCTTTGGGCAGAAGGAGGCTGTGAAGGGACCCAGTGAGAAGGGGAGACCCACCCACCACGACAAAGCCACCACGGTTACCTCATCTGTCTGAGACACCTGCCCGTCGGCTAGGGGCTCCAGCTCTGCAGTGGCCGGCGCGGACAGGATGCTGCAGTGAAGACACACTGAGTCAGTCACCAGGGCTGCTGATGTGCTCGGGAGCTCTGGCAGGACGTCCCTAGACAGACTGCAGACGGGCTGGCCATGACTGGCAGGGTCATGCCTGGGCTCACGATCCTGAGGCTTCAGGACCCAAAGGACAGTGGATCAAAGTGCTAAGGAGGTGAAGAGCGCAGGGCAGGGCCCTCCACTGCAGGAATATGAGTAGCTGTGGTCAGGAGACTGGACCTAGAGGGTGTGGTGGGGTAGCCTGATATACCGCAGGACACTTGGGAGGACCCCCAGCCTGTGCCTCTGAGCTGCCAGGAACAAACTCTTTGTGACAACCAAAGGGACCTCCACATATTGTCAGAGGTCCCCTGTGGACACGACTGACTGCAAGGACAGCAAGGACACAGTTTTCCTGGCACCTGTAATGATGCTGCAGTGGCCCGATAGGCTGTGGGTGTCCTCAGCAGGTGCCACCACCAGTCCCTCTGCCCTGAGATGGCAGCAGGAGAAAAGCCAGCCTGGGAGGAATTGTCACTTAAAACACTTAGAACTATGGGTGCAGGAAAAGGAATGGGTGGGGTCATGACTTCATGCTCCCAGATGGAGGGTGGGGCATAGGAAGCTAAGGAGGATGGCCGAATGGGGCAAGGGTGACCTTGGTGGCCCAGGAGCCACAGGAGCACTCACATCTGCAGAGCGGGAAGCTGGAAACGCTCGGCGCAGAACTGGACAAAAGCTCTCAGGTCTGTCTTGCTGATGCCGCCTATGGGGTTGATGTCCGCACTGGAGCAGTCATACTTGGTCAAGTAGCCGAGGAGACTGCCAGGGAGAAAGGATGGTGTCCCCATGGTTTCTGGGGTATTGCTGGCTATGGGGTCCACCAGTGCTGGGCCAAGGGCTCCCTTCTTCCAGGGGCCCAGAAGTCTGAAGCCCAGCATAACCCAGGCCCTGGAGGAGACTAGCAGGTTGACATTGGGCACACTGTGTAGACACCTATCTTGGCTCAGAATGCTTGGTTACCGCCATCTGCTCACTGGGAACAGCTTGTCTAGAAGGCCAGAGACAGCTAGGTGGAGCTGAGGGACAGAGGCCTTGGAAGGGGAGACAGGACCTTGCACAAGTGCACACTCAGCCTGATCTAAAGCTCTGATCTGGAGCTCTGGCTCTGTGACCTCACCTAGTAAAAAGGGCCCTGAAGATGTACTGAGGACTCCAGACAGAGATGGACCAGGATTACAGGGTGGGTTTGAGAGACAGCTCCAGGTCTCCTCAAAGGGAATAAGAATTAGAGTCATGGCCAAAGGGGCCATCAAGATGCTGAAGGTGTGAGGATATGGGGAAGGGTGGGTTGGTGGTGGGTGTAGGGCGAGCCTCCAGAGGCCTGGGGGAGGACCAACGGCCTTAGCACTTTGACAGCTTGGAGCAGCTGCCCTGCAGTGACCGTGAGAACAGACTCAGAGCTCACACACCTCCTAACCCCGCCCACCTGCCACAGCTCTGCCACAGGCCACTGTGTTCCCTGGTGAGACCCCCCCCACTCCTGGCCACACAGGAGTTTCTGCTGACCCAGTGGCTCCAAGCTAAACTGGCACATAGTGACGAATCTACTAGCCTCGGGTAAGTGTCTTCAGGTAGAACAGAGGGATGGTGAAATGGCGGTGGAACTCAGATTATCACCAGCAGAGACACAGGCCCCGGAGAGGTGCTCACAACACATCCTGTTCTCCTTCTTCTTCCATGGGACAGACCTCTCTCCATGGCCTCATGGCCACTGGTAGGACTCTGGCCTTCCTTCCTCTACCTCCTGTTAGCTGACATCAACCGTCAGCCATGGCTGCCTCGAGCGTGCTCCCGTCCATTGTTCTGGCCTTACTTTGATCTTCTGTTAGCAAGAACACCCCCACCCCAACGCACCCTCACTCACCTGTGTCTCACCCCCAGGCCTGGGACAACAGCCCTCCTTCAGAAGGCATCCACCAAGTAGCTTGCCTAATGTCGGGAACCCAGGCTTGTAGGGCTCCCCTGCCCCTCCCTGACAGAGGTCCCTGGGCCTAAGCTGTGTGTACAAATGACATGGTTGGTACTGAAGCCCTGCATTCCCCCTGGGAGGTGGGGTTTCCGGCAGGTGTCAACAGAAGGTGCCTGCCAGCCTGGGTTTACCTGTACCCCAAATACTGAATGACCAGCTGCCCAGGAGGTGGCCCTTTATACCAGCTATCAGCAGGATGTGGAACTGGATGTATCCCTTGTACCATCATTGGGAGCAGGCTTGGCAAACTGCCAGGCTGCTCTTCCTTACCCAACCTCACTGCCAATCTGTTTACAACTCTACACCAAGTCCCAAGTCCTCCTGGCAAGTCATCAAACACTCTCACGTAACTCACTGGGCCCAAGATGCCACAGGCCCCCATCTATCGTCCTTATGGCTGTGTCTCATCATCTCTCCCAAGCTCTTCACTCACTGCTTCTCGTGGCACCAGCTGCTTTACCCAGCACTTCCCAACTGCATGAGCAGCAGCAGCTAGGTCTGCGGCAGAGGGATGGCAACCCCACTGTGCTCCTGCCATCCTCTCAACCCCACCCCCACTGGTGATTCCTCTCCCCCTTCACCAAGGAGAAAAAGAACAGTCTCGGGCACAAGGGGACGGCTCTGCGGGTAAAGCATTTCCTCCACAAGGACGAGTGTTGTGGGATACTTGTACACTGTGTGAAGATACATTGCTGTGATTGGTTTACTAAAGAGCCGAATAGCCAATAGCTAGGCAGGAGGTGTAGACAGCACTTCAGGACAGACAGATGAAGTAGGAGGAGATAATCGAGGCACCAGGGAGATGCCAAGGAGACATGGAGGGAGTTGGACATACTGAATTAAAGAAAGGTAAAAAGCCACATGGTAAAACGAAGATTAATAGAAGCAGGTTAATTTAAGTTATAAGAGATAGTGGGATAGGCCTAAGCTAAAGGCCAAGCTTTCATAATTAATAAGAAGTCTCATGTCATTATTTGGGAGCTGGCTGGCAGGACAGAAAAAGACTCGTCATGGACAAGAGTCTGAGTTCAGATCCCTAGCACCCACATAAATCTGGACACAGCAGTACCAGTACCATCTGTGATCCTGGCACTCCTATGGAGAGATGGAGACAGAATCCCAGAACCTTGCAGGACAGCTAGCCTGGAGTTCTACAGCAGTGAACAATGACAGCCTGCTTCAGACAGGTAGAAGGTGAGCACCGACACTGAAGTTGTCTTCTGACCTCCACACACATGCCATGGCACATGCTGGCTGCACACATGCGCTCATGCACACACACAAATAAAATAAAAAATCCTGCTATATATGATGACACAATCCTACATAATCCTAGTCTCAGAAGGCAGAGGCAGGAGGATTGCTTCCAGTTTGAGGGCAGCCTGGGTTACATAGTAAGTTTGAAGCTACCCTGTGCTTCATAGTAAGGAGCTGTCTCAAAATCAAACCAAATGAAACTACAGAACAGGGGGTGTATGTATATGTGGGTGGTTGGGTAGATGGATAGGTGGGTGGATGTATGGATGTATGGGTGGGTGGATGGATGAATGGATGGTAGTGTATGTATGTATGTATGTTGGGTGGATGAATGGATGGGTGGGGGTAAATATGTATGTTTGGGTGGGTGGGTGGATAGATGGTTGGGGGGTGTACATATGTATGGTTGGATAGGTGGATGGAAGAATACATTGGTGGATATACAGATGTGTGGGTGGGGTACAGATGTGTGAGTGGATGGATAGGTGGGTGGATGTATGTATGGGTGGGTGAATGGATGGATTGGCAGATGGATGGGTAGATAGTTGGGTAGTCAAAGTAATGGATGGACAGATGGGTGACTCAACTTATGGATAGACAGACTGGTGAAATGACAATTGATGAATACATGATGTTTTTAAAATTCCTCAGCTAATGAGGAGCACGTGAGAACAGTTAGGAGGTGAAGTGGCTCACTTAAGGAAAGCAGGGAAACTGAGCCTGGGAAGGGGATCTACCAGTCTCCACTGCTGCGTCTGAGGTCAGGTGGATTTTATCTGGAAACAAGAGGGCCACTGGATGTTTGTTTGTTTGTTTGTTTTTGTAAGATTTATTTATTATTATGTATACAGTGTTCTGTGGGCATATATGCCTACACACCAGAAGAGGGCACCAGATCTCATTATAGATGGTCATGAGCCACCATATGGTTGCTGGGAATTGAACTCAGGACCTCTGGAAGAGCAGCCAGTGCTCTTAACCTCTGAGCTATGTCTCCAGCCCCTACTGGATGTTTTTTAAGCAAGAGAAAAAGGCATTTGTCTTCAGTTCACACAGAAAAGCAGCTGTTTTGTTTGGATTAGAAAACTGTTTGCAATGAAATGACCTATGATGCATGGGACAGGAAAGGAGGAGGTGATGGGAGCCCGTGGGGCTGACAGGAGCAGAGGCAGGTCAGAAATGGAAGCAGCCTGAGCTGGATGACAGTGAGCTGGGCTCGGAGCAGACAGAGGTTTCTTGATATCCAGATATTACAGGGAGACTGTGTCTTGAAAGGACCAAACTTCCACCAGAGACTTAGGGTGTCATCAAGGCAAGTTCCCCAGCCACACCCACCTCTCATCCACATTGGCAGATCCAAGCACGAGAAGGCCCCCTCGAGCGCCCCGGGACCAGAGGCACAGCTGAGCAAACAGGTAGGCGAGGACCATCCTTATCCGAGCCTGGATGAGGGAAGAAGGCAGTTACCCTGTGCCAGGACCCAGGAAGCAGCTGTACTACAATGCAATCCTAGCACGGGAGCAAGTCAGAACACAACACAGGATGAATCAATCTGTCCTGTGTCGGGGGCGGGGGTGTGGGGCCTCCAATGCTCCTCTGGCACCAGTCCACAGCAGGGTCATAGCACAGCAGGGTCACAGCAGGAGCCAGGCACTGAGTAGTGGTAGCCAGGAAGATGCTCAGCAGTGCCCTCCACACTATTTACCATTTGCCATGCACAGATGGGGCAAACAGAAATGGCATTACAACAGACAAGCCCTGGGACCTTTCCTCTTTCTTTTGACACATGGCATGCAGGCTAACCAAGGTAGCCCAGGGGTGGGGCATGGCCAGCCAGGCCAGGGCTGGATGAAATGCTCAGGTAGGTCCCCACATACACCTGTGTGTGGTCATGCTCCAGCGCACAGCCTCACCAAGGCTCAGATGGGCACACACTCGGCACACACTTTCCCATGCGCTCACACTCACAGACCTGCAACTCAAAGCATGGCTGTGTGGCCAGCGTCTCTAGTGAGGCTTACAGGCGGTTAACCCAGCACTGCCCATCACATCCCCAGGCTCTCTGTCTTTTACTGACTTCCCCTCCACACCTTTGTGAGGATCAGGGCCAGGCTCAAACACTTACCTGCACATTCTGCAAGGCCAGGTTCTCCCTGCTGCTCCCTCCGTGTGCTGAAAACCGAGGGAACTTCCGGGTCACCAGGCTGAAGATGCCCAAGACGGCCTTCACGGCAGTGTCGATGCTCAGACTGATGTGGTAGCTGGAAGGGCAAGGGTGAGAGTGCTCAGCACAGGGGTGCTAAGACATGCTCTTAACTACCTTTGAAAAACATTTCTTTGGCCTGGGTGCACGCCTAAAATCCCAGCACTTGGGAGACAGAGGCAGATGGATTTCTATGAGCTCCAGGTCAGCCAGAGCTACAAAGTGAGACCAATCTCAAAAAGAAAAAAAAAAAAATTCACTTGGGCCTGGAAAGATGGCTCAGCAACTTCACGGCGGCTCACAACCACCTGTAACTCCAGTGCCAGGGGATTCGACGCACTCTTCTGGCACTCATATGCACATGCCCACGCTACATAAATAATTAAAAATAAAAATTTTCTTATCACATGTATGGGGGCGGGGCACATATTCCATGGCAGGTGTGTGGATATCAGAGAATAACTTCTGGGAGTCAGTCTCTCCTTCCAGCACGTGGGCGCAAGGAACTGAACTCAGGTCATCAGACTTGGCGGCAGACACCTTTACCTACTGAACCCTCTCGCTGGCCCTCAATGACCACCCCAGAGCATGTGACTCACCCGTGGTCAGCCCATTCAGGACACTGTAAAACCAGGACTACTCGCCATCTACTTCCAGAACTCACCACGCCAGAAAGAAATCCTGCCTAGCAACTGTCATTCCCGGCTCCCATCCGCCCCAGCTTGACAATCGCCAGTCCACTGTCTGGAGTGATAAATCCACTATGGATATGCCGGGCTGGGCAACGCACAGCAATAGAGTTGTGCACGTCATGACCTTTGACACCCGGCATTTTTCACTCAGCATGACAATTCCAAGGGTCACGTATGCTTTAGAGGCACGCCACACCTTCTCACATCAGAGTAGTACTCCAGTGTGGACAGATGACATTTTGCTTAGCTATCCATCAGCCAATGGACGCTTGGGCCATTTCCTCCTCTCACTACTGTGACAAAGCTGGCAACCAGGAGCATCCGGTAGAGGTAACTGTTTGGGCTTGTAACTCCTTTGGGCATAAGCCCAGGTACGGAACTGCTGGCAGGGAGGCTTTTGGCTGTACCCAGCAATGTGACAGGCAGTTTCTTGGTTTTCCGAAGAGCCAGAATAAAAGAATATTCTAGACGAGGTAGAGTCACACCTCCTGGAAAAGTCTCCTCGATCCTCCCCACACAGTCTATGAGCTGCGTCCAAAGACTGCTGGACCAGCTCTATGGTATCCTGATGACAGGAATAGGTGCCCTGCAACTGCACCTAGAGGCAGGGCTGGGTGACGGATGTTTATGTGTGTACACGTCAACTGTACAGTCTGGGCTCCAACCCACAGCAGCATTTCACTCAGCTGCCAGGTGCAACCACGGGCTTGTCACCAGCTCTGACCTTTGCCACGGTGCCAGCCTGAGCTTGGCACAGGATGGAGTCCTACCTTCCAATCTGCTGAGCCAGTTCTGTGGCCCTGCTGTGGGTCTCCCTGGAGGAGTTCTCACTGGCCATGTAGCAAGTGGTGAGCAGGCGTCCGCAGAGCTCCTGGGGATCTTGTGGGGTGTAGCCATTCTCGTCCACCAGGCTTTGGATGTCTGTCAGCACTTGCTGATCTGCAGCCACCATGGCAGGATGAGAACCATTGTACACAAAGTCCTGGCCTCCCTCCCAAGTGCCCATGCAGCCAGCCCACATCTTCCAAGTGTCAGCCTCCACCCACCTCCCTGGGGCCCACATAGGTACCAGGTACCCCTGGTCTGATCTTGAGCTCCCACACATCAGCCCCAGTCCATCCCTGGAGCCCACCTAGTTATCCCCCAGTCTTTTCAGTTCCCACAGTCCATCGTCCATGTTCCCTTGCATCTAACTCCCATTGATTACCCCAGAGACCACCAATCTAGCCTGGTCCATTGCCCAGGGTCCTAAAAAAAAATGAGCAAGTCCCTCTCTCAGGTGCTTGCACACTGGTCCCTGTGCTCACAGCACTAGCTGTGCTAACACACCAATCTGTGTATTAACACACACTAGACCAACCTATGCTCTGTGCTGGGCTAACTCTCTGCCCCTGCACTGTACTAACTCACTGCTCTGCGCTGCACTAACCCAATCCACGGCTCTGCACTGCACTAACCCACTGCTCTGCGCTGCACTAACCCAATCCACGGCTCTGCACTGTACTAACTCACTGCTCTGCGCTGCACTAACCCAATCCACGGCTCTGCACTGCACTAACCCACTGCTCTGCGCTGCACTAACCCAATCCACGGCTCTGCACTGCACTAACCCACTGCTCTGCACTGTACTAACCCAATCCATGGCTCTGCACTGCACTAACTCACTGCTCTGTGCTGTACTAACCCAATCCACGGCTCTGCACTGCACTAACCCACTGCTCTGCACTGTACTAACCCAATCCACGGCTCTGCACTGTACTAACCCAATCCACAGCTTTGCACTGCACTATTCCACTCCATGGCTCTGCACTGTACTAACCCAATCCATGGCTCTGCACTGCACTAACTCACGGCTCTGCACTGTACTAACCCAATCCACGGCTCTGCACTGCACTAACCCACTGCTCTGTGCTGTACTAACCCAATCCATGGCTCTGCACTGCACTAACTCATTGCTCTGCACTAACTGAGGTCTGTGTGGGGCTAGCCTGTGTTCTGTCCTGGGTTAACCCATTGCTCTTGCACTGTGCAGGCTATTCTTAGTGCCACTGCACCCATGGTAAGTTACGGACTTGACCTAGGTTGCCAGACCCCAAAGCCTGTGTGTGTGTGTGTGTGTGTGTGTGTGTGTGTGTGTGTGTGTGTGTGTGTATGTGTGTCCCCACTGCCGCCGCCAGGGCTGCATTGCTGACAGACAGTGGCAGACAGACAAGGCCACATCTGCTAACTGCCCAGGAAAGGCTGTTACCAGTCTGAGTTCTGGGACTTGAATGGGACAGACAACATCTATGCCCAGCCATGAAGCCTCCCTCACCCACAGTACCCATGACCTGGGTTTGTCCTTCGCTCCCTGACTGGTTCCCAACCTGACTCTCTCCTCAGATCAATGGACATCACGTCACCTACTTCCGCTCTGCACAGCCTCGCAGACCAGGCAGCACATGGAGTAGACGATGCAGGCGCTGGCCGCACTATCCACACCGCCACTCAGGGGCAGGAAAAACCCAGCCTGGAAGGGGCCGACCAAGCACAGTGTGAACCGAGCTGCGGATAGGCTGTGCCCCACCCAATCTCCAGCCAAGCACCACCCTGTGAGCCCCAGAGTCCTACAGGAGCACAGCTCAGCATCATCCCTGGGGTGGTGGGCCAACGACCCACTTGTATGACAGGTTTCCTAAAGGGCAGGAGATGCTACTCTGGGTCCCAGGCTGTCTTTCCGACCCTAGATGTGCACACATTGGGAGACACGGGAGTTCCTCTGCCTTTCAACAGCTCCACAGACCACCACATGGCTTCAAAGCGGGCTTCAGCCATTGGGCCACTGGCCAGTTCAGATACACACCCCCCCGAAGAAAAACATCACTAACCCACCCTAGACTCACACACCAACCAGGAGAGCACCTGTGGGTGGGTAGGAACTAACCACCCTACCTGTTTGCTCCGTCGAAGGAAGTCCCAGAGCCAGCAGGCAGGTCCGAGGCTGCAGGAGATAAGAGTGTTGGGTCTGGAGGCACAAACCTGGCTCACTGCACCTGTACAGTGGTCCTGCAAGGGGACCCCTGAAGGCAGCGCAGAGACATAGCCCTGAGCCTGGGCTCTTGCTGGGCCATCTGCTGTCATAAGCACTTCATGTCAATCTGGGCATTTTGGTTCTAACAAGTCTGGGGGAAACTCCCAGAGATATCCCACCTGAAATGGGCGCACTGAGGCCTGGCTTAAGGACACAGTACAGGGAGACCACCACACGGTGCCCACATGAAATGGGCGCACACAGGGCCTCAGAGCTTAAGGACACAGTACAGGGAGACCACCCTAGGCAGAACCAGGTAGCCTGGCCTCATCAGTCAGTGACGTTTTTTTTTGGACAGGGTCTCACTGTGAAGCTCTAGCTGTCTGAGAGCTCATTACGTAGCAGCCACTGCATCTTTTTAACTCCAGTGAAGCACAGGGTCCACCCTAGGCAGATTTCGGGAATCCTTGCAGCCCTCACACCTGGCAGACGTCGGCGGCCACTGGGACGGCGGGGGCCACAAAGCAACAGGATCCAGACCCAGGGGCACCTACCTTATCTCCTCCTCAGGACTGTGGTACGTCCACTCCACAGGTTCTGACACCAGCTCCAACAAGTCTTCCCTGCCCGAGAGGGCAAAATCCACAGTCACCCGGGGGTATGGGCTCACCCTGCTTGCCTGTTGGGGGAGGACACGAGGACACAGTGACAGCTGCAAGTGGACCCCAAGGATGCCATACGTAGTGAGAGGAGCCGGGCACACGACAGCAGCCACGGTTCAGCACCATCTCTGGCCCCACAGCCTTGGTCAAGCCCACAGCATACTGGGCCACTAGCAGGGCCTGGCTGAGCACTCAGGCTGGTGTTTCCCAGGGCACTTACCTCCAGGTTCCGAGACGAGATCTCTGCCCTGTAGCTCCGGACGTCCTCCAGGTCCAGGGTGGCAGTGAGGACCTCCTGGATGGGGAAAGGGAAAGCACAGGACTGCTGTCCCACGTGGATGGGTCGGACGTTTCACAGCACGGGCTGGGCATCTGCTGCCCCTAGCAGGGTGGATGGCACCACTACCCTCTTGAATATTTTCTCCTCTTAAAAAAAGTACTCTAAATTATGAGTATGTGTGTGTCCTGAGTGTTATGTGCAGGTGAGTGCAGTTTCTGTAGAGGCCAGAAGAGGGCACTGTTGTTCTAGTGCTGGAATGAAAGGCTGTTGGGAGCTGCCAATGCTGTAACCTGATCTCTCTCTCCTGCTGCATCTCTGTCTGGTTGACACCGGAACCTCAGCTACATTTAGACATTTCCCAGGGACACACCAGTTACAGCAGGGGACACAACTCTGTCAGTAACGGGGACAGGGGAAGTTTCAGGAAATACTCCTTTTTACCTAAAAGACACATGGAAAACAATGACTCCTCAAATTCTGAACATAGCGACTTATAGATGGGATGGCTGGACACTGGAGCCATCCTGTGACCAGAAAATAAATCCAACACAGAGGAAGACTGAGGGGGAGAACAGCGTGGAAAGTAACATGGCAGTCCACACCCACGCCTTCGAGGCATTGAGCATGTAGCTCATCAGGACCTCTGAGGACTATATGGCTCCTAAGGTGGATCAGTACGTTTGTGCAGGGCTGTCCTCTGCCTTCCTGTCTCTTCTCCGTGTCCTCACACCCCTCTGTCAAAGGATTGTGATGACACTTCCACCCTGTCCCTCGCCTGGCCTTATAAAGCCCCTCCTCACAAGAAGTAAGGGGTTTTCTCTGCACTTCCCATCACTCAGAGCCCAAGTGGGATGCGATGGTTAACACTGATTGTCAGCTCGATGCAATCTAGAATTACCAAGGAAACAAATCTCTGGGTATGTTTGTGAGGGAGTGTCTGAATGTGGGTGGCACCAGCCTGTGGACTGGGGTCCCAGACTGAATAAAAAGTAGAAAGTGCTGAGCACTAGCCTTTGTCTTTATGCTTCCAGTGTGGATGTGATGTGACCGGCTGGCTCACACTCCGGCTGCCGCACCTTCCCACCATGATGGCCTGCTAGCCTCAAACTGTGAGCCAAAGTAAACCCCTCCTCCCTAAAGAACTCCTGTCAGGTATTGCCACATTAGAGAGAAAAATGACTAATGCAGGTATGCTCTGCTCCCCTTAACATGTGTGGTCCAAGCCATGGGGGAACTGACAGATCTTGGACAGGCCAGATGCCCCTGAGGATAACGTCCCCAGTTAAGGCTGATGGTCACCATCCCTTATGACAGGACCAGGCCTAGTGTCTGCTAACCCCTGATTGGGGGGTTTCACCCCATCAGCCTCCAAAATGAGTCAAACATGCTCACTAGTCCTGTGTCCCAGACACTGTGGTATCTGTCCCAATGTGCTCACTTCAGCCTGGGGTTCTCCCCCATAGTTCATGCCCAGCAGGGACATTTTCCTCTGCTCTTAGGAAAGCCAAAACCTTTCCTAAGGGGATCCCTCCTCACAGCTAGGGGAGGGGGAACTATACAGATGAGCAGTCAACTGACTGGGCAGTGTGAAGGCCGCTCCCCATCCCCATGCTTGGCTCATTACCACATCATCCAATGAGAACTGAGTGCCCTGGGCAAAGATGCTCCCATTCATGGCAATCATGGCACAGCCATCATAGTAGAGACGGTCACCGTCGCAGCCCTTCTGGTTGGCTAGCAGGTAGATGCCACCATTCTGGAAGATGCAGGGGTGAGAGCAGAGCTTTATATAACCTGTGACTGCCAATAGTGCTGAACAGGACACCTAGATGCCCCAGTCTGCCATTCTCCACCCGGTCCCAAGTTGCCATCAGCATCTGGACTCTGACAGATACAGTAGGTGCAGGTGGGGACACAAAGCCCCACGGCTCCAGTTCATGTGGCCTTGCCAGGTGTTGTGCTGCACTTTCCTCGAAATGGAAACATCAGGAAGTCAATAATGCACAAGTCTCAGGAAGTTCCTGAAACTTAGCAAATACACAAGGCCCCTCCTCTCCAAGGTCCCATAAGTAGTAAGGACTGCTAAGAGGCCCTCAGACCAGCCAAGCTGCCTGGAAGAGACTCTCTGATCTGTCAAAGTGCCTGTAAATTGTGAAGAGCACTCCAGGGTCCCAGCTTTTATGAGCTGTCCATGGGACTTTAGTGATGTAGCTGCCTCTGATTCATCCTTACTCCTGTCTGTAACCCCTCACCTCTTGCTGAGTAATTCCAATAAGCTGACTGGTTTACCAGGGTGAACTTTGATGGTAGTGTTACTTTGGTCTATCATCGGTTCCCTATCTGGGGTCAGGAGATCTGTTGAGTCTTCTTGAAATAATGTCACATGACACCAGGTGCTGGGCACCCCATAGAACATCCACTTTTACTCTCCCTCAGCTCACAGTGCAGGACTGCTGTCCCTATATCACCGGGCCACTGCAGCTAGGGCAGTGTGGTGGGGCAGCATTGAGCTTCAGGGCCACCAGAAGCACTGGTGACCGTGGTGACCTCTGTGAGGGACAGATGTCATCTCCTATCTGTGCCCATCTTCAACCTGGGGCAACTCTGTCTGCACCAAGGACTAACAGGACTGCTCCACTGTGTCCAAGGTCAGTGGCAGGTACATGCAAGCTGGTACGTGTCTCCATGACACGTCCTGATTCTCTGTCATAGCAGTGTCAACAGAATCTGCTTTGAATGACAGCAGTTAGGGCCTAGTGATACCAGGAAAAGAAACCTGGAAGGGACCAAGCATGTATGGAATGCAGCCTCAAACCACAGCCTTAAGTATGCACCAGAGGTGTGGTATGCACCGGGTGGCTGAGCCCTGCCCCAGGTGCCATTGCTCTTGGTGGTTCCTCTGATGAAGCCTTAACTTGTGACACTGCTCTATCCACCCTGCCCAATGCCCACCTTGGAAGTGGCCATGGTCACCAGATCCACCCTGGTGTGGGCTTTGCGTAGCACATGGTGGCTACCCGAGGCGTTGGTGATGATCTCCACACCATCCAGGCCCATGTCGATGTGGGGGCTGTTGAAAGAGGCAGGTGGAATGACTGCTGGGCTCCTGTGACCCCTCAGTTCTCTAGGGGGACCTCCATGGTTAAGGCCATGACCTCAAGAGGCTGCAAAGCCTGGGTCTTCCCACTGGGCAGCTCAGGATGGGGAGTGGATGGCGTAGAGAGCTGGCTGACCTTCGTGGCGTCCAGAGCTCCTCACAGACCTCGCTCCCAACACAGGTGTCCCGGGTGGCCAGTACCACATCTCCAAAGGGCACAGTTTCCTGCAGTGGAAAAAAAAAGACCACTTTTGATCCCAGGGCTGCTTACTAGGCTCCACACTGGCCTCCGATATCTTGAAGGCTACCACACTGTTCCAGGTCCTCGCTAAGGCTTTCCTCACCTTGGGTGTGCCAGCCCCAGCATATTCGACTTCTGCTGACCCCAGGCTCTCCCATTTCCCTCAATGACCACGAGACACACAGCTCTACTATGGCTGCAGCAGGTCCTTTCCTCCACTCCATCTCCTGGCACCAACAATGTCACCATTTACCAAGGAGGCAAGCAGAGTGAGGACCCCAGGTCCACAGCACAATGAGAGGGATGAAGCTCAGAGATGTGCCCATCACCGGCTGGCTGTGGTCTCCTAGAACTGTCCTGGAGTCACAGTCTACCTCTGCCGAGGGCTGGCTGGCTCCTGAGGCCTGGCTTGCAATCAGCCCTCCTGTACTCACCACGGAAGTTCCGCTCTGTGCCTCCCATCTACCCAGCTATGCTTTGACTCCACCCAGGAGCTCCTCCTATGCCCACCCTCAGCCCGCACTGGCAGGGAACCCTGGGAAGGATGCACCTGCTTTGTCAGGTCCTGTAACATCCGAGGGAGGACATACTCCTCAGTTTGCCTGGAAGGAAAGAATCAAAGCGTGGCAGAGCTGAGGTGAGGTCCTGGGAAACAGGAAGCATGGCACAGGCGTGGAACCTCAGTCTAACCATGCCATGCCATGCTCCTGAGAGTGCTATGTCCTCAGAGGCAATGCCACCCCCTCACAGAGACCTATGACAGACACTGTAGAACTCATGCATACTGGAGTGTCTGCCTCTCAGTGTTTTCTGCGAGACTTGGGGAGGGGCAACTAGAATCAGGTCGCCGTTCCAAGGGAGAAATCAGGGTTTCTCTTCACCCTGGAAAAGTCCTGTGACGTTTACCCACAGACACAACCACACCTACCTTACCAATGCGACAATAGGGTTACAGTCTACAGCCTTTGACAGGCAAAGTATTTACCACACAAAGCTTTGGTCTAGGGAGTCTCAAAGATCTACTCCAGTGGACTTAATAAACGCAGACTGTTCTATTCGCTTTAGAATTCGTGGTGTGTGGGCACAATGCCAGTGGTTCTTCTACTGGTGCACAATGCCAGAAGTCGTGGACAGACCTCTCCCGCCCCCTCCCCCATCAACAGAGGGAACAGAATCAAGATGACCGCAGACCCCCCCTCATGGCCACACCATCCTAGAGAAGTCCTCTGACCCCATCTGTAGGTCAGGAAGCAGCAATGTCCCTAAACTATAATGTTGGTGAGCTGTAGCAGGAATCTTAGAAGGTTCTTATTAATAAAATCAAACCTGAAGCCAGTTATTGGGGTGAGTGCTGGAAGATCAGAGAAGCAGAACAAGCCACAGCTTCCTCACCTTGCCAGTTCCTCAGCTGACCCTGTTTCCTCAGACTGGAAGCCTCTGTGTCCTCATATCCAAATGGATCTCAGCTGAACTGCTGCTAGAAGCCTAAAAGCTTTCTAGTTTCTGGTCTTCACACCTTATATATCTTTCCTTTCTACCATCACTCCCTGGGATTAAAGGCTCGCTTTCTGGGATTAAAGGCGTGAGTCACCATGCTTGGCTGTATCCTTGAACAGATGGATTTCTGCCTCTGGAATGCTAGGATTAAAGGTGTGAGTGCCACCATTTTCTAGCCTCTGTATCTAGTGGCTTTTCTGTCTTTGACCCCAGATAAGTTTATTAGGGTACACAATATTTTGGGGAACATAATACCACCACAGTGAGCCATCAGTACATTTGTCCTCACCTTTATCAACTCATGCAAAGATCCTATGCGTACTGACCTGTTACCCTAGCACTGGACTATAGTATAAGATCCTATGTTAACAAACCACAAAACAATAACAAAATACCCTTATTATTATAAAAATAAAAACTTACTGGGCGAATGGCTCTCTGCACTCTGCCCCATTGATGGGCCATCTAAGGATGGACCAAACAAGTCCCAGGAAGGGCAGGAAGATGCTAGGAAGGCCATTTCTTCTTATTTTATCTTTATATTAATTTATTCATTGTGTGTGTAAGTATGTGGGTGTGCACATGCCATGGTGCCTGTGTAGAGGTTAGAGGACAACTTTCAGGAGCCAGCTTCTTCTGGAAAGGCCATTACTTAAGTATTTGAAAATTTGTATTTATGTGTGCACATGTGCATGTCTGTCTGTCTGTCTGTCTGTGTAGGCATGTGTGTATGAGGACAGGTGCTCATAGAGGCCAGAAGAGGACATCAGATCTGGAACTGAAGTTACAGACAGTTGTGAGCTGCTTGTGGGTGCTGGAAACTGAGCCCAGGTCCTCTGGAAGAGCAACCAGTAAGTGCTCTTAACCCCTAAGCCATCTCTCCAGCCCCTCATTCTTAACTTGATTATTGTTATTATTATTTTTTTAGATAGAGTCTCACTATGTAGCCCTGGCTGGCCTGGAACTACGCAGACCAACTTGGCCTTGAATACACAGAGCTCAGCCTGTCCCTGCCTTCTGTATGTTGGGACTAAAGGTGTGTATTACCTATTGTGTGGAGGGAAATTTTAATACATTGTAAATGGATAATATAGCACTCTCATAACACATCCAGAACACAGAAAAAGAAAACGACTTCATAATATTAAGACCAAAACACAACACAAGAAATACACCACTCCCCAACAAAACAAAACAAAAAAACCTCTAACACAGCGCTGGCATACAATTCTAGAAAGTAAGCCAATTTCTGAATAAACCTTAACAAACTCAATCCAAGTCTTTTGCTTGTTTTATTGTTGGGTTTTTTGAAACAAGGTTTCACAGTGTAGCCCTGGGTGTCCCAGAACTCTCTGTAGACCACAATGACCTCAAACTCAGAGATCCATTTGCCTCTGCCTCCTGAATGCTGGGATTAAAGATACCGCCTGGCTGGATCCAAGTTTAATGTCCCACATTCACTTGGATTTTAAGCAAGAGCACAAAGGTTTACTCTCTCTGTTCACCTGACTCATTTGGACTTCAACCTGGACTTCAACATTCATTCTCCGTTTTAAAAAGGCAGAGCTGTAGAGATGACTCAGCAGTCAAGAACTGAGTTCCGTCCCAGCAGCTGTGAATGGCAGTTAACAACTGGCTGTAACTCCAGCTCCAGAGGATCCATTGCCTTCTTCCGGCCTCTGTAGGCTCTGCATTTATGTGCACATACCCCCACACAGATACAGACACATAAACAAAAATAAAATGTTTTTTAAAATTCACAGTGAAAACAAAGGGTGGTGGAGACATAAGCCAAATGGAGAAACTCAAGGAGATTTCTAGTTAGTTAGAAGGAAGGCAAAAATCCAAGCCTTCTGTTCTAGGAATAATGTTCTAAAATGTTGTAGAGACACTGGCTGGCAAAAGTGAAGAAGACGGACTGAGAAATGTAAATATGGAAAGAAATCACATCAGGTGCTCCTTATGTAAGAGTTCTACTTGACGGAAAAGCAAAGGAAGTCAACACAATTACAAGACAGGGCCAGAATTCACAAGCCCCTCAAATACACAGCACCCTCAGAATCCAATCCTTTTCCTAGGTCAGCTGTCAGCCATTTAAAGCATAAAGACCCTGTTCACAGGGTCAATAGCCGATTATAAATGGGGGTAACTGTGGTGGTTTGAATAAGAATGGCTCCCATAGGTTCATATATTTGGATGCTTAGGGAGTGGCACTATTTGAAAGGATTAGGAGGTGTGGCTGGGGGGAGGAAGGACGTCATAGAGGGTGGGCTTTGGGATTACAAAAGCCCAAGCGAGGCCCAGTGGCTCTCCTCACTTCTTGATGCCTGTGGATCCGGATGTAGAACTCTCACCTACTTCTCCAGCACCATGTCTGCGTGCATGCCGCCATGCTCCCTGCCATAATGACAATGGACTAAATCTCTGAAACTGTAAGCAAGCCCCAATGGAATTGTTTTCTTTTATATGAATTACCACGGTCAAGGTGTCTCCTCATAGCAACAGAACACCGACTAAGACAGTAACCTAAAACACAGAGCAGGACTTCCCAACTTGGGGCATTTTGCCCTCTAGGAAACAATTTTTAAAGTCTGGGACAATCGGTTTTTGCTCTGTGGCAGGGTCTTGAGTTCCCCAGGGTGACCTAGAGCTCACTATGTAGCCAAAGGTGTCTTTGAAGTCCTGATTTTTCAGCCTTCACCTCCAAGTGCCAGGATGATGGGTGTATACCACCATGCCTACCTAGCTTAGTGGTAATTTTGGTTAATAAACTCTACTCAGAGGTTAGGATGCCTCTGACCACCATATACTGCACAGGACAGGCCCTCTACCCTCAAAGAACGAACTGTTCCCAAAGGTCGAATGGGCTACGCTGGGAGTCCTTGCTATAAAGGACAATTTGAGACACAGTGTCCCTCTATTTAAGAGTGACCAGGACCACTGACTGATAGCTGAGGTCTTATGATGTCTACTGGCTCAGACTTGAACTGACAGCATGGAATTGGCCATGTCTGAATGGCAGGAAAAGTCCTCCCAACCTCCACAGTATTCTGTGGTTTACCTCCCAACCGAGGCTGCATGTGCTGAGGACATTTAGTGAACACTTGGTGTGTGATCCCAACACACTGCAACCGAAGCACCTGCCACTCACCGGCTCCTGGACCAGGGGGTGAACCAGCGCAGTTCCCGATAGTTGCCTTCATTGGCCAAGGCCATCTTGGGCCTGATGAGCAGGATCTTCCTACAGGAAGTGAAAGGACAGCTCACACCAGCCTCTTGGGACAAGCAGGCCTCTGCCATGAAACCTGCCCCATAGGATAAGGTGAGGCCGCTGAGCTGGTTCGAGACCAGGGCCTTGAGCAAATCTGTTTTGTCTTGTTTTGTTTCTCTCTAGGCTTGAGCTTTCTGCTTGGGAAAAAAAAAAGGTCTCCATGACTCCATTAGCCAACAAGTGCACTTTGCTGGAAGCTTGTGTATGTGTGTGTGTGTGTGTGTGTGTGTGTGTGTGTGTGTGTGTGTGTGTGTGTGTGTGTGTTGGGGGAGGGGTGGCCAGAAGACTTTCCTTACCTTTATTGTCTAGGTGACAAGGATAAAAAGCCCCAAAACCCAACCTTGGCTCTCCTCCTCTAGCCTGAGTGAGATGGCTGAGGCCCAGAGAAGGAGATTCACAGGAGTTGCTGGGATGTTGCACTCACTAAGGACACCCCTCAAGCTAGCCCCCACCAGAGCCAGGCACAGGCATGCCAGCCCCCCTCCTCCCACCTCACTTACCGGTTGAGGAAGATGACCCTGCAGTTGTAGCGAACATTCCGGTGCATCACAGGCCTGCAAGCAGGAGGGAGGACGGGTCACGGGGAGCACCTTGAGCAGGGGCGGTGGCTCTAACTAGAGTCATGTGTTCCCATGAGCGCACAGCTGGACACCAGAGGTCAACATCAGAAGTCCTCCTTAGCCAGCTCCACCTTATATTTTTTAGGATTAACCTTTACTTTTGATTTTGTGTATGTACGTTCATGCATGCATGTGTGTATGTGCACACATAGTTGGAAATGTGTATGTGTTTGTACCCATATCTATATACACGCATCTGTGTATGTATACACACATGCCTTTGTGCATATGTGTGTACACATGAGTGAGGGAAGAGGTGTCAGATCTCCTGGAGCTGAAGTTACAGGTGGGTGGGACATAAGTACACGGAACTGAACTCGGAAGCATGCAGCATGTGCTCTTAACCATTAAGCCATCTCTTAAGCCTCTCTACTTATTTCTTGAGACAGGATTTCTCACTTAACTTGGGGCTCACAGGTCCAGCCCCAGGGACCCTTCTATCCTACCTCCCAGCACTGGGGTTTCAAAGGCATCCTGATGTATATGGTTTTTTACATGGATCCTGGAGATCCAACTCGGGTGAGCAGTTCCCCAGCCCCTGGATGCTTCGCGTTGGTGTGTGGTTTCCTCAGATCTTTAGAGAGACTCTCAACACCTTTCTGTAGCTTTCAGATTAAACTCAAACGTGTTCTGAAACAAGTCTCCCTCTTCTAAAACGTCCCAGAGCTCAGGGTGACTGCTCCCATCACTGCTTGCCTCCGCTGCCTCCTCCCCTAGTCAGAGGCTGACCTGCCCTAATCCTTCCTCCCAAACAGGTAGGATACATGCAGGGGCACCCTGCCCTTCATCTGTCAACACCCCCTAGCACTAACCACGGTCACGCACAGCCACCGTGAGCAAAACTTATGACATCCTGGCTTCTCGTCCTCTCTTAAGCCAAGTAAAGCATGTTAAGCATGGTGCCATTTGTGCAAAGGGTGTGCAGAGTACTGGATATATAGATGACTTGTGTAAAGCAGAGGCCTCAGACAGCACGCCTCATCCCAGTACTCTGGAAGTGGAGGCAGGAGGACCAGATGTTTGATGTCATACTCAGCTACACAGAGTTCAAGGCTAACCTGGGTTATATAAGACCCTGTCTCGGGCTGGAGAGATGGCTCAGAGGTTAAGAGTACTGACTGGTCTTCCGAGGTCCTAAGTTCAATTCCCAGCAACCACATGGTGGCTCACAACCATCTATAATGAGATCTGGTGCCCTCTTCTGGCCTGCAGGCATATATGCAGGCAGAACACTGTATACATAATAAAATCTTAAAAAAAAAAAAAAAAAAAAAAAAAAAAAAAAAAAAAAAAGACCCTGTTTCAAAGAAACCAAACTGGTTGGTGCTGAAATGGCTCAGAGGGGTGAGGAACTTGCCGCCAAGGCAGACTACCTGAGTTCCATCCCTGGGACCCACTTGATGAAAGGGGAGGCTGACTCCATCAGGTTATTTTCTGACTCCCATAAGCATGCGGTGGCATACAAGCACACACAAAATAAGTAAATGCAATTAAAAGAATTAGAAAAAAAATACAAAAATCCTGAACCAAACCATCCAACAAAAACAAACAATCAAAAACAGAAACAAAAACAAAAACAAAAGAACAGGGTCTTCTAGCTAGAGGAAGCATTGAAACAAAAACAGACACCACAAGATAACGATCAGAGCTGTCATCACACAGACATTTTCAAGTTTAACCAGGGAGCAAAATTAAACAGTAGGCAGCACACAAGGAAACATTTTCTTCATGTGGGAGCATATTGTGGCTTTTCATATACAAAGAACTCTCCAAACAAATAAGACATAGTTGTATATAGAGCTCCCAAACTAGACAACTCCCCAAGAGTACACAACGACCACCAAACAGGAAAATACTCCTTGGGTAACAGAGCCAGTCAGGGCTGGGGAAAAGGCTCCATGGTGCACAGCACTTGCTGGTCTCGCAGCGGCCCATCGACAGGGGACCACTATGCCAAGCATGGTCAGACACACACTAGAAGGTTCCAGTGTGCTGGGTGGAGCCATACTTGAGGAATCCATGTCATTCAAGACTCATGGATGGCATGTCCCCAGGAGAAGCTCCCCCAAATTCACCATGAAGAAAACTATGTCAGGATGAACATTTAGCTTGCATTTGTGCAGAGTGTGCTCATGGGTGCCCAGAAACTCCTTGAAGAACTCAAAAACTGCTTCAAAGAGTTGTTGTTTTGGGAAGGATAAGTAGCTATAGAGTTGAACAAAATCTACATTCAACCTAACTAAGGGTTTTAGTGTCCCACTTGGACTCCATGACCCTGAATAAAGAGGTGCTGGGTACAGAACTCCCTTGAACTTGCCTTTCCTCCAAGTTTCCCCTTCTTCACCCTCATGCTGGCACTTACATGCCCACGTCACAGATGATGTCCTGAGTGATGGGAGAGTCCAGGAGGGCAGCCAGGACTTGGAGCGAATGTAGGAGAGTGTCTGACTCGTGATAATGATCCCAACATCCATAGCCACTGAAGAGAGAGGGAGCAGGCCAGTGAGGGGCCAGGAGCGACCAGGAGGGACCCAGGGCATTCATGACAGTTTGGGTCAGGGGCCAGGTTTTCCTGGGCCTTCCAGGTTAGTGAGTTGTTAAGAACAAATTCAATGAGAGGCACAAACACTCTTGGATGGCATGGGGGACAGAGTCAGGGTTCTATGGAGAGACATTAGACTAGTGTAGCAGGTTAATCCAGGAGTATGAAGAGGAGGATGGCTTGGGAATAATATAAAAGTTCATGAGAGAAGTACATATCTGCTTCCCTTATGTCCAGACATCAGAACAGCGGTTCTCAACCTTCCTAATACTGCAACCCTTGAATACAGTTCCTCATGTTGTGGTGACCCCCAACCATAAAATTATTTCCTTGCTACCTATAACGTAATTCTGTCATGTTACGAATTGGATTGTATGTTATGTTATGAATTGGAATGTAAATATCTGTATGCGACCCCCCAAGGGGGTCTCGACCCACATGTTGAGAACTGCTGCACCAGAGCAAAGTAGGGATGGGGACAAAGAGGAGGTCAGGAACCTCAAAGACAGACAGGTACCCCAAGCCAGAAGGGAGCTGTAGCTGGAAAGGATCACACAAGGGTGGGCCTAGCAAGAGAACAGAAGAAATCATCCGTTTCTCTATTCTCACAAAAAGGGCACCAGGAAGGGACCATTAAAAGATGCTGAGGTGATGGGATGAAATCTCTTTATGGCCAAATAGGAAAATGAAAACATGGGGTTAGCAAGATGGCTCAGGGGGTGGAGGCACTTCCCACCAAGACTGATGGCCTGGGTTTGAGGTCCCAGACCCCCACACCCTTACACATACACAAAATGTTCATGTTCCTAAATAAATGCAGTCTTTTTTTTTTTAAAGAGATTGGAGAGACAGCCTACTTGCTCATGCAGAGGACCTGGGTTCAATTCCTGCACCCACATGGTGGCTCACACCCATCTGGCTCACAACTACCAATTTCAGGGGATCCAACCATGCTCTTGCAGCCTCGGTGGACACCAGTCATGAAAGTGCTGCACAGAGAGATGTGCAAGCAAAACACCCATATGCATAAAATAAATAAATCTTTAAAAAAATGTAATTAAAAAAAAGAAAGAAAAGGAAAATCTAGGGAGATGTCTCAGTGCACAACCTGCCATGTAAGATACCACGGGAGCCCACTGCACCCAGCTCTGGGGCTACAGCTGCAAAGTCAAGGGGTCTGCAGAACTCGTGTCTGCCACAGACTGCTCCCTGCTTCAAATATGGCACCTTCATCGCTCCTCAGCATTTTGGCCCAGAGCAGTTGCAAAGAGGGCACCTTGTAGGTGGCCTCATATGGTGGAGGCAAACAGGCTTTCTGGGGCCTTTATATAAGATGCCACTAATGGTGATTTAATCCCCTCTCCCAAGCCCCGCCTCTCAGCACCATCACCCTGGGACCAGCTATCTGCAGAAGAATGTTGGAAGGACATTGAAACCACAGCCTCAGGGAAGGTGACACAGCCTGGCTTTGAATTCAGCCCCAGCCCGGCCCAACCATGCCCCTCTATTTGCCCACCAGAAGCCTGGAGTTATCCAGCCTCCCTGCCCTGCCCTGACCCAGGCGCACTTTCAAGTTGCTGACATCCTAAATGGTTTACATTTCTTCTGCGCTCAGTACTGCCCCCTCTTCTTCCCATCTTTTGATTTCACTACCTGCCCTCCCAGGGGTGGGAAGCCAGTGCGCTTAGCCATACCATATTTCCAGTTCTGGTCCAAGCCTATATCTTGCACCTTTGTTTTTGGCAATTTGAATACCTATATGGAGAGAGAGGGAGAGAGAAAGATTTCAGCAGCTAGGACACATTCAGAGGCAGGAAAAGCAGGGTGCTACAGTAGATATGGCCAAAGCCAAGCTCTGTCGTGTCCACAGCCCACTGCAGCCAGTTCTGCTAACAGCAGAGGACAGCAGGCACCTGTACACACCTGTATACACTTGCAGGCAATCAGAAACAGGGAGGGTAGTGTACTAGTACTTTCTTGTTGGACTTTCTTGGACTGCCAGCCCACAAATAATGACACAGACACTTATCATTAATTACGAAAGCTTGGCCTTTTGCTTAGGCTTTTCCCTAACTAGCTCTTATAATGCAAATTAACCTGCTTCTATTAATCTACCTCTGCCAAGTGGCTCGGTTACCTCTCCTCCATACAGTATATGTGACTTGTTCTGCGTCTAGCTGGTGTCTGCCCACCTCTCTTCATATCAGAGTCCTCTCTCTCCCTGGAAATCGCGCCTATCCTCTCCTGCCTAGCTATTGGCCATTCAGCTCTTTATTAAACCAATCACAGTGACACATCTTCGCATGGTATAAACAAGTATTCTGCATCAGGGTAGGGTGACCTTAGCACTGGGGATGGGTAAGCCATACCGTTGTAGGTAATCAATAAGCAGACACCCAGATCAGCTATAGGAAAAAGCTGTAGACAGGATGAGAAGGCTTCCAACTCTAGGAGGGAGCCATCGTCCAGCACCCACCCCATGTTGACAGCTGCTGCCAACATGCAGGCAAGGCAGACCATCTTCACCCCAAAGACATACACTCTGACAACAAAAGCAGGTCCATATATACTTTAAAACATAAAACCACCCGGGCTGGCCAGATGGCTCAGTGGGTAAAGGCGTTTGCTGCAAAGCCTGACAACCTGAGTTTACTGCTATGCTTTAATACAGATCCTCATGTGCTGTATAAAATTATTTTCATTGCTGCTTCATAACTGTAATTTTGCTACTGTTATGAATCATAATGTAAATTTCTGTTATGCAGGGTATCTGGTATGTGACCCCTGTGAAAGGGTCAGGTCATTCAGCCCCAAAGAGCTTGCAACTGACAGGTTGAGAACTGCTGACTTCAACCCGCATGGTGTTAGGAGACAGTGATTCCTGCAAGCTGTCCTCTGACCTCCACACGCACACCACGACAAGCAAGCATGTGTACATGCAATGGACAATGATAAATGTGGGGTTTTGTTGGTTTTTAAAGCTGGCCTGCTACCTCTTGCTCCTGTTTAGTTTTCTCATAGAGGCAGCTCAGCACAGACAACCTGAAGTGGGAAGTCTGCAGCTCTGCCCAGAGCAGCCCCTGTTTGGGCATGGTAGAAACAGTTCTATCCTTTTTTTGGTGAGCTGACATGAATGTCAACAATGCAGAGATATTCAATGGCAATGACACTCCTCTGAGCTGAGAGCTCACCCTTTACCTGCTTTCTCGGTTCGGTATGCATTTTCCCAGTGCCCATCTACCAGGAATGTCCTCAGGGACCCTAGGCCACAGATCCCATGCAACCAGCTCCAAGGACGGGAGTCCCTTCTCCAAGGCACACTCGAGACCCATCAGATCCTAGAAGATGACTGAGGGCTGTGTCTGCCCAGCCAGGTAGGACATGCCCATTTCCATTCCGGCCTTGCTACTCCACGTGTCCCCCAATGGGAAGACCCCCTGAAAGCTCACCAGGGCCAGGTCATTACCCTTTTATCTGTTCCCATGCCCAGCTCTATGAATCTCTCTATGAATCTCTCCTGATCATTGGGGACTTTGGCTTCTTCTTGTCCCCCTCCACCCCAGACTCACTCTTTAAAATCCTCTGGAAATTGCCCTCAAAATCCAAGGCCCACTGGTTGAGTGCACAGGTGGCCACGGTCACCTTCCGGCCCATCCTGGTTTGCTGGTTCCTGGATGCAACACTGAACAGACAATACACAGCAGCCTATAACGCGGCTGCTCGGCCTACGCCTGCGCAGCCTGTCCTTCGTAGAGGCTCCGCCCCTCTGCCCGCCATAGCTCCTCCCCTCTGCTCGTGTAGCCCAGCTTCCGCCCCCTTCTCCAGAGGTGCGCCGGCGCAGGGCGTTTTACAGGGAAGCCTCGCCCCTGTGCCCTTCACAGCCACACACACCCGGCCTTTTTCTTCCGCAGCGCGTCTGAGCAAAGCATCCTCGGGGGAGGCCCCGCCCCTCTGACTCCAAGTAGAGCGCGAGAAGCGCGCCTGCGCAGCGAGCCTGTCTCGGAGCCCCGCCTATGCCAGAAGTCAGAGCGCAGAGCCACGTCCCCAAAGGTTTGTCCTGGGCCATCTCCATGGCCGCCTTAGCCACGTTTGATATTGGTATATCATGAAAGGCTCTTTCCTGCCACCAGAGGTGGTGTCTGGTTTGCTTTCTGTCGCTGTGATAAACACGTGACCAAAAGCAGTTGGGGAGGAAAGAATTCACTTCACCTTACAGCCCCTCCTCATTTCTATCTCTCTGGCCAGCGTCTACCTTACCCCAAGCAAGGTAGATGCAACGGCGCTTCTCCAGGTCAGATCCCTCCTCCTCAGCCCTTTTCCCTCGGACAAAAGCTAATCCAAACCCTTCAGACTGTGCTAAGAACGGTCTTAGATCGGAGCCTTGATGGATGGGCTACAGACTCTCCTGGATTCCTGTGTGCCAAGAGTTACGGCTCTGAGGGGAAAAGTATCCCCAGTACAAGGGTTGCCCCTCTGAAGGGAAAAGTATCCTGGCAGTTGGGAGCTAAGGAATACCACAAACTCACACTGTACAACAAACCTCACAGAAGAGATTTCTTGGGAAGACATAAGAGACTGGATGCCTTTGCTTGGACAAGAAGCAGCAGAGAGATGAGTGGGGAGGCAGGCTTTATATAGTGTTTCTTGGGGGCAGCGTTTTTTTTTTTTTTTCCAGAGTGGAGATTTCCAGGGTGGGAATTGGTGGGATTTCAAGTCCTGAGCCTGGGGCAAGCCCAGGAACTGGTGGATTTTCATGCTTAGTGATTGGTGGGTTTTTAACACCTGGAAGTGAACTTGAACCTTTTTACCCTACACTGTGACTGCACATGTCAATCTTTCACAGTTCAGAAGCAACTCTCAGGAGCCTGGGAACCATTCTCAGGAAAGATCTGTCTCTATGGAAGGACAACCCTCTACTTTGGAAACCACCAGACAACAAACTCCGCTGGTCTGGACTGAGGCAAACTGAACCTGCAGGGTAAAAGATTCAAGACCACTTCCAGGTTTGAAAAGCTACCAAAACCCCACCAATCCCTGAGCGTTAAATCCCACCAATTCCTGGCTTGGCTTGAAATCTCACCAATGCCCACCTTGGAAATCCCCCTGGAAAACTCCTCCCCTAAGAAACCTTATGTAGGCTTGTCTCCTGCTCGGTTCCCTGCTGCTTCTCACTCAAGGAGAGACAGCCACCCTCTGTGTCTCTTCCAATAAATCTCTTGCATTAGGTTATTGTGCAGTGTGACTTTGTGATATTCTGTGGCTCCCGACTGCCAGGATACCTTTCCCTGCAGAGCTGTAACATCTACATTAGGGAACCCCCCCCCCAAAAGCAGAACTGTAACACTTCCAGTGGGGGAAGTTTCCCCCTTAGAGAAGCAACACCTCCGTGGTGGTTTGAAAGAAAATGCTCTCCCACAAAGGGAGTGACATTATTAGGAGGTATGGCCTTAGTGGAGTAGGTATGGTCTTGTCGGAGGAAGTGTGTCACTTGTCACTGTGGGAGTGGGCTTGGCATCTCTTTTCTCAAGCTTCACCCAGGGTGACAGTCAGTTGACTTCCTGTTGCCTGCAAGATGGAGGATTGTCAGCTGTTCCTCCAGCACCGTGTCTGCCTGCATGCCACCATGCTCCCTGCCATGATGGTAATGGACTGAACCTCTGAAACCATAAGGGAGCCCCCCACCCCATGAAATGTTTTGTTTATGAGTTGCTGTGGTCATGGTGTCTCTTCACAGCAATAAAAACTCTAAGACAACTTCCACTGGGGAAGCCTTTCCCTTCAGCTGTAATACTTCCATTAGGGAAGTATTCTGAGAACCTTTGTTCTTTCCGCTTCTCTAACCTGAGACACCCCTCCCCTATGATCCTCCTATTTTACCTTCTGGAATCGGACTGTAAATGTGGCTGATTCTGGAGGTCACACAGCTGAGCTGTATCCACTGACTTTGCCACAGAAGGGCCCATCTGACATGTGAAGTATGAGGACAGTGCCTGCTACATTACTTTTCAGAGACCTCAAGGCAGGGTGGTTTTTTTGTTTGTTTGTTTGTTTTTGTTTTTGTTTTTATCAAAACCACTTAGATCTTAGGCTGGGGAGGTGGCTCATTTGGTCAAGTGCTTGCCTTGCAAGCAGAAAGACATAAGTTTGATCCCTAGAACACAAGTTTAAAAAAAAAAAAAAAGCTGGCATGGTGTCAACTGCTGATAATCCTAGCTGGTGGGGATGGGGGAGAGTCAGAGAGCACAGATCTCTGGTATCTCCCAGCCTGCCAGCCTAGTCTACTTGGCATAAGGTCCATGCTGGTAAGATCTCATCACAAAACAAAACAAACACTCACAGATGCTGGGGAATGACACCTGTAAGTAAATTTGTTACAACTCTGTGGGTTTGGTACCAGATTTTGGCACCAAAATGTGAGTTTTGCAACTCTGGGGAAAGATGTCCTGACTATCTGGGGAGTCAGGCAACACCTTGAGCTGCTTAGGACAGTTCTGGTGGCTGGAGCTGCAAAGAGACAGCCCAACCCTGGAGGGGACGTTTTTCTGACTTCTTGGGAAAGTCAGGCCTGGAACTGCTTCAGCAGGCAAGGGTATCCTGACTGTTCAGGAAAGTTAGGTTATCCTGACTATTCAGAAAAGTCAGGTTATACCTGGTGTGGTGGGGGATGGTCTCCCCGCAGGATATAGCAATCCTGCTCCTCTCCTGGAGAGCCTCTACAGATGAATTTTGCTCAGCCCCCACTTAAGGGGGCTTCCTAGCAGAGCTCTGATTCTCCAGCCTAAGATGTTGCTTCTTTTTTTTTTTTTTTTTCTTTTTTTTTTTTTTTGGTTTTTCGAGACAGGGTTTCTCTGTGTAGCTTTGCGCCTTTCCTGGAGCTCACTTGGTAGCCCAGGCTGGCCTCAAACTCACAGAGATCCGCCTGGCTCTGCCTCCCGAGTGCTGGGATTAAAGGCGTGCGCCACCAACGCCCGGCTTAAGATGTTGCTTCTTTTGCTTCACTCTGTAAAAGGGGAAACCCCTGCATAAATGTAGCAATCTCTGGCTCTGGAGAAAAGTGGTACTTTTTCAGCTCTTTCAGCTCTTCCTTGCTCTGTCCACTGAGGGATATCTCAGCAAGGGTCTTCTCTACACGGGTGAATGAAGATCTTCACACCCAAAACTCTTTAGAGAAAGAGATTTATTTGAGAAGGAGGAGTCCAGGAGTGTTGCTAGAGTTTTCTGCCTTGCCCACAGTCAGGACAAATCTTTGTCACCTGCCAGTCCCACAGCCGCTCAGACCCAACCAAGTAAACACAGAGACTTATATTGCTTACAAACTGTATGGCCGTGGCAGGCTTCTTGCTAACTGTGCTTATAGCTTAAATTAGTCCATTTCCATAAATCTATACCTTGCCACGTGGCTGGTGGCCCACCGGCATCTTCACATGCTGCTGGTCATGGCGGCATCTGGCAGTCAGTCCTTCTGCCTTCCTGTCCTTTTATTTCTCCTCTCTGTTAGTCCCGCCTATCCTTCCTGCCTAGCCACAGCCGATCAGGTTTTATTTATTGATCAATCAGAACAACTTGACATACAGACCATCCCCCAGCACAGCCAAGTGCAGACCATCTCAGACACCTGCACTTAAGCCCATGGTCCTAATCATCCTCTATGCGGACCTGCTGGGTAACGCCACAAAGAACCCAAGAAGGGCTCCCACAGGACATACAGAACATCCCACAGCACAGGAGAGTAGCTGCCTCTACCAGGGTGGAGAGAACAGCTCACACCTGACCGGGCATGGTAGTTTATATAGGATGTCTTGGGGGCAGAATCAACCAGTGATTAGTCAGTTTTTTTCTGCCCAGGGATTGGACAGTTTTGTGGGCTAGGGACAGAGATGGCCCCAATTTCAGGGCCAAACTGTGTTTCTTTCACTGGCCTTTCTTGGCTTTTTGACACTACCTCTAAGGCCAGGGCACATTTCTTTCACTGACTCTGATTTTAGGGACCAGGAGTGTTTCTTTCGCACTAGCTTCAGAGTCAGGGCATATTTCCTTGGTTCTGGGTTTGGGGATAAACTTTTCATTTCTCTGGCTCAGTTCCCAAACCCAGGCTGTGTTTCTTTCCCTGGTCCTGGGCCCCAGGGCCAGGATTCTACTGTCCTGCTCTGTGATTGGTTGGTTTCACAAGTCATTTGGCCAGGGCAGAGATGGTTCTGATTTGAGCCAAACTATGTTTCTTTTACTAGCCTTATCTGAGCCATCTTCCCCTAGTTCTAGGCTCCAGGGTCAGGGTGGGTTTCTTTAGCCCAAGTTGCCTTCTGGCCTACGCGCGCGCGCGCGCGCGCGCGCGCACACACACACACACACACACACACACACACACACGCCACCGCTTGGCATGGGCACACCTGTGTGACCAGTGGGTGACCTTTTGCAATTAAGAGGCTGAAAATTCCAACCTCAATCAAGCTACAGCCATTCTGAACATATGCCCTCAGTAAAACCATGCTTTTCCAAAGCACACGCAGACCACAAGGCATTTTACCTCCCTCCTTTCCCCCATGCCTTTCATTGCCCTGTTCTCTACTCCATAAATCTCTAAATCCTACCTACCCTCCAGGAGTGGATGGAAGTTCAGTCTCCCATCTCCACCTCCAGCTGCCTTGCAAAACTTCTTTCAGTGATTGGCACATTGCGTGGTAGACAAGTAGGACCTAGCTTGGTACTGCTCTCAACGAAGGATAAGACATGCCATTCAAAAATAGCCACACTGGCTAGTTAGCCTAGCCCATTAGTGAGTTCCAAGTTCAGTGAGAGACCCTATCTCAAAGGACAAGATGAAGATAGATAGGGGAATATCCCTGATATAGGCCTCTGTTCTCTACACGTGAGCATGCACAGGCATAACGTGTACACACACACACACACACACACACACACACACACACACACACACCTGCAAGATCCAATTTGAAAGGGCTGCACTGGTCAAATATGAGATCATACAACACAGGGTCAGTAAGGAAAAAGAAAGAAATCCATTGGTCCATCCAGATAAAAGTAAATTAAATGGCTTGGGTTGGCAAGATGGGGCAGCAGGAAAAGTCCTTGCAGTGCGAGCCTGGCTACCTGGGTTCAAGCCCTGAAACTCACACAGAGGTGGAGAGAACTGACTCCACAAAGTTGTTCTCTGACCTCCACACGTAAGTCACAGCATGTGCCTTACCCCACAAATGGAGACACACGTTGTGGTTCTCAACCAGACATCCTGCATATCAGATATTTAAATTATGATTCATAACAGTAGCAAAATGACAGTTATGAAGTAGCAACGAAATAATTTTATGGTTGGAGGGATCACCACAACATGAGGAACTATATGAAAGGGTTGAAGCATTAGGAAGGTTGAGAACCACAGCACTGTAGTAATAAGAAATATATTTTTCTGTTTTTTCAAGACAAGGTTTCTCTGTGTTACCCTGGCTCTCCTAGAACTCGCTCTGTAGACCAGGCTGGCCTCAAACTCACAGAGATCCACTTGCTTCTGCCTCCCAAATGCTGGGATTAAAGGCATGCGCCACCACTGCCAGGCAGAAATTCTTAAAAATTTTCAAAGTTAAAGAGCTGACCTCTTGATAACTATCAAATAAAATAATAGTTAATACTCAGGTTGAACGAATGATGAAATCAAGTCAGCTCTTTGTACCAAGAAGTAACTGATGCCCCAAGTGTCCTCAATGAATGCTCTGTCACTTGGGTCAAAGGTTGCTAGGGAACACTGTATTTACCAGTCTCAAAATATCACTCCACTCATGTACTTATTAATCAAGAGAAAGATGGGGGTGAGAGAGATGGTGCAGAAGATCCAGGTTCGATTCCCAGCATCCACGGGTTGGCTCACAACTCCAGTTCCTGGGCTGACCATGTGTGTGTGTGTATGTATGTATGTATGTATGTATGTATGTCAAGGGCGCCAGATGCCCTGGAACTGGAATTACTGATGGTTGAGCTACCAGGTGGGTGCTGGGGATTGCAACCCTGGTCCTCTGGAAGAGCAGTTAAGTACTCAAACTTCTGAGGCATCTCGACGGCCTCGACCCCATAATCTGCATAACCTATTATTCTACTGAAATGTGTACCCTGATTGGAACCCGGGGTTTGAAAAAAGATCAATAAAGGATATTGTTGGGCAGCAGGGGCACCAGCACGCAGACAGTGGCTAACAGTGCTGAAGTCACTTCCGTTTTCCGTTTGTTTTGTGGCAGCAGAGGAGACTGTCGCTGGGAGGGGTGTGCGGAGGGGAGGGGGCCGACTACAGCTAACTAATGTCAGGTGGTGTGGAGGAAAGAGAGGAAAAGAGAGACTCAAACCTGTGCAAATTTTTCACAGCTGCTGTGTTAAGGCTCAGGCGGCTTGAATGCAGGCTGGGCTTTACCCAAAACACCTCCCTAGGAACGGAGGTGTGACTGAGTTCTGCCCACCAGGGTGCATGTTGGTCTGTCAGGCTAGGGCTTCAGCCGCCTGCACCCCTCGGCTAGCTGCCCCCTTCTTGAGGGGCTGGTCTGATCTCCTGATCCCACCGCCATGGCAGCTTCTGTTATTCTGTGCACCAGATGCGCCTTTAGGTAGGAGCTTTGCAGCAGGGTAAATTGAGGCATTGGAGGGGCGGGCTAGGAGCCTGCGCCGGGGAATCCACATTGGCATCCTTTCTTCCACTAAGCGGGGTAGAACCAGACACCCCGGGGGGCGTGGGAGGGGCGGGGCCGGCCCTGCTGTCAATCTCAAGCCGGCGGCGGCCGACTGGCGGTCCCGGTGGGCTCCAAGTCAGCTCACCGCCTTCACCAATCGCAGGGCGCGGCTCTCGAAGTCCACTCCCAATTGGTCGCCCATGATATCACGTCATCTTGGGCGGGGCTTCAGGCAGACACTTGGGGCTCCGCTGGAGAGCGCGGGTCAACCGCCTGAACACGGCAAGCAGGTGAGGTTTTGTGTGCACTGACCAGGACAGAGTGCGAGAATGGGACCGTGCGCACAGACAGAGGGTGGGGGGCTTCGAGAGTGCAGGAGAGGGGGCCGTATGTACAGATTGCGGGGGGTGAGGGGTGAGTATTCAGGAAAAGAGGCGGTGTGTAAGATGGGAGGATGTGCGTGTGATCCGAATGTGTTTGTCGACTGGGGCATGCGCGTTTGCACAGGTTTTGGGGAGATTGGGGAACAAATGTGCAGATTTGGGGGCGTATGCTCAGGCGAGGGACCAGTGTGCAGATCAGGGGCATGTGCACAGGACAGGAGGCTGTGTGCTCGAGTTTGGAGAGATGTGTGCTAGGGGAAGGGGACGGTGGGCCCAGTGGCTGGGGGTCGGGGGACGTAGGGGATGCTTGCTCAGATGGGCAGGTGAACCTTCGAGTAGGTATGGCGGTGGACCTTGTTTTCCTTAGCTGGGGCCTGTGGCTAGGAGAGGCAGCCATCTCCTGTGGGATGAGGTCCCAGTTCCCCGGGGGACCTGCGAATGCTCTGACGTAGGGGGCAAGTGTAGACACACACCCTTTGGCCCATGTTCTTACCTCAGGGTACATACAGCTTGGTGAATCTTTTCAGGAGGATTTGAATGATTCTAATTATTCTCCCAGAAGACAGATGGATTACCTGCTGGCATGAGGGTCCTGGGAAGTACTAGGCACAACTGGCCTCTCCAAGGTTGTGGAGAGTCCCCTACCCCACTAAAGATCAAAATGGTTTTTAGAGGACGAATTCAAACAACAGAACATCCTTAATTTTTGAGCTACTTTTTGATAGAATCTTCCTGAAACTGCTCCTTAAAACAAAACAAAGAGCCAAAGTAGCCGATGGGCATAGTGGATCTGCATGCCAGGAAGAGGTACACCGAGCAGGGTAGAGTAAGGCTGCGCTACCAAAGAATTGGTAAAACAACCAACCAACCAAACAAACAAACAAAAAAAGCTTTGGGACAGAAAGGTGGAACAGTAGATATGTGTAAATAATAAATCTGTGAACAACCTGGGAGGGTAATAAGGCCTGGGATGGACCTGAGAAAGGAGAAAACACTTGGTTTCACATCTGATGGATATTTTGGAACTTCTGAAAAGCAGAGAACCTATAACTTTGGGTAGAACAAGAAATTATTCCAAAGACTCAGGGATCAGGGTGTCAGGTCATTTCCTTCCTCATTGGGCTCATGCTTATTTCTGGGGCCTCCAGGAACTGCAGTTCCTCCACAGGGACCCCTAAACTTTCAAGACAAGTCAGACCAGAGTTCTGCAGCCTTGGGTCACTCCAGCAGCCAGCCTCACTTGACCTGGGGAAAGTGGTGGGACACAGTAGACTAACAGATGCCATTTAGCTACAGAAGCTTGTCTGTTAGAAAAATGGAGGAAAACCCAGTGTGCCCCGACTTGTAATACTCTCAGAGGATCCAAATGGAACCTCTCATCTTCTGGTTCCTTCCATGATATGGGAGGTGCTGGCCCTGCTGACTGCAGAGCCAGCTCTTTGTGGCACTGGGTGCCAGAGCATCTGATTTCTCTGGTGATTGTCAGTGGGTGTGACATAACTTTTCATGTCTGTACAAGGCACTACAAAAAGTAATTGCATCTGCCCACTGCCACCACCCCGAGTATTTCCCAGGATAAATTCCCGTCGGTCCATGCAGGTGGACATGTTTCTCACCACCCACCCATTTCCAGGATTTCCTACCTTTTCATCTTAAAATCCAACACCACACCTGGGGCTAACAAATCTCCAGATTGGACACCCTATTGCTTCTGGAAAATTCCAGCAACAGAGATGCCTCCCTGCATGGAAGGTCCCTGGAATCTGGTATGCAAAGTTAGCCATGTCATTACTTCACGGACTCCCAGTGTGCCAAAGTGGAGCAACAGACCCAGCCTTGTCTCCTAGGCTGTGTTAGCAGCCAGCATATTGCCCTGCCTTCCTCTTCACCAGTGTCTCATCTGTGTAGGTGGGTGTAACATTGCTCATTCTTCAGGTAGCCTGGGCACCTGGCTCTTGGTAGATGCTGAATGGCTGGTAGTTGCTAGTGGCAGGCTGTGTCATCCCACGACAGCCCCAGCAGCAGCTCCTCTAGCCATACCTTCCTGTTGCCCCTTCAGGATGTGAAGTGACTGAGCTGTGGCTACTAGGGTCTCCAAGGCGAGATCTGAAAGGCTCCCCTTCCCCCCAGCAACTGCCCTTGTGAGTGCTCTCACTGGCTTGAGGCCACTCATGAGCTAGGCCAAGTCAGCCCACATGGGCCTGTGGGAGGAGACTCTGGGCATCTAAAGCTTAATGTACAGCTGACTACTCCTATAATACACCCCTGCAGCCCATTCCTTCCCTAATTTCTGACCTACAGAAACCATGAGAGATGCTGAAAAATTTGTTTTGGTTTGCCATGCCCCAGTAACTGGAAGGTTAGTCTAAACCTCAACGCCATAGGTTTGTGCTTTCTACTGATTTAGTAGCTGTCTGCTGACCACTACACATGCTCCCCTCCACAGGATAAATAAATAATAGTAATTAAAAACTGTGGTGGCATACACCTACAACTCTAGTACTTAGGAGATGAAGGCTGAAGAGTCAGGAATTCAAGGTTATTTTTGGCTACACATCAAGTTCAAGGCTACATGGCCATCCAGAAAGACAGGCCTGCCACTTTCCTCTGTTCTGGGTGTCACCTCTCAAGGCCACAGGTGTTCTGCTTTCACAACCAACCATCCTGGTAGCAGTAGTTTCCTTTACAGGTTGGCACCCCTCACAGCCCCTCCCCTCAGCTCTACAGCGTGGAGGTTCATCATGAGCACCTTTTGCTTTTCTCTTCCCGAAGTGTCATTGAAATCATCCCATCGCCTTAGTCTGGTGGATGTTTTTCCAGTTGCTGTGTGGCCAGGCTACCTTGACCTGAGTCATATTCTCTTTCTTTCTTTCTTTCTTTCTTTCTTTCTTTCTTTCTTTCTTTCTTTCTTTCTTTCTTTCTTTCTTTCTTTCTTTCTCTCTCTCTCTCTCTCTCTCTCTCTCTCTCTCTCTCTCTCTCTCTCTCCCTGTTCCTTCCTTCTTTTCTTTCTTTTTCTTTCTTTCTTTTCTGTTGTTGCTCTGCTGGTCTGGAATTCACTGTGTATTCCAGGCTGGCCTCAAACTCACAGAGCTTTGTCTGCTTCTGCCTCCTAAGTGCTGAGATTAAAGACATGCATCACTGTGCCTGGTCCATTGGTTTCATTTAACAAGTGGGACACCAGTGAACCTTCTTCATCTATCTTTTATATCGATGACCAACACAAATCCTTGGGGACATAGACTTATGTGCCATGGGACACTCAATAGGTCCCCAGTTCTCTTGCATTCCCATAGAGACTGGTTCCCAGTACAGGTTGTTTTCTGAGTTCCTCTGTGTTTTTGGCATCAGTGGCTTCCTAGTGTGTTCCATGGGAATGTGCCAGCTCCAGGGTAAGGGATAGGACCAGGGAGTGTCAGAATGGTTTTGCATGTGCAGGTAGAGCTGTCAGCACCCTAGGAGGATCTCTTAACGTCTGTGGCTTGCCTGTGCTGGGTCCAGCACTTCTGAGCCTCTCTGAAACTTTCCATCCACCCACGGCGGCGCAGTCCTCCATGCTCTCTGCTGACACGGCTCAGTCACCCCAGATAGACTGTGGAGCGTTGAGTGACAAGCCCTGAGCTTGTCCCCTGCTTGATATCAGCAGTGGCCTTGATACATGCAGTGTGGATCCTTATCTGCCTTTGACCTTGACATTTCAGCTCCTTGGGTAACTTTGTGGCCTCTCTGGCAGAGTGTGGCTCAGTATATGGACAAGGATTGAGCCGACCTTGGGGGACTTCTGAGCCTGGACATTTTGAAAGCCACTTCTGAGAAAGACAACTCCATTCTGTTGTGAAACCTCTGGCCCAGAGGTCAAAGGTGAATGTGTTGCTCACAATGCTTGTGAGCGTGGGCAGCGGCAGTGAGGCACTGTTTTAAAAACTGAAGAATGGGCTGGAGAGGTTGCCCTGTGGCAGAGAGTACTGGCTGCTCTCCCAGAGGACCTGGGTTCGATGCCCAGCACCCATATGGTGGCTCACAACCGTCTCGAACTCCCTACAGTTCCAGGAGACCTGGCATTCTCTTCTGGAAGTACTGTATACAAATGGTGTACAGACATATATATGCAGGCAAAATCTCCATACACATAAGATAAAAATAAAATCTCAAAAAAGTCACCGCCAAATGAAGAAATCAGTGCACCAGTCACATGTCCGTTGTTCTGTGAGCCTTGAGAGTGGAAAAGGATCCCCTCTACCCTTGGTCCCCTCTACCCAGCTGCCCTGCACAGGCTGTACTTTTTTTCCCACAGAATTTGGTGCCTGTGACTGAAGTATGGCCAGATACATGACCTCCAGATAAATTGAAAATGTTTTCTATCGTATTTTTTCCAGAGTCTCATGTAGACCAAGCTGGCCTTGAACTTTCTGTGTAGTTTAGGACGGCCTTGAACTCCTAACCCTCCTGCCTCTATCTCCTGTGTGCCGGGATTGCAGGTGTGCAGTACCACACCCAGTTTATGTGGTGTTGGGGATTGAACTCGGGGCTTTGTGCATGCTAGGCTCTACCAACTGAGCCCCAGCACTAGTCACGTGCTCTCTGCTGACATGGCTCAGGGTATGCCATAGTGCACAGAGGTCAGAGGACAACCTTAAGAGTTGGTTCTCTCCCTCTTCTACCTGGGTGCCAGGTATTGAACTTGGGCTGTCCACCTCAGCAATAGGCACCTTTATCTACCGAACCATCTGTCAGCCCTTGCTTTTTGTTTGTTTTTGTTTTTTTTTCATCCTAGAAGACGCATGTTATTGCTAGGTGTGGTGGATCACAGCAACTTTGAGGCTGAGACAGAGGGATTGCTGTGAGTTCCGGGCAGTCTAGGCTACAGACAGTAAGACCCTGTCTCCAAAAAACAGAAAGATGTGCACTCTGTGGGCAGCCTTCATTAGTGTCTTCAGTGTTGAGGTCTGAAGTTTTTTCCTCATTGGCTTTTTCAATTTTCCAACCTGTTAAATTACCAGAAAGTAATGTTGGTGCCAAGCTTTATATCCTTGGGTCTTATCTGTGAGTCAGGGCTAGAAGAATGCCAGTGCTCTCTGTTGAGCCTCCTGGAAGGCATGTGGGCACGTGGCCCTGGGTTTATTGTCATAAGTGTAGGTACCAGAGATGGAGGAGATAGGGGCCCCATTGTCTGCTGCATGGGACTGCAAATGTGCCATGTGCATTGTGTGCTGCTGGGCAAGAAGCAATGTGACAGCTTCTGGGGGTGGTCCGTCAGAAGCAGGCTGGCATATCCCGGCAGCACAAGTTCTGAGGCCAGCATCGCCAGAGAGCGAAGACGTCTTAGAGGTCGATCTCACCCTTGTCCCTTTTTCTTTTTCTGTATGTACTTTGTGTGTGTGTGCACACGCGTCCTTGTGGAGTTTCTCAGTGGCTCTCTGTTCTTGAGGTAGGAGGCAATCTTTCCTAAAGACTAAACCTAAACCTGGAGCTCTCATACAGCGAAGTGTTGCTAGCCAGCTTGCTCTGGGGACCCTGTCTCTGCTTCCTGAGACTAGAATTACAGATGAGCTGCCATGCTTACCTGGCATTTGTGTGGGTCATGGAGATCCAACCTCTGGTCCTTAGGCTTGTGAGCAGGCAAGTGCTCTCCCCAGCCAGAGGCAATTCTCTTCCTCTACATCGATTCTACAGATGTAAGCTGGGAGTGCCCAGAGAGCCTGGAGCCAGACTTTGGGTGCACAGAGGGGCCGGCTCTTTCTGCTCCACTCTTCCTGCAGAAGCTTCCCTGTTGGACTGACTTGCTGCCGCAGCTCTCACATTGTGTGACAAAATACCTCTCACCATGGAAAATTTTGGCAACAGTGTGCCTGAAGCACCTTCTCCCCCTAGCTCCCCACCCCAGAATCTGGTGTGGGTGACCAGTTGCTGAGAAGCTGTAAAAATCGTCATCTGTTCTGGTCACCGCTCAAGTCCTGGTAGGGTCTGACTTTCTGGGAGAATCTGAAGCCTTCTCTTCTTCCCTCAGGACCTGATGGCTTCAAAATCCCAGCACAACGCCCCCAAGACCAAGAGTCCGAATGGCAAGGCTGAATCTCAAGGACAATGGGGCCGGGCCTGGTAAGGGGCTCATGTGTTTTACTAGCTGGAGGGTGAACTGGGATCTCAAGGGTTTCAGCCTCAGGGATGTTAAAAATGATGTTAAAAAAATCATAATTTTCTTTAAAGACAAATGAAAGCTAAGCTGTTTCCTGTTCTACAAAATAAAGAATTGGAAAGAAGACCTTGAAACCATTTTGGGTAGACTATCCCTTGTCTGAAGTGCTTGGGGCTGGAAACAGTCTCATGTCTGACTCCCCCGCCCCCCCCCCCACACACCCTTGGGTATTGAGATATCTGTGTGTATATCCTGAGATCTCTTAGGGAAAGGATCCATACGTGCCCCATGCTCACGGCCTAAAGGTAATTTGCTGAGCTATTTTCACCATGACTATGTTTTGAATGCACCTTGTCACCTATCACACGAGGGCAGGTGTGTGACTTTCCTCTGCCCTACCCTGCCAGGATTCCAGGTATTTCAGATGGCATAAGGGTCATCTGGAGCCCTGCCATCAACCTAGGGGCCCTGTGTTGGTGTCAGGGTGCTCTCTCTGCCATTGAGCACTTGAGAACCTTATGTGTTCAGTATCCTCCCTGCCTAAGGATGGGGAAACTCCTGGCCCTCAGGGTCCTGAAGAGTTCCCTGTGCTCATGCCTGGGCTTTTTGTTGGTGGCCACAGATAGGACACCTTCTGGTGATGACACAGGAGCAGCCTGAGTGACTTGCCTTGACTGGAGGGTTTGCTGAACGGATACTCTTTCCCACCAGGTTCTGAGTGGTGTGAAGGAGAGTCCCACACATAGAGACCCCTATGTGGCCCAAGGGGATTGGAGGGCTCAAGGGACAGAAGAGAGTCTCAGAGGGATGGAAGGGTATCTTAGGTACCCCACCATGGGGTCTGAGGGACAAAAGGGAATCTCAGAGTCTATAGGGCCCAAGGGATAGGAGGGACATTTCAGAGACCCCTGTGAGGTCAAGGGCTGGGAGGGTGTCTTAGAAAGCCTCGTCATGGGCTCCAAAGGACAGAAGGAAGTCTGTAAGTCTCCTCGGGCTTGAGAACAGGAGGCCTCATGCTGACCGCCCTTTGTCCTTCTCTCAGGGAAGTGGACTGGTTCTCCCTGGCCAGCGTCATTTTCTTGCTGCTCTTCGCACCATTCATTGTATACTACTTCATCATGGCATGTGACCAGTACAGCTGCTCGCTGACCACCCCCGTAGTGGACATAGCCACCGGCCGTGCTAATCTGGCAGACATCTGGGCCAAGACACCACCTGTGACAGCTAAAGCTGTCCAACTGTATACCTTGTGGGTCAGCTTCCAGGTCAGTCCTCTGCCTTGGGGCTGGGGTGCAGTGGACGGGGACCATGGTGTGCTGCCAGGGTCTTGTCTGAGATGCAGACTTCTGACTCAGAGTGATGCTCATATTCTCGGGATGTAGCAGTTACCTCCAAAGCAGATACACAGAGCAGGAAGCATACGTGTGTCATACTGTATCTTCCATGGTTTCTAGCACCTGGCTGTAGCTCAGCAGCATGCCCTACCAGGCAGTGAACAAAACTGCCTGGGAGAGCATAGGCTGGCCTAGGGAGACCCTATACGTAGCTGGAATCTTTCTCACAGTAGCTCCTGGCAGGGGGTGTTCTAGGTAGACTCTTGGTAAACCCAAGGCTACTGCTTCCACCCACAGGTTTCCAGATGGTCCTGGTCAAGTGTGTTTTTGTTTATGATGCAGCCACTCTGACCTGAACTGGGCAGAAGCAGCCTTCATAGGTTGGATGTTGGACAGGGTGTGTTAGGGAACCACATGGGATGCAGATCAACTTGCATTTCCCCAGGCAGAACTTTGCATTGAGACTTGTTTCTTTCAGGGTCCAAGCTTTTGTGCTCCAGGGTTCCCCTCCTTTCATTCCCCTGGTCCTTTGGGTGAGAAGGATAGCGTGAGTCAAACCACATGGGATGTTGGACAGAGTTGTTAGGGAACCACATGGGATGCAGATCAACTTGCATTTCCCCAGGCAGAACTTTGCATTGAGACTTGTTTCTCCCAGGGTCCAAGCTTTTGTGCTCCAGGGTCCCCCTCCTTTCATTCCCCTGGTCCTTTGGGTGAGAAGGATAGCGTGAGTCAAAGCAAAAAAACCAGTGTAAGTAAACTGGTTCATCTTTTGCAACTCTGTGGGTTTGGTGTCCTGACTACCTAGGGAGTCAGGCAACACCTTGAGCTGCTTAGGACAGCTCTGATGGCTGAATTGCAAGGAGACATTTCAACCCTGGAGGGCGAGGTCTCTGGGACACCTCAAGCTGCTCAGAACAACAGCTCTGCCCTGAAGGTGTCCCGGACACCTGGAGCTGTTTAGCACAGCTCTGACAGCTGAAACTGCAAAGAAGCAGTCCAGCCCTGGAAGGGAAATTTTTCTGACTTCTCAGGAGAGTCAGGCCTGGAACTGCTTTAGCAGAGAAGGGTATCCTGACTATTTGGGAAAGTCAGGCTATACCTGGTGTGATGGGTGATGGTTTCCCTGCAGGATATAGCAATCCTGCTCCTCTCTGGAGAGCTGCAATCTCCTCTGGCTCAGTGTTACCAGCTCTCTCTTGCTCTGTTCACTGAGCAACGTCTCAACAAGGATCTTCTGTTCAGCTCCTCGTTGCTCAATCCACTATGGGATGTCTCAGCAAGGTTCTTCTGTTTAGCTCCCCCTTGCTCAATCCACTATGGGATGTCTTAGCAAGGTTCTTCTGTTCAGCTCCCCCTTGCTCAATCCACTATGCGATGTCCCAGCAAGGTTCTTCTGTGCACCAGTGAATGAAGGTCTTGAAACCCAAAACTCTTTTGAGAAAGAGATTTATTTGGGAAGGAGGAGTCCAGGAGAGTAGCTGCCTCTACCAGGGTGGAGAGAACAGCTTTTTTTCTTACTTACTAGGCAAGGCGGTTTACACAGGAAGTCTTAGGGGTGGAGTCAACCCTGGGCCCAGGGTTCTACTATCCTGCTCTGTGAGTGGTTGGTTTCACAAGTCAGTTGCCCAGGGTCAGAGATGGCTCTGATCTGACTGAACCTAACTGTGTTTCTTTCTGCCCTGATCTGAGCCATCTTTCCTTAGTTCTGGGCTCCAGGGTTAGGTGGGTTTCTTTAGCCAGCCCCTTTTCCCTACCAACAGCCCCGCCGTCCAGTTGAGGACAGGATAAATAACATGTGGTCTGTTCATGAGTGGAATACTCTTAGACTGTAGGAAGGAATGAGCTCTGGTATAGGCTGCTCTTTGGACCATTATTGGAAACAGGTGCCAGGTGGAAGATGCCAAGGCCCGTTCGAGTGATTGCATTTATGTGAAATGTCTAGACCATATCCACAGGCTGGAAAGATTGGTGGTTACCAGGGAGCACAGAAGGATGAGAAGCAGTTGACAATGGAAACAGGGCTTCCTTTTTTAAAATAAAAAACAAAAACATTTTTTTTTAAAGATTTATTTATTTTCCTGGGTGGTCGTGGCAAATGCCTTTAATCCCAGCACTCGGGAGGAAGAGACAGGCAGATCTCTGAGTTTGAGGCCAGTCTGGTCTACAGAATGAGTTCCAGGACAGCCAGGGCTACCGAGAGAAAACCTGTCTGAAAAAACAAACAAACAAAAGATTTATTTATTTTATGTATAGGTGTTTTTCTTACAGGTATGTATGTCACTGTATGTTTACAGTACCTGGTGAAGGACAGAAGAGTACAGCATAGGATCCCCTGGAACTGAGATTACAGACTGTTGTGAGCCGCCATGTGGGTGCTGGTGCTGGGAATTGAATCCAAGCCCTCTGGACGAGCAGCCAGTGCTCTTAATGGTCAAGTTGTTTCTCTCCACTCCCAGGGTTCTCTTGGGTAGTGTTTTAAAATCAGACTAGTGATGGTTGCCTGGTCTTGTGAACCTATTACATGACTTTGAACGGTGATGTTGAAAGGGTGGGCTTCATAGGGTGTGGATGGAACCTCAGTGTTTATAAATGGCCTTGAAAAGGGGTTGGGAGGACCCATGTGTTTGACTTGACCCTTGTGTTCCAAGGCCAGGAGTAGGTTTTTGCACATTTGTTGGGAAGCTAGACCAGCCCCTGGAGCACTAAACTCAGTGTCTTGTGTTCATATCTGTCTGATAAAATTAGGCCAGGTCAAATCGTACAACTATCCCCTGCAGGCTGCCAATCTTTCCGACTAAAATTCCATTTCAGGTGCTTCTTTATTCCTGGCTTCCTGACTTCTGCCACCGATTTCTGCCGGGCTATGTGGGAGGTGTCCAAGAAGGTGCCATAACTCCAGCAGGTAACCTTTCCCCTCAGTTGGTAGGTGTCTTTCCCTGGCCACCTCATATTCCTGGCTCCCAGAGCTGCTCTTCCACACCGAGTCCCAGATAAGAACTAATTTAGTTTGGATGTCGTCCACTAGGCTTCAAGGTTCCGGAAACATCCGTGCCATCATAGACACGGCTTCTTCCTCACTCAGGAATGCAGTCCTTGATTCTGCTGGCCTCTCCTCCCACTGCTTTACAGTGGTGTGGCAAGGCCAGCCCTACCACTAACCCATGGGTCATCTCTAAGAACCCTCAGGGAGCCCAGCTTCATACCGCTAATGGCGTGGGTTGGAATTCCGCCTGTCTAGCAGAGAGCTCTCAGAGAGACACTGTGGCAGACACAAGTGGAGCGTGGGAGAACACAGGGTTGGCCTTGCCTTACCTGCCACTGGATTGACCTTGCTAACTCCTCACAGACCTAAAGAGCATGAAAAGCAACTTGTAGAGGTCTCCCGCTCTGGCTTTGGTAGGAGCAGCCCCTTTCTCTCTGTGTGAGGGTTGCCACTGGCTTGAAAGCCTGGGTATGCAACAGAAGATGCCCCCCTTCCAGAATGGTACCCGGGGGCTCCAGCCAGGGGTCTAAAGCAACAGAGGCCAAGGAGCAGGTAGGACGTGAGGCAGGTACACAGCCAGGCTGTGTGATCCAACGAGAGTGCTCTGTTTGATCCTGCAGGGATTGTAAACAAGTATGAGGTGAATGGACTGCAAGCCTGGCTCATTACTCACTTCCTCTGGTTTTTGAACGCTTACTTCCTATCCTGGTTCTCCCCCACCATCATCTTTGACAACTGGATCCCACTGCTGTGGTGTGCCAACATTCTGGGCTATGCTGTGTCCACATTCGCAATGATCAAGGGCTACCTGTTCCCCACCAGTGTTGAAGACCGGTAAGTTCCTTAGTGACTGGTCAAGCCTAGGATGGTGGATACCTCTACCCAGGGTTGTGTGCTCCCATACAGATAAATTGAGAAGCCTTGAGAAGTGATCAAAAAAGGATCAGCCTTTTTGAAGTCTGGGTTTTCTTGCTTGAGAGGCAACCAAGGCTGCCATGGGAGCAGCTAAACCAGAAGGACAGCTTCTGATGAGGCAGAGGTAGATCATTGCCTCTATCTTTGGATTATCTCTTGTGAAACAGCCTTAGCCTTGGAAAAGAATCTTGTTATTTTTATCATCACTGCTTCCCAGGAGATCCCTGCTTGCTTGAAGCATTCTCATGGAAACTTTGGGTTAGAGGCCAACCATCAGTTCCATCCCATCTGCCTACCCATCCATTTACTCATCTGTCCATCTACCCACTTACCATCTATTTACTCATCCATCCACCCTCACAACCACTTATCTAACCTTCTATACACCTACCCACCCATACACCCATCTATCTATCCATCCATCTATCCATTCATCAACCTACCCACCAACCCATCCATTCATCCATCCATCCACCCACCATACACTCACTCATATATCTATTTATCCATCTACCTAACCCGTTATATACCCATACACCCTTCCATCTACCTATCCACTCATTCATCCATCTACTTACCCATCCACCCATCCATCTACTCAATCTATATATTTACCCATCCACCCGTCCATCCATCCATCCATCCATCCATCCATCCATCCATCCATCCATCCATCTGTCCCTCCATCCACCCATCTACCAATCAGCAGATATTTGGTGAGGTCTTCTGGAATTCTTAATTTTGTCTGGGGATCCGGATGAAAACAGAACATCCCATCCTTAGCTGTTGGTTTTGGCTTGGGGAACCACACTCAGATGAGGATGCTGTGTGGCTTGTGTTACCCTGCCCTGCAGGTTACTTCTGTGCTGCCCTTTGTGGCTTCCAGGGCTGTGGCTGCTTTTGCAGATGTGATTGATGTTTTAGTTCTTTCTGCTTAGCCTGACGGTGGGAAGTAGACATGAGAACCTGCTGTCATAGCTCGCAATAATCCCTGTGCATGCACAGTAGGCTATACCTAGGAAGGGTCTCTACCCCGGTTATTATCTCAGCTAATTCTCTGCCCCAGTCTGGAATAAGGAGTCTGCTGTGGGCCCAGGTGACCAAGACCATGAGTGGTCACTGAAGTTGTAGAGCAGGGAGAAACGTGGGCCCTGGAGCTCAGGCTGTAAGCGCGGGGCACTTGCCACTTAATCCTTGTTCTGTGTCTTTGCTGTGCACTGTGTGCTCTAAGTGAGAACAAATGTGGATGTGGGGCAGAGGGAAGGACTGCCATGTTCTCCCCTCTGTGGATACTTCGTGGTTATGGCTGCACCCTTGCTGCCTCCTTTACTTGCCAGCACCTGAACACTGGTGTCCACGAAGCTGGATGAGCCACGTGTAGCAAGATGTGATAGTTGATTAAATGTGACTTTGGAGGGTGGGGAACATGGCCCAGTGGTTAAAAGCACTGGCTGCTCTTGTAGAGGACCTGGGTTTGATTCCCAGCACTCACATGGCAGCTCACAACTGTCTGTGACTCCAGTTCCAGGGGATCCCATGCCCTCTTCTGGCCTCTGAGGACACTGTATACATATGATGCACAGACAAACATTAGGGTAAAACACTCATATACATAAAAATAAATCTAAAACAAAATTTTAATGTATCTTTTGTTGATATTTTTAAGCAAATTCACAGGCAATTTCTTCTACAACTATATGATGGGCATTGAGTTCAACCCTCGAATTGGAAAGTGGTTTGACTTCAAGCTGTTCTTCAATGGACGCCCGGGGATCGTGGCCTGGACCCTTATCAACCTGTCCTTTGCTGCCAAGCAGCAGGAGCTTTATGGCCATGTGACCAACTCCATGATTTTGGTCAATGTCCTGCAGGTAACTTAGTGTGCTTACAGCTAGGGAGGGTGGGGTATCTGGGAGATTTCTCAGCATGCCATCCATTCAGAGCTGGCCCTTCCAGGCCACAGTGAGCACGTGTTGAGAATCTACCCTTATATGGATGCCACTGCCACTGTGCTAGCCCCAGGAGGGATGAGGTAGACACCATGCCGTCTGGCCCTGAGGGACTGCACTCAGATGGGATCTGAGAGTACCTGGGCTTTTGTGAACCAGCTTAGGTTAGAGAGGGGAGACCACAGACATACTCCAGGCACAAGCAGTGGCTTGTGTCGTCCACCTGGTGGGAGAGTCTGAGACACTGAGGAAGGGCCTCTGTCTGGAGCATTGAAAACTAGGGAGCTTGTGGCCAGGCGGGACCAACATGGGCCCTTTTGGGGATTTCCATCAACTCCTGAGCAGTTATCACTCAGGAGGCTGCAGCAGGAGGATTCTTGTGAGTTCAAGGCTGCCTGGGGCCTACGAATTGAGTTTGAGAGCTGCCTGGACCAGGGTGTGAGACCCTTTTTTAAGAACAAGACTAGAGAGATGGCTCTGTGGTTAAAGTACTTCCCCTAAAAGCATGCAGGCCAGGGTTAGGATCCCCAGAACCCATGTAAATGCTGGGTGGATGTGGTAGCCCACCAATAATTCCAGCCTCAGAAGGCAGAGGTAGGAGATTTCCAGAGTAAGCTGACTAGTGAGATTAGCCATCAGTGAGCTCTGGGTTTGACTAAGAGACCTTGACTCAATGAATAAAGTGGAAGACTTCAACCTCTGGCCTACACACACACACACACACACACACCAATAGATAGATAGATAGATAGATAGATAGATAGATAGATAGATAGATAGATAGATAGATAGATAGATAGATAGATAGATAGATATAGAGATAGATATAGATATATATAGATATAGATATAGATCCCCACACATGTACTGCATACACATATGTGCAAAAGAAAAGGAAAAAAAAAAAAACAGTAATAACAAGAAGTAGTGAGAAAAAAATGCCCAGTGGTGTTGGGATGTGGCCTGGAGCTGGTGTGTCCAGCAGGGCTGCAGGGTGCCAGGTGAGAATGATTGCGGAGGAGGAGGAGGCCAGCAGGAGGCCTTGGGCACAGCTCAGGCAGGCCCAGACTGGATGGGATAAATCCCTGCCTTCCACCGGCTCTGGTCGTTTGTACCTGTGGACCCGAGGAGTAAGTGATATGGCCAGCATCATGGCCTCTGGGAGGAGTCTTCTCTGTGGTCCTCCGTGAAGCTCCTTCTGTGCTGGGGCCTAGAGATGGATGCAGAAGAGACCCACTTTTCCAGAGAGCACTGGGTCTGGGCTCCTCGGGCCAGCTTCCCGTCACAGCCAAGGGACTGTGTGTGGGTGTTGTAGGCAAATCCCAGCATGCCTGTGTGAGGTGCCACTCCCCACTTATAAGGGACATGCTAGGGCAGGGTGCTCTGATGCTGTTGCTTATGTAACTGGCTGGCACACCTTAGTGGTGAGTCTGGAGTCTCTGGAAGGCTCCCTGTGTGTCCCAGCCATAGTCATAGCTTGTGGCCTCATGTTCCCTCGAGATGAGAAGTGACAAAGCAAAGCAGGGTCTTTGCTTCTTGCCCATCTCTGTGAGTGGACCTCAGTCTTCTTGGATACCTTATGTGTGTCATGGTTCTGAGGGGCAGCTGACAGGGGCCAAAGCTGGGACACTCACCCTGTGGATGTCCTTGTTGCTGTCTATCCCTCAGGGCCAGCATCCCAGGGACAGTCCCTGAGCCCTTCCATCCTGAGTCACCTCTGCTCCAAGCTCCACATCTCATGTCACCAGTGGGGGCCATAGCTGGGAGCTCCTCCTGCTGACCGACAGTGGCCCCTCCACCCAGAAGACTGTTCCCAGCCCCACAGTGACTTAGTCAAGTTACTTCACAACATCCCAGTTGCCCATCCCCCATCCCTCCCTTGCATGGGGCTGTGGTGGTAACAGTGGTGGCTTTGTCTTGCAGGCCATCTATGTGTTAGATTTCTTCTGGAATGAAACCTGGTACCTGAAGACCATTGACATCTGCCATGACCACTTTGGGTGGTACCTGGGCTGGGGTGACTGCGTGTGGCTGCCCTACCTCTACACACTGCAGGTGAGGAGCCAGGGTGCTGGGACAGGATGACCAGCCTCGTGGGCATTGACTGTGTGGTCTTCAGCTGCTGCTGAGCTTGTTAAGGCGTTAGCCCCTGGGGCCCACTGGACCAGTGTCTTCTCCCATGAGGGGAAAGTTCCTTGTATCACAGATATCCTTGACCCATCATGGGATTTGGTTCCCACTTCACCCACTCGGCACTGAAAGTACCCACCCAAAGTGCATATAACTCACCCGGCCTACCAACTGTAGCTCAGCCTTGCCCTCGTGGCTGTGGCTGGGCAAAGTTATCCCACATAAGGCCTGGAGAGCTGCTGAGAACTGTACAGAAATTGAGCAGCAGATGGTGTGGAATGGCTTTTGAACCATGTTAAGCTGATCCACTCTAACCACTATTAGTTGGTCCGGGAAGCCCTGGGATTGCACCCATATGAGCATGTCCCTAGTCATCCTGTAGTCAGGGCAGAACCCCCAGCTCAACCAGGCAGGGTAGAGCCACCAGGGTGGCCAGCAGTGACTCAAGCGGGGCTGTATGTCCTAATCCCCACCTCTCGGCTATGTCCGCACCATGGTAGAAGTGTGCCTGCTCATCAGAGGCTGGGAGGAGCTCAGAGCAGCACAGGAGGCTGTTGTTGGCCTCTCCAGGTGGGAGTCGGTGAGGTGGGCCTCTGGCAGCTGCTTGCGTAGCTGATGGTGACGTGGGCTGTGGAAGTGGTCTGGCTACCTGTGCAAGGGTGCTGGGAAAGCGGTAGTTCCCAGCAAGGACGAGGGTGGAGAGTAAGGACTTGGACAGGTGTCAGCCCCCGACTTTCACTAACTGTAGGTCCTCACCAGCTATTGGTGAAATTATTAAGGCCACTCCACGTAGTTAAAAGGAAGATTTATTTAGTGGGTAACTTACAAATGAAGGGATAGGTAGGTCTCGGGGTCTGGGGAAGGTCCAGCAGTGTTCTCTGGAGCTCTGCTTGGTCAGCCTCTACCGTCTAGGGTCCAGGACCAGAGAACGTATGCTGGCCCATCCAGATCTCGGGTCTCTTGGTGCCTCCCTTGGCCCCGCCTTATAGGCATGACAGTTGCCTAAGCCTCAGTAGGGGTTGGAACTTCCAGATCAAAGCTGGAATGCCACCCACTACAATGAGCAGCTCACATGGACCGGTGTTTGCACTGATTGGGCACCTGCTCATGGGCCACCTCATTGTCTCTACAGTGCCAGTGTGTGAACTGGTGACAGAGACCGAACTTACACAAGTCTTTCTATCTAGCAGGCCTTGTTTCAGCCTTAAGATACAGCGGCTTCTGTGCTGAAAGGTCCATAGACTAAGCTACACATGTATTTTTTTTTTAACTTGCTGGTCTTCTTGAACACTCCCAGCTCTTAGTTGGTTGAGGTAGGAGGATCAGGAGTTCAAAGTCACCCTCAGCTACATAGAAAGTTCAAGGTCATCTTGGGCAACATGAGACTATCTCAAAATATAAACAAGAAACTGTGCTGAATGAATATGGAGTTTTTTTTTTTTTTCTGTGTCAGTATTCCCTAAATGTGGTCTCACAATCATTTGTTCAGCATTTACATTTTTTTTTTCTTCAAGACAAGCTTTCTCTGTCCTGGAACTTTGCTGTCCTTGCCTTGAGTATCCTGGAACTCACTTTGTAGATCATGTTGACCTTGAACTCACAGAGGTCTGCCTGTCTCTGCTTCCCAGTGCTGAGATTAAAGGCGTGGTCACCGCCACCTGGCCAGCATTTACATCTTAATGGGCTTCACATAGGCAATTAAACATCTCTACTATATAGTATATTGTAGATAATTAGGCATCTCTTTAATCTAGAGGTGACTTCAGGTTTATAGGGGGATGTGCACAGATTATAGACAAACACTACACTGTCTCTTGGGGGTTTTTTTGTTTATTATTTTAGATTTATTTTTTTCATTATCAGTGTGTGTGTGTGCTCGCATGTGAGTACAGGTGCCCACAGAATCCAGAAGGGGGCACTAGAACCTCTGGAGCTGGAGTTTTAGGCAGTTGCGAGCTGCTCCACATGGATGATGGGTCCTCTGTAACCACTGAGTCATCTCCCCAGCCCTGTTTTTGTTATTTTGAGGTAGTCTTACTTTGCAGCCCTGGCTGGCTGGCACTCACTGTGAAGTGAAGCTGGCCTTCAGCTATTATTCTCCTGCCTCAGCCTGAGTGCTGGATTGTGGGTGAGAGCCACCACATCTGTTTATGTACCTGTCTCACATGGAGGGATTGAGCACCATGGATTTGGGTGCGTCCTGGAACCTGGCCTTTGTGTTCTGAGGCACAGCCATATGGCTATGAGATGTGTGTATACAGGTATATTCTTTATTCTATATTTGTTTTGGGGGTCTCTCAAGGAGCAGAATAAGCAGGAGCTGGGGTGATGATGGGGCCTGGTAGGTCCCAAACTTTCAGTGGGGGCCTGGAAGCCAGGAGAAGGCTGATGTTGGAGTTCAAAATCGAAGACTGCCTGCTGGCAGCATCCCCTTTATCCCAAGGGAGGTTGGTCTCAATGTATTAAATGAGGTCCACCCACATTGTGGGTGTTCATCTGCTTTACTCAGTGCTTATTTAAATGTTAATCTCAGCTGGAGAGATAACCTCAAGGGTTAAGAGTGTGTGCTGCATCATCAGGAGGACCAGAGTTCAGATCTCAGCACCCAGAGAACAAACTGGGAGTCCCATGCATGCCTGTAATCCTAGGGCAGAGACAGAAGGATGACTGAGCCTTCTCAGCTCCTAGCCTAGCCAAGAAAATTTGAGCCCCAGGTTCAGGGAGAGACCCAGCCTCAAAGGAGAAGGTGGAGCGTGACAGAGGAGGACAGCAGACACTTTCTTCTGATAGCTTCATGTGTACTCAGGTGCATACACACACACACACACACACACACACACACACACACACACACACACAAATAAATGTTAGTCTCATCTCCACAATTTGTGGTCTATCCACGTTGATAAATAAAATCAGCTGTCACCATGATATATTCACATTATCTTATGTGTTGTATAGTTTACTTTTGTACAGTAGAATGATTTACCAGTTCCAACCAGTGGTGATCCAATGACAGTTTTTAGACCTTGCGATGATGTAAACACGGTTGTCTTCATTGGCACACAGAATGCAGCAGCTGCGGAACCCAGTCAGTCGAGTGATCAGAAAGCAGTAGACCCTGTAACCAGGGAGGGTGTTGAGGGGCTGAGTGTATTCAACCTGTTTTCTTCCTCCCCTCTCTTGCCCTCCCTCTCTCTCCCTCTGCTTGCCAGTCCTTGGAGTGGCACCTGGACCCTGGGCATGCTAAGCAACTGCTCTATCTTCTGCCCTCTCCTCTTACCTATTTTGAAACGAGGTCTGATGAGGTTTCAATAAACTGTCCAAGCAGGTCTTGAACTTGCAGCCCTCCTGCCTCATCCCCCTGAGTCCTGGGATTACAGATGTGTGCCATTATGCCTAGCTCTATGTGTCTTACTTAATGGAAAAGGAAACTGGCGTGACGTGTCTGGGGCAGGGGCAGGGTCTGCCCTGCTCAGCCCACACTGCTGCCCACTGCGCTCCATGATGGGCCACCCTTCATCTCTCTCCTCCTACCCTCTCTCCCTACAGGGCCTGTACTTGGTGTACCACCCTGTGCATCTCTCCACTCCCAATGCTGTGGGCATCCTGCTGCTCGGCCTGGTGGGTTACTATATCTTCCGAATAACCAACCATCAGAAGGACCTGTTCCGTAGGACAGATGGACGCTGCCTCATCTGGGGCAAGAAGCCCAAGGCCATCGAGTGCTCCTACACGTCAGCCGATGGGCAGAAACACCACAGCAAGCTGTTGGTGTCGGGCTTCTGGGGTGTGGCCCGCCACTTCAATTATACTGGGGATCTGATGGGCAGCCTAGCCTACTGCCTGGCTTGTGGTGGCGGCCACCTCCTCCCCTACTTCTACATCATCTACATGACTATCCTGCTCACCCACCGCTGCCTCCGTGACGAACACCGCTGTGCCAACAAGTATGGCCGTGACTGGGAGCGCTACACGGCGGCAGTGCCCTACCGCCTGCTGCCTGGAATCTTCTAAGGACCATCCTGGGAAGCATAGCGAGGCTTTATCGAATGCGTGGAGTTGGATACATGGGGGTTGGCATCTCGGCTTCCTCCTGCAGGAGTGTCAGTTTGCGCATCTGGAAAATGGAGAGCCTAGTGCCCAACAGTGTCTGTCTGGTGGCAGCTGGACTGGCCCTCCCGCAGACTGGCGGTTTTCTTGATTGAGCATCCTGAGGGCAGAGGACCTTGGCCCTTTCATGTCTGTCTTTATGTTGGAAGCCCTTGATCTGTGTTGCCCAGATGGCTTAGGCTTGCCACGTGTCTCCCAGGACTGGGCCATCCTGTTAAACTGGAGACAACGTGGGATCTAAGGATTTTGACACTGCCCCCTTCCCCTCCTGTTCTGCCATGGTGGACTGGACCCTGGGCCATTTTTGTCTGAAGAGGTGTGCAGTGTTGATCAGCAGAGGGCTCAGAGGCCATTGCAGGAGGAAGGCGCTGTCTTTAGGTTCTTGTTTCTTGTTCTTACCCCAGGAGGGCCAGGCAGTGGACTGGGAAGTCACAGCGGTAGGGACTTCACAGTCCCTGGCTAATCTGCTACAGTCTTTGTGACATGAGACAGTTTCCAGAACAAGACTCCCTGAGGACCCACCCATCTAGCAGGTCAGCCACCTGCCCTCTTCTGGAAGGTGCTTCTTGTTTACCCCAAGACACTTGGTTCGAGGGTAAACAGATTTAGCTTAGAAAACCCAGAATGTATCACCAGCCTGTGGCCTCAGCCACACCTTCCACAACAGGACTTCCAGTGTTGAGGAGGGGACCCATTCTCATTAGCGACACTAGCCCCCAAAACTCAGGGTATTCTGTAAAACTAGATAGGATCCTCTTAGCCTTGCTGATGATTCTTTCTATTAAACCTGCCTTTTTAAATGGGCCACATTGTGCTGTCTCTAGAATGGGCCTGACCAGTTCCAGAGGGGGAGATGGGGGGTGTTATACGGTATAGGATGGAACCCCAGGAAGTATCAGAAGCAGTGCACAGGGCACTATCAAAGCTTCATATCCTATTGGGTATCAGGGTGAACTGTGCCTCAACCCTCTAATCCTCCATCAGTCCAGACTTTGCTGGGTCATTTACTTGCTGGAGGCGAGGAGTCCATTCCATTTGTGGTGACAGGAAGCCAGCATGCTTAGCTGCCTCAAACAAAAGAAGAAGCCACACAGTTGAGTCTGGACTTTAGTTTCTGGAGAAGTGGAGGTGAATGAGAAGTAAGTGGTGCCCACAGCCCGGGCACAGCTGATCTGCTTCCGGTTAGAGCTGGTTGAAGATTGACAGTTGCTCCTGGAGGGAGTCCTGGATCGCACCAGCCTAACTTGGTGTTCTCCCGGCCTGTCCGAGAATGTGGACACAGGGGTTTCAGGCATCTTTATTGGCCACACATGGGCACTTTCATTTCTCCCTTGAACAAGGTCCTAAGGAGGCTGGGAGGTGGTGGCTGTAAACTTAGATACCAGGTCCCACTGTGTACTTGTGAACTCTGGCTCTGCCTTCTGAAGGCTATAAAAGCTTGAGTGGGTGATCCACCGTGTCGTGGCCTCAGCATCCTCCTTTGTGTGTGCTGAAGGTCAGAGTTCGGTCTTCCCGTATTGCTGGAGAAAGACATTTAAGCTCCTGTGGTAGGAGGCCTGGATTCAAATGTCCGTAGTGCTTGTCAATGGCTTATATGGTTCTAGTTTGTTTTAGCCTGGGAGCCCAGCTATGGTTTAGGGCTTTAGTGTGTGGTGCCTAAAGCGGGAAACTAACAAGGCAACTCCACATAGTTAATCTGGTAGTTAAAAGAGGTTTATTTTGTGATAACTTAGAACCAGTAAAGGGGTTGGTTACAAGATCTGGGAGAGGTGAGGTGCAATCCAGCATGCTTCTCTGGAGAACTCTGACTTGGTCTGCCATCCAGTGTCCAGGATCACTAGAAGCCAAGAGAGCCTGCATATATGCACCTCAGGTGTCAAGGTCTCTGGTCTCGGCCATGCACCAGGGGCCAGGTCATAGGCTTGTGTGGCAGTTACCTGCTGCCTTACTAGGGGCAGTGCTTCAAGGTCGAAGCTGGAACAGCTACCCACTAGAGGTGCCCTCACCTCTGGTGCTCAGTGACTGCTGGGCTGTGGGCTGCTCTCCCAGAGCTCTGCCTGCTGTGGGTCTGTCTGTCCTGCCTACCCAGCCACCAGCAGATGAAGCCCACTCCCTCTGGAGTGAAGACAGTAAGCCACAGAGCCCAGGACCATAGACTGTGTCAGCCTCTGCCGCTGGCCAGCTACAGTTCTCAGTACAGCCTCAAGCCAGGCTTTTCGTGGTACTTCCAAGGTAGGGCAAGCTGAACTGTGCTCTGGCCGGAGGCACCCTGACAGTCTCCTCACACCCCATCAGGCATCAGACAGACCCAGAGAGATTGAGTGTTGGAAACCATGGGCACAATCAGAGTGACTGGAGGGATCATTTGTCCTTTGTCCCTTGAGATAAAAACTGGATCTCCAGCAACAGGGCCAAGACACCTCCAAACTTGTTTTCCAACCAATCCTCAGAACACAACTTCACAGCATGTAACACATCTGCCTTCCTGGAGAGCCCTTGGGTCCGCAGACCCTCTGTGACAACATTGGGTGACTCAAATGGAATGAGGGGATTGAAGGAATTTGCCCTGTAAAATGTGCCTGGCAAGTAGCTGAGACCAGGTTTAAAAGTAGGTGTCTTCATTGCAGCCCTACTACAAGGGACAGGCCAGGAGACCCGGGGCAGAGTGCATGGAGTGTTCACACACAGGACCATTATTTGGAGATCTGTTTCACAGCACAGGAGCCATTGTTAATCATACAGTGTTTTTATCTTTTTAGTTTTGTTTTTTTTTTCCTAAAACGGTAAAGTCTCCCATGTAGCCTAGGTTGGCCCAGAACCTGTGGCAAACCTTTTGCCTCAGTCCCCAAGTCCTGGGTTACAGATGTGTATTCCCATGCTTGCCTGGCTTTTGGATTGAATGTGTGGTGCCTAAAGCAGAACTAACAAGACAACTCCACGTAGTTAATCTGCTAGTTAAAAGATTAAAATTAAAAATATTTTTAGATGTATATATTTTATGTGTATGAGTGTTCTGCTAGTATGGATGTGTCTAGGGGTTTTTAATTACTATGAAGAGACCATGACCACAGCAACTCTTATAATAAAAACCAGCTATTTGTGGTGGTGGCTTACAGTTTCAGAGTTTCCCTCCATTATCATCATGACAGAGAGCATTGCAGCATGCAGACAGATGTGCTGGAGCTGAGAGTGCTACATCTTACAGGAAAAGGAAGTCAACTGAGACACTGGGTAGTATCCTGAGCATAGGAAACCTCAAAGCCTGCCCCTACAGTGACATATTTCCTCCAAAAAGGCCATAACCACTCCACCAAAGCCATACCTCCTAATAGTGCCACTCCCTATGAGATTATGGGGGCCAATTACATTCAAACTCCCATAGTATGTAAGAGCACTGAATGAATGTCTGGTGCCCATAGACCAGAAGAAGGAACTGGAACCCTTGAAACTGGAGTTACAGATAGTTGTAAGCTACCATGTGAATGCTCAGAACTGAACTCCAGCCCTTGGTTTAAAATATTTTAAAAAGAATCGAGGGCTGGGGAGTTGGCTCAGTTGGTAAAGTGTTTGCTCTGAACCATGAGGACCGAGTTTGAGTCTCAGAACCCACATGAGAAAGCTGGGTGTGGTGGTGTGAGCAGGTAATCCACTGGGGAGACAAGAGACCAGTGGGTTGCTGGGGCTCACTGACTGGCCAGCCTAGTGAATTGGTGAACTCCAGAGTCAATGGGTACAGTGCTTGCTCTGTAAGCTTGAGGACCTGAGTTCTCATCCACGAAAAGCCAGATATGAGCATCTATAATCCCAGGTTCATGTTAAAATGGGAGCCAGAGGCCTGTGGACAGAGAGCAGGGAGCCCTTTCTCAAACCAGGTGAAGGTGAGGACCAATACCTGAGGATTTAAGCCATACACAGGGGCCCATTGTTCCTGCCCATAGAGGCTCAGAGATGGCAGTTTCCATCTGGTTCTACCTCAGCCTCCTCCACAAGCCACCGATGTTAGTTATCAGAAAGCTGTCTTGCTCCTGGCTTTCATTTGAGTAATTTTGTTTTCTGAGAGGCCCAGGCCTCTACCTTTCTAGGTAGGCAGGCAGGTGTGAGCCAGAAGTCACAGATGTCATACCTAGGGCCATGTGTTTCCGATGCCTTCCAGGTCCCCTGTCTTCATCTGTCCTTGCCACAGTTCTGTTTTGCAGCCATGCTACTTGGCTCCAGCACCTTGGCTGGGAACTCTTCCAGGCACGTGCTAGGCCAGGAGCCAGGAAGGAGCTTCAGAAACTGGGAGGACCTGCTCTCAATCCTCCCTCAGCCAGTGGAGGGTCATCAGATCCCAGTCCCTAGAGCTCTGGTCCTGGTGGCAAGCCTCTCCTCTCAGTGGCCTTCCTGAGTCTCCTTGCTCTGGGCTCTTCTGTATCAGCCTCCAAGATGGTACCTCAAGACCCACCTGCAGGCAATCCTGTTATCCAAAGAGCTCTCCACCCAGAGTAGCACTGACCTGTGTAATCAATAGACTGTAGTAACACAAAATGCAAGTCCATCTTCCAGATCTGCATGGAGGTCATGGTACTTCAGCCTGTGGTCTCTGGGAGGCACCACCATATCCCAAGGACACTTATCAGACTGGGGCAGAGGCCTCCCTCCCACAGCCACACCAATGTGCCAAACATGAGCTGCCTGGGAAACAGGTTCCCTGGCCCTGTTGAGTTTTCAGATGAGATGGCAACCTCCAAGGTCACCTTCTATAGCCTCACAGGGCAGCTCAGCCTGGGACTACCCAGCTCAGTGCTTCTGGACTCCCACACCTCAGAGATGGTTTGATACATGACAAGGTTATCGCTGATGGGTTTGGACTACTACATTGGAGGGTGGTTCAAGGGGGAGGGGTGAGGAGGGGGAGATATAAGCCATCCTTCTAGCAGTGGCTTTGTGACTTGTCAATCAGAGTCTGGAAAGTTCTATTGGAAAGCCTTCCACTTGTCCCTACCTGTTCCCATGCCTTGGCTTCTGCTTATGTAGCAACTGTGTCTCCTGAGCCAAGAGGTCCTGGCTGTGTGTCTCTGGCCCCCCTCCACTGGAACCTTGGACAGGATCCACTGCCGCCACCCTCACATGGGACTGCAAGAAGTAGATGTCCAAAGTGCCTTGAGCCACCTTAGGTCCAGTTAAACATGAATAAAATCTCTGGACCCCAAAGCTAGTCCGTGGTGATATTGTGTTCCCCAATATATTGTGTACCCTAATAAACTTATCTGGGGTCAGAGAATAGAACAGCCATAGATAGACATAGAGGCCAGAAAATGTTGGCACACACACCTTTAATCCTAGCATTCTGGAAGCAGAGATCCATCCGGATCTCTGTGAGTCAAAGTCACGCTGAATACAGCCAGGCATGGTGACACATGGCCTTTAGTCCCAGGAAGCAATGGCAGGAAGCAAAAAGGTATATAAGGTGTGAGGACCAGGAACTAAAGCCTGGTTAAGCTTTTAGGCTTAGTTCAACTGAGATTCATTCATTCCAGATGAGGACTTCCAGTTTGAGGAAACAGGATCAGCTGAGAAGCTGGCCAGTGAGGTTAGCTGTGGCTTGTGTTCTGTGTCTCTGATCTTTCATTGTTCACCCCAAAGTGGCAGCAGGGTCCTGTGCTGTTGTTCCCTTTGGGGAAGGGGGCCAATTAGGCACAGAGTCAAACCACACAGACTCAGGGAGAATGTGGAAACTACAAGCTCAGTTTATTCAGTTAGAGGCAAGCCTTATGTATCCTCCACCCCTCCTTGGGGGGAGGTCTGATGAATATGTATCTGCTGGTGTGACATGACTGTCTGTCATTGGTCCAGGTCATCTCCAGATCATCTTTCAGCTGCTGTTGCTAAGGCCCTTAGGCAGACCTCTCAGAAAGTATCTTTTTTATTTGGCTGGGTCTCAAGCCTGCTAGGGATGAGTCATCCCACACCCCAATACCTGGCTCGAGGTTTGTTTTTATTAATAAGACCTTTTAAGATTCATGCTACATCTGGCACCCAATGTTCATGGTATGAATTAAAGAAAAAGCTACTTGCCTGTGGCCTTGCGGGCCCCAGTTCAGACCCAAGCTACAGGTTGCTGGTTGTGGTGAAGCACACTGGTTGGATTTAATGAAGGAGGCAGAGGCAGGAGGATCCCAAATTTGAGGCCGACCTAGGAGGCTTGCTAAGGAGAGGCTTCGGCCAGGGCCGAGCCACAAACGGTGGAGGTGGGACCATGGAGGCAGCGGCTGGTGCTCCAAGTTGCTGGCTCCATCTTATCGTGTTGGTGACTTGGGTGATGCTGCTACCAGGGACAAAGGGTTTACTGCTGCTTGTTCAGAGAAGAATTGCCAGGACCATCTTATTACAAGAAAGCTTCGGCAAAGGTCAATTTGGAGAAGTTTGGTGAGGCAAATGGTGGGGAGAAGTTGCTGTGAAGATATTCTCTTCTGGGAAGAACATTCGTGGTTCAGAGAGACAGACATTTGTCAGACTGTGATTACTCCAGTAATTATCCCACAGAGGAGGCAATTAAAAAAAAAAAAAGTCTGCCAGGAACCATGACCCCGCCTAACAGTGACTTTGAAATCTTCAAAAAGATGGCAGGATCCCACAATGACAGTTCCACTTGGACTATGGTAAAGCCATTAAGCTGATTAATACCACAAAAAGATCGGCTTTGGACTACAAACTGCTCGGGACAATTTTGAGCTGGCTAGCTGAGACGATCCAGATTCATAGACTACTCAAGCAAGGACTTGAGTCAAGCCCTGTACTTTCCCATTATGCAAATACTGGACAAATGATACAACTAACTAACTCTCCTAGGACTTGACAATTAACCCAAAATTTTTCTTTTCAGGATTCCCTAAACATGTCTTTGCCCGCAGGAGGTAAAAAGTAATTTTAAGAAAATGAGGCCCACATTCCCAAGAGGTGGGGTGGGTGTTTTTTTGGTCATTCAATGGCTTATGGTCAGGGTATTCTGTAAAACTAGATAGGATCCTCTTAGCCTTGCTGATGATTCTTTCTATTAAATCTGCCTTTTTAAATGTGCCACCCTGTGCTGTCTCCTGAATGGGCCTGACTGTTGGTTAATCGTTGGCGCTTGTGGCTGGCTGCCGCCCTCAACGGCCATGCCGATAGAGGACAGTGCTGGATGTATCAGGGACAGAAGAGTCACGAGGCATGGTTACCTTTCTAGAGCTTTATTGGGAGAGAAAGGGAGGGGGGAGAAAGACCTGTGGAGAGGGGAGATTACGGAAGGCAAGAGTGCGGAAAGAGAGGGCACACCTGCTTTTTAGGCTGGGATGCCTTGGCAGAATAGTGATGTAATTAAGGATGGATCCTTATATTCCAGACTTTCGCTTATTATAAAAATAAAAAAGCAGGTAGATGGGAATAGGGGCGTCGTTTCTCTAAAAAGCTGCTTCCAGCTGACTGTTGGACATTGGTTGGCTCGTGGGGGAGTCTTCTGAGGTAGACAGGCGTTGTGGGATACTGTCTGCCATTCATTTGCTCTGGAGACATGTATCCCTCTTGGCTGTGGCTGGGAACCTTCTGTCTGACAAGATGCTTGTGACAGAAAAAAGCTTAGAGAGAAAAGAATCATTATTAGTATATGTTGTTAGATCTGACCTGTCCAGATGGATTTTGAAACATGTTAACCTTTATCAGAGACAGATTATGTTAAAGCACCTGTTTTCTGTACTAGTTCGGTATCCAGGTGACACGTGATCAGTTGTTAAAAGCATCTCACAATAATAGATATTTAAATTAAAGTCTTTTTTGTAGTGCCCAGAAGCTTTTGGGTCTGGAGGTGTAGATACCTTTTAGCTGTTATAGTTTCTTACTTGATGATCTTTGGACTCTGGTTCTGTGGTGGTCCTGTATCATTGGCTGATCAGTGAGTTAGAACAGGGAACTGGGAAGAGAAAAGCTTGTGGTGCATGAGAATTTATTTTTTTGTAATTAGGGACAAGGCAAGATCAGGACCCTGTCTGTGTGCACCTGAGAAACAGAGGCAGTAGATCTGGATTGAGGCAATGAGCTCTTATCTTACCTGGAAATTTTTTTTTCATTAAGTAACTCTGAAAGTGCAATTAAATCTGGTGAGGTGGGTAAGGCTGTCCTCTGTATTCGACGATAGAGAAAGGAAAGGTGACATTCCAAAACTCCCAGGACCGAGTCAGTGGTTCTGGTGTCCAGAAGGACAGAAATGGATCGCTTCCCTGCTGCGTTCTGGGTTCCCTGCATGTCTGTAGCCAAGCCTAGGTCTGCTGGAGGTCTTAGCTTGATGTACGCATGCGTCTTGGTGCCTGGTGGCAGTCAGCTGACTGGTTGTCTTTCTAGGCGACACTTTTAACAAGGCTGTTGATGGCCAGGCAGGGCATTCACTAGCCTGTGGCCTTTTTCCTCACTTAAAACAAGGACCCAACAGCTTTTGGGAATCAGCAAGTGCCAGCACTTGGCAATTTTGTTTTTGGGCTTTTATCTCTTTCCTGGCACATCTTAAATGTCACAGATGACTCTTTTGTCTGCGGGGTCAGGAGCCTTGCTCTCCAGATGCTTAAGTTTTAGTAGGGGAGGTCAGGGGAACAGGAGACGGATTTTACTCTGTATCCTGAATTTTTTTTTCCCCTGATGATTGAAGGCTTAAGGGCAGCTTTTGGAAGATCTGCCAGGAGGCAGACTATAAACCCATCCTTTTGGAAGACTTGTCCGAGGCTATAAACTGATTTTTGGCTTAAGAGCCATCCTGACTACTGTAAACTTATTTGTATGGATCTTAGTCCCTACCAGACCCGTCTGTGTTTTCAAGGCAGTTTGAGAATGAGTGGGTGGAGTTAAGGTAAGTTAGGGTGAAAGTCAGTAGAAGCTGCCCAAGCCTGCCCATTTGAAGTGGAAGTCAGACAGAAAAGGTTGCATGTGGCAGAGGCAGAAATGGGGAAGGAGAAGGGTTCAGAGCTTTAGCAGAAAGCTTGGGGATAAAGTAACTCCTTTATTTGTTCATTGGCTGGCAGAAGTTTCTGCGAAGCTGTTATGTGGCCAGATTTATCGGTACCAGCCCCTATCTGCCAATGTAAGTGGTAAATGTATCTGCCACTTTGTACTGTGGCTGTAGCCGAGAGAAAAATAAAAATTCAGACAACAAACCAAGATCAGACTCCAATATCGGGCGTCCCCAAGGAATGCAGAGAGATCTATGAATCAGCTCAATTTTGCCATCCTCTTCGTCAAGGAATGGGAAGGGCTGCAGCTGTGCTGCAGTTGGTCCACGGTGGACCCAAGAGAGCATTGACCCCCTCGTCAGGAGCGAAAATGTGCCTGCCGTATTCAGCACAGCCGGAGGACAGCCCCCTGGGTTGTCTGTCTCAAAGAATATAGCTCAGACTAAAGCCACGAGAACGGCAGACTCACTCACTGTGGTGAAGAATCATGGCAGTATCAGTAGTGGTAGCTGTGTGTGGGTCCAGCAGAGGTGATGGACATGCGCAAGCTCGCTCGTGGTCTTGATGTCTCACTGGATGGGGGAGGAGGCAGCAAGCGGCAGTGGTCACAGCAGGTCCTTGGAGGTCTTTCTGAGTCTGAAGGGCACCAAAAGTTGATTAAGCGGTGGTGCTCGTGACCACGCCGACGGAGGAGAGTAGTAGAGGAGAGTCACGAGCCATGGTTACCTTTCTAGAGCTTTATTGGGAGAGAAAGGTGTTTGTGTGTGTGTGTGTGTGTGTGTGTGTGTGTGTGTGTGTGTGTGTGAGAGAGAGAGAGAGAGAGAGAGAGAGAGAGAGAGAGAGAGAGAGAGAGAGAGAGAGAGAGAGAGAGAGAGATCACTCTGAGGGGGGAGAATACGGAAGGAGAGAGTGCAGAAAGAGAGGGCACAGAACAGGCATGACTGCTCATGACTGCTTTTTAGGCTGGGACACCATCACATGCTGGTGACGTAATTAAGGACATAATCCTTACACTGACCAGTTCCAGAGGTGGAGATGGGGGGTTTTATATGGCATAGGATGGAACCCCAGAAAGTATCAGAAGCAGTGCACAGGGCACTATCAAAGCTTCATATTCTATTGGGTATCAGGGTGAACTGTGCCTCAACCCTCTAATCCTCCATCAGTCCAGACTTTGCTGGGTCATTTACTTGCTAGAGGCAAGGAGTCCATTCCATTTGTGGTGACAGGAAGCCAGCATGCTTAGCTGCCTCAAACAAAAGAAGAAGCCACACAGTTGAGTCTGGACTTTAGTTTCTGGAGAAGTGGAGGTGAATGAGAAGTAAGTGGTGCCCACAACCCGGGCACAGCTGATCTGCTTCCGGTTAGAGCTGGTTGAAGATTGACAGCTGCTCCTGGAGGGAGTCGTGGAACCCATCAGCCTAACTTGGTGTTCTCCCGGCCTGTCCGAGAATGTGGACACAGGGGTTTCAGGCATCTTTATTGGCCACACATTGGCACTTTCATTTCTCCCTTGAACAAGGTCCTAAGGAGGCTGGGAGGTGGTGGCTGTAAACTTAGATACCAGGTCCCGCTGTGTACTTGTGAACTCTGGCTCTGCCTTCTGAAGGCTATAAAACCTCGAGTAGGTGATCCACCGTGTCGTGGCCTCAGCATCCTCCTTTGTGTGTGCTGAAGGTCAGAGTTTGGTCTTCCTGTATTGCTGGAGAAAGACATTTAAGCTCCTGTGGTAGGAGGCCTGGATTCAAATGTCTGTAGTGCTTGTCAATGGCTTATATGGTTCTAGTTTGTTTTAGCCTGGGAGCCCAGCTATGGTTTAGGGCTTTAGTGTGTGGTGCCTAAAGCGGGAAACTAACAAGGCAACTCCACATAGTTAATCTGGTAGTTAAAAGAGGTTTATTTTGTGATAACTTAGAACCAGTAAAGGGGTTGGTTACAAGATCCGGGAGAGGTGAGGTGCAATCCAGCATGCTTCTCTGGAGAACTCTGACTTGGTCTGCCATCCAGTGTCCAGGATCACTAGGAGCCAAGAGAGCCGGCATATAGGCACCTCAGGTCTCAAGGTCTCTGGTCTCGGCCATGCCCCAGGGACAGGTCATAGGCTTGTGTGGCAGTTACCTGCTGCCATACTAGGGGCAGTGCTTCAAGGTCAAAGCTGGAACCCTCACCTCTGGTGCTCAGTGACTGCTGGGCGGTGGGCTGCTCTCCCACAGCTCTGCCTGCTGTGGGCTGTCTGTCCTGCCTACCCTGCCACCAGCAGATGAAGCCCACTCCCTCTGGAGTGAAGACAGTAAGCCACAGAGCCCAGGACCATAGACTGTGTCAGCCTCTGCCACTGGCCAGCTTCAGTTCTCAGTACAGCCTCAAGCCAGGCTTTTCATGGTACTTCCAAGGTGGAGCTAGCTGAACTGTACTCTGGCCAGAGGCACCCGGACAGTCTCCTCACACCCCATCAGGCATCAGACAGACCCAGAGAGATTGAGTGTTGGAAACCATGGGCACAATCAGAGTGACTGGAGGGATCATTTGTCCTTTGTCCCTTGAGATAAAAACTGGATCTCCAGCAACAGGGCCAAGACACCTCCAAACTTGTTTTCCAACCAATCCTCAGAACACAACTTCACAGCATGTAACACATCTGCCTTCCTGGAGAGCATTGGTTATGTGGACCTTTTGTGACAACATTGGGTGACTCAAATGGAATGAGGGGATTGAAGAAATTTGCCCTGTAAAATGTGCCTGGCAAGTAGCTGAGACCAGGTTTAAAAGTAGGTGTCTTCATTGCAGCCCTACTACAAGGGACAGGCCAGGAGACCTGGGGCAGAGTGCATGGAGTACTCACACACAGGACCATTATTTTGAGATCTGTTCCACAGCACAGGAGCCATTGTTAATCATACAGTGTTTTTATCTTTTTAGTTTTTCTTCCTAAAACAGTAAAGTCTCCCATGTACCCTAGGTTGGCTCAGAACCTGTGGCAAACCTTTTGCCTCAGTCCCCAAGTCCTGGGTTACAGATGTGTATTCCCATGCTTGCCTGGCTTTTGGATTGAATGTGTGGTGCCTAAAGCAGAACTAACAAGACAACTCCACATAGTTAATCTGCTAGTTAAAAGATTAAAATTAAAAATATTTTTAGATGTATATATTTTATGTGTATGAGTGTTCTGCTAGTATGGATGTGTCTAGGGGTTTTTAATTACTATGAAGAGACCATGACCACAGCAACTCTCATAATAAAAACCAGCTATTTGTGGTGGTGGCTTACAGTTTCAGAGTTTTAGTCCATTATCATCATGACAGAGAGCATTGCAGCATGCAGACAGATGTGCTGGAGCTGAGAATGCTACATCTTACAGGAAAAGGAAGTCAACTGAGACACTGGGTAGTATCCTGAGCATAGGAAACCTCAAAGCCTGCCCCTACAGTGACACATTTCCTCCAAAAAGGCCATAACCACTCCACCAAAGCCATACCTCCTAATAGTGCCACTCCCTATGAGATTATGGGGGCCAATTACATTCAAACTCCCATAGTATGTAAGAGCACTGAATGAAGGTCTGGTGCCCATAGACTAGAAGAAGGAACGGGATCCCTTGAAACTGGAGTTACAGATAGTTGTAAGCTACCATGTGGGTGCTCAGAACTGAACTCCAGCCCTTGGTTTAAAATATTTTAAAAAGAATTGAGGGCTGGGGAGTTGGCTCAGTTGGTAAAGTGTTTGCTCTGAACCATGAGGACCGAGTTTGAGTCTCAGAACCCACATGAGAAAGCTGGGTGTGGTGGTGTGAGCAGGTAATCCACTGGGGAGACCAGAGACCAGTGGGTTGCTGGGGCTAACTGACTGGCCAGCCAAGTGAACTGGTGAACTCCGGAGTCAATGGGTACAGTGCTTGCTCTGTAAGCTTGAGGACCTGAGTTCTCATCCACGAAAAGCCAGATTATGAGCATCTATAATCCCAGGTTCAAATCAAAATGGGAGCCAGAGGCCTGTGGACAGAGAGCAGGGAGCCCTTTCTCAAACCAGGTGAAGGTGAGGACCAATACCTGAGGATTTAAGCCATACACAGGGGCCCATTGTTCCTGCCCATAGAGGCTCAGAGATGGCAGCTTCCATCTGGTTCTACCTCAGCCTCCTCCACAAGCCACCGATGTTAGTTATCAGAAAGCTGTCTTGCTCCTGGCTTTCATTTGAATAATTTTGTTTTCTGAGAGGCCCAGGCCTCTGCCTTTCCAGGTAGGCAGACAGGTGTGAGCCAGCAGTCACAGATGTCATACCTAGGGCCATGTGTTTCCGATGCCTTCCAAGTCCCCTGTCTTCATCTGTCCTTGCCACAGTTCTGTTTTGTAGCCATGCTACTTGGCTCCAGCACCTTGGCTGGGAACTCTCCCAGGGCCGTGATAGGCCAGGAGCCAGGAAGGAACTTCAGAAACTGGAAGGACCTGCTCTCAATCCTCCTCCCTCAGCCAGTGGAGGATCATCAGTTCACAGTCCCTAGAGCTCTGGTCCTGGAGGCAAGCCTCTCCTCTCAGTGGCCTTCCTGAGTCTCCTGCTCTGGACTCTTCTGTATCAGCCTCCAAGATGGTAAGACCCACCTGCAGGCAATCCTGTTATCCAAAGAGCTCTCCACCCAGAGTAGCACTGACCTGTGTAATCAATAGACTGTAGTAACACAAAATGCAAGTCCATCTTCCAGATCTGCATGGAGGTCACGGTACTTCAGCCTGTGGTCTCTGGGAGCCACCACCTTATCCCAAGGACACTTAGCAGACTGGGCAGAGGCCTCCCTCCCACAGCCACATCAATGTGCCAAACATGAGCTGCCTGGGAAGCAGGTTCCCTGGCCCTGTTGAGTTTTCAGATGAGATGGCAACCTCCAAGGTCACCTTCTATAGCCTCACAGGGCAGCTCAGCCTGGGACTACCCAGCTCAGTGCTTCTGGACTCCCATACCTCAGAGATGGTGTGATACATGACAAGATTATGGTTGATGGGTTTGGACTACTACTACATTGGAGGGTGGTCAAAGGGGGGGGGGTGAGGAGGAGGGAGATGTAACCCATCCTTCTAGGAGTGGCTTTGTGACTTGTGAATCAGAGTCTGGAAAGTTCTATTGGAAAGCCTTCCACTTGTCCCTACCTGTTCCCATGCCTTGGCTTCTGGTTAAGTAGCAACCGTGTCTCCTGAGCCAAGAGGTCCTGGCTGTGTGTCTCTGGCCTCTCTCCACTGGAACCTTGGACAAGATCCACTGCCGCCACCCTCACATGGGACTGTAAGAAGTAGATTTCCAAAGTGCCTTGAACCACCTTAGGTCCAGTTAAACATGAATAAAATCTCTGGACCCCAAAGCTTGTCTGTAGTTATATTGTGTTCCCCAGTATATTGTGAACCCAATAAACTTATCTGGGATCAGAGAATAGAACAGCCATAGATAGACATAGAGGCCAGAAAATGTTGGCACACACACCTTTAATCCTAGCACTCTGGAAGCAGAGATCCATTTGGATCTCTGTGAGTTCAAATCCACACTAGAAACAGCCAGGCATGGTGACACATGCCTTTAGTCCCAGGAAGTGATGGCAGGAAGCAGAAAGGTATATAAAGTGTGAGGACCAGGAACTAGAGCCTGGTTAAGATGTTAGGCTTTGATCAGCAGTTCTGCTGAGATTCATTCTGGATGAGGACTTCTAGTTTGAGGAAACAGGATCAGCTGAGAAGTTGGCCAGTGAGGTTAGCTGTGACCTGTTCTGTCTCTCTGATCTTTCATTGTTCACCCCAAAGTGGCAGCAGGGTCCTGTGCTGTTGTTCCCTTTGAGGAAGGGGGCCAAGTAGGCACAGAGTCAAACCACACAGACTCAGGGAGAATGTGGAAACTACAAGCTCAGTTTATTCAGTTAGAGGCAAGCCTTATGTACCCTCCTCCCCTGCTTGGGGGGAGTTCTGATGAATATGCATCTGCTGGTGTGACATGGCTGTCTCTCATTGGTCCAGGTCATCTCCAGATCATCTTTCAGCTGCTGTTGCTAAGGCCCTTAGGCAGACCTCTCAGAAAGTATCTTTTTTATTTGGTTGGGTCTCAAGCCTGCTAGTGATGAGTCATCCCACACCCCAATACCTGGCTCGAGGTTTGTTTTTATTAATAAGACCTTTTAAGATTCATGCTACATCTGGCACCCAATGTTCATGGTATGAATTAAAGAAAAAGCTACTTGCCTGTGGCCTTGCGGGGCCCCAGTTCAGACCCAAGCTACAGGTTGCTGGTTGTGGTGAAGCACACTGGTTGGATTTAATGAAGGAGGCAGAGGCAGGAGGATCCCAAGTTTGAGGCCGACCTAGGAGGCTTGCTAAGGAGAGGCTTCGGCCAGGGCCGAGCCACAAAGGTGGAGGTGGGACCATGGAGGCAGCGGCTGGTGCTCCAAGTTGCTGGCTCCATCTTATCGTGTTGGTGACTTGGGTGATGCTGCTACCAGGGACAAAGGGTTTACTGCTGCTTGTTCAGAGAAGAATTGCCAGGACCATCTTATTACAAGAAAGCTTCGGCAAAGGTCAATTTGGAGAAGTTTGGTGAGGCAAATGGTGGGGAGAAGTTGCTGTGAAGATATTCTCTTCTGGGAAGAACATTCGTGGTTCAGAGAGACAGACATTTGTCAGACTGTGATTACTCCAGTAATTATTCCACAGAGGAGGCAATTAAAAAAAAAAAGTCTGCCAGGAACCATGACCCCGCCTAACAGTGACTTTGAAATCTTCAAAAAGATGGCAGGATCCCACAATGACAGTTCCACTTGGACTATGGTAAAGCCATTAAGCTGATTAATACCACAAAAAGATCGGCCTTGGACTACAAACTGCTCGGGACAATTTTGAGCTGGCTAGCTGAGACGATCCAGATTCATAGACTACTCAAGCAAGGACTTGAGTCAAGCCCTGTACTTTCCCATTATGCAAATACTGGACAAATGATACAACTAACTAACTCTCCTAGGACTTGACAATTAACCCAAAATTTTTCTTTTCAGGATTCCCTAAACATGTCTTTGCCCGCAGGAGGTAAAAAGTAATTTTAAGAAAATGAGGCCCACATTCCCAAGAGATGGGGTGGGTGTTTTTTTGGTCATTCAATGGCTTATGGTCAGGGTATTCTGTAAAACTAGATAGGATCCTCTTAGCCTTGCTGATGATTCTTTCTATTAAATCTGCCTTTTTAAATGTGCCACCCTGTGCTGTCTCCTGAATGGGCCTGACTGTTGGTTAATCATTGGTGCTTGTGGCTGGCTGCCGCCCTCAACGGCCATGCCGATAGAGGACAGTGCTGGATGTATCAGGGACAGAAGAGTCACGAGGCATGGTTACCTTTCTAGAGATTTACTGGGAGAGAAAGGCGGGCGGGAGGGAGAGAAAGACCTGTGGAGAGGGGAGACTACGGAAGGCAAGAGTGAGGAAAGATGGCACAGAGAGGGCTGGCCTGCTTGTCAGGCTGGGACGCCTTTGCAGGCTAGTGATGTAATTAAGGATGGATCCTTATATTCCAGACTTTCGCTTATTATAAAAATAAAAAAGCAGGTAGATGGGAATAGGGGCGTCGTTTCTCTCAAAAGCTGCTTCCAGCTGACTGTTGGACATCAGTTGGCTGGTGGGGGAGTCTTCTGAGGTAGACAGGCATTGTGGGATACTGTCTGCCATTCGTTTGCGCTGGAGACATGTATCCCTCTTGGCTGTGGCTGGGAACCTGCTGTCTGACAAGATGCTTGTGACAGAAAAAAAGCTTAGAGAGAAAAGAATCATTATTAGTATATGTTGTTAGATCTGACCTGTCCAGATGGATTTTGAAACATGTTAAACTTTATCAGAGACAGATTATGTTAATTTTTCTGTTTTTTTTTTCTTTTTTTTTGGTTTTTCGAGACAGGGTTTCTCTATGTAGCTTTGTGCCTTTCCTGGAACTCACTTGGTAGCCCAGGCTGGCCTCGAACTTACAGAGATCCACCTGCCTCTGCCTCCCAAGTGCTGGGATTAAAGGCGTGTGCCACCACCGCCCGGCTAACACCTGTTTTCTTTACTAGTTGGGTATCCAGGTGACACGTGATCAATTGTTAAAAGCATCTCACAATAATAGATATTTAAAGTCTTTTTTGTAGCGCCCAGAAGCTTTTGGGTCTGGAGGTGTAAATACCTTTTAGCTGTTATAGTTTCTTACTTGATGATCTTTGGACTCCGGTTCTGTGGTGGTCCTGTATCATTGGCTGATCAGTGAGTTAGAACAGGGAACTGGGAAGAGAAAAGCTTGTGATGCATGAGAATTTATTTTTTTGGAATTAGGGACAAGGCAAAGATCAGGACCTTGTCTGTGTGCACCTGAGAAACAGAGGCAGTAGATCTGGATTGAGGCAATGAGCTCTTATCTTACCTGGAAATCTTTTTTTCATTAAGTAACTCTGAAAGTGCAATTAAATCTGGTGAGGTGGGTAAGGCTGTCCTCTGTATTCGACGATAGAGAAAGGAAAGGTGACATTCCAAAACTCCCAGGACCGAGTCAGTGGTTCTGGTGTCCAGAAGGACAGAAATGGATCACTTCCCTGCTGCGTTCTGGGTTCCCTACATGTCTGTAGCGAAGCCTAGGTCTGCTGGAGGTCTTAACTTGATGTACCCATGTATCTTGGGTACATCAAGCTGGGGGCAGTCAGCTGACTGGTTGTCTTTCTAGGCGACACTTTTAACAAGGCTGTTGATGGCCAGGCAGGGCATTCACTAGCCTGTGGCCTTTTTCCTCACTTAAAACAAGGACCCAACAGCTTTTGGGAATCAGCAAGTGCCAGCACTTGGCAATTTTGTTTTTGGGCTTTTATCTCTTTCCTGGCACATCTTAAATGTCACAGATGACTCTTTTGTCTGCGGGGTCAGGAGCCTTGCTCTCCAGATGCTTAAGTTTTAGTAGGGGAGGTCAGGGGAACAGGAGACGGATTTTACTCTGTATCCTGAATTTTTTTTTCCCCTGATGATTGAAGGCTTAAGGGCAGCTTTTGGAAGATCTGCCAGGAGGCAGACTATAAACCCATCCTTTTGGAAGACTTGTCCGAGGCTATAAACTGATTTTTGGCTTAAGAGCCATCCTGACTACTGTAAACTTATTTGTATGGATCTTAGTCCCTACCAGACCCGTCTGTGTTTTCAAGGCAGTTTGAGAATGAGTGGGTGGAGTTAAGGTAAGTTAGGGTGAAAGTCAGTAGAAGCTGCCCAAGCCTGCCCATTTGAAGTGGAAGTCAGACAGAAAAGGTTGCATGTGGCAGAGGCAGAAATGGGGAAGGAGAAGGGTTCAGAGCTTTAGCAGAAAGCTTGGGGATAAAGTAACTCCTTTATTTGTTCATTGGCTGGCAGAAGTTTCTGCGAAGCTGTTATGTGGCCAGATTTATCGGTACCAGCCCCTATCTGCCAATGTAAGTGGTAAATGTATCTGCCACTTTGTACTGTGGCTGTAGCCGAGAGAAAAATAAAAATTCAGACAACAAACCAAGATCAGACTCCAATATCGGGCGTCCCCAAGGAATGCAGAGAGATCTATGAATCAGCTCAATTTTGCCATCCTCTTCGTCAAGGAATGGGAAGGGCTGCAGCTGTGCTGCAGTTGGTCCACGGTGGACCCAAGAGAGCATTGACCCCCTCGTCAGGAGCGAAAATGTGCCTGCCGTATTCAGCACAGCCGGAGGACAGCCCCCTGGGTTGTCTGTCTCAAAGAATATAGCTCAGACTAAAGCCACGAGAACGGCAGACTCACTCACTGTGGTGAAGAATCATGGCAGTATCAGTAGTGGTAGCTGTGTGTGGGTCCAGCAGAGGTGATGGACATGCGCAAGCTCGCTCGTGGTCTTGATGTCTCACTGGATGGGGGAGGAGGCAGCAAGCGGCAGTGGTCACAGCAGGTCCTTGGAGGTCTTTCTGAGTCTGAAGGGCACCAAAAGTTGATTAAGCGGTGGTGCTCGTGACCACGCCGACGGAGGAGAGTAGTAGAGGAGAGTCACGAGCCATGGTTACCTTTCTAGAGCTTTATTGGGAGAGAAAGGTGTTTGTGTGTGTGTGTGTGTGTGTGTGTGTGTGTGTGTGTGTGTGTGTGTGTGAGAGAGAGAGAGAGAGAGAGAGAGAGAGAGAGAGAGAGAGAGAGAGAGAGTGAGAGAGAGAGAGAGAGAGAGAGAGAGAGAGAGAGAGAGAGAGAGAGAGAGAGAGAGAGAGAGAGAGAGATCACTCTGAGGGGGGAGAATACGGAAGGAGAGAGTGCAGAAAGAGAGGGCACAGAACAGGCATGACTGCTCATGACTGCTTTTTAGGCTGGGACACCATCACATGCTGGTGACGTAATTAAGGACATAATCCTTACACTGACCAGTTCCAGAGGTGGAGATGGGGGGTTTTATATGGCATAGGATGGAACCCCAGAAAGTATCAGAAGCAGTGCACAGGGCACTATCAAAGCTTCATATTCTATTGGGTATCAGGGTGAACTGTGCCTCAACCCTCTAATCCTCCATCAGTCCAGACTTTGCTGGGTCATTTACTTGCTAGAGGCAAGGAGTCCATTCCATTTGTGGTGACAGGAAGCCAGCATGCTTAGCTGCCTCAAACAAAAGAAGAAGCCACACAGTTGAGTCTGGACTTTAGTTTCTGGAGAAGTGGAGGTGAATGAGAAGTAAGTGGTGCCCACAACCCGGGCACAGCTGATCTGCTTCCGGTTAGAGCTGGTTGAAGATTGACAGCTGCTCCTGGAGGGAGTCGTGGAACCCATCAGCCTAACTTGGTGTTCTCCCGGCCTGTCCGAGAATGTGGACACAGGGGTTTCAGGCATCTTTATTGGCCACACATTGGCACTTTCATTTCTCCCTTGAACAAGGTCCTAAGGAGGCTGGGAGGTGGTGGCTGTAAACTTAGATACCAGGTCCCGCTGTGTACTTGTGAACTCTGGCTCTGCCTTCTGAAGGCTATAAAACCTCGAGTAGGTGATCCACCGTGTCGTGGCCTCAGCATCCTCCTTTGTGTGTGCTGAAGGTCAGAGTTTGGTCTTCCTGTATTGCTGGAGAAAGACATTTAAGCTCCTGTGGTAGGAGGCCTGGATTCAAATGTCTGTAGTGCTTGTCAATGGCTTATATGGTTCTAGTTTGTTTTAGCCTGGGAGCCCAGCTATGGTTTAGGGCTTTAGTGTGTGGTGCCTAAAGCGGGAAACTAACAAGGCAACTCCACATAGTTAATCTGGTAGTTAAAAGAGGTTTATTTTGTGATAACTTAGAACCAGTAAAGGGGTTGGTTACAAGATCCGGGAGAGGTGAGGTGCAATCCAGCATGCTTCTCTGGAGAACTCTGACTTGGTCTGCCATCCAGTGTCCAGGATCACTAGGAGCCAAGAGAGCCGGCATATAGGCACCTCAGGTCTCAAGGTCTCTGGTCTCGGCCATGCCCCAGGGACAGGTCATAGGCTTGTGTGGCAGTTACCTGCTGCCATACTAGGGGCAGTGCTTCAAGGTCAAAGCTGGAACCCTCACCTCTGGTGCTCAGTGACTGCTGGGCGGTGGGCTGCTCTCCCACAGCTCTGCCTGCTGTGGGCTGTCTGTCCTGCCTACCCTGCCACCAGCAGATGAAGCCCACTCCCTCTGGAGTGAAGACAGTAAGCCACAGAGCCCAGGACCATAGACTGTGTCAGCCTCTGCCACTGGCCAGCTTCAGTTCTCAGTACAGCCTCAAGCCAGGCTTTTCATGGTACTTCCAAGGTGGAGCTAGCTGAACTGTACTCTGGCCAGAGGCACCCGGACAGTCTCCTCACACCCCATCAGGCATCAGACAGACCCAGAGAGATTGAGTGTTGGAAACCATGGGCACAATCAGAGTGACTGGAGGGATCATTTGTCCTTTGTCCCTTGAGATAAAAACTGGATCTCCAGCAACAGGGCCAAGACACCTCCAAACTTGTTTTCCAACCAATCCTCAGAACACAACTTCACAGCATGTAACACATCTGCCTTCCTGGAGAGCATTGGTTATGTGGACCTTTTGTGACAACATTGGGTGACTCAAATGGAATGAGGGGATTGAAGAAATTTGCCCTGTAAAATGTGCCTGGCAAGTAGCTGAGACCAGGTTTAAAAGTAGGTGTCTTCATTGCAGCCCTACTACAAGGGACAGGCCAGGAGACCTGGGGCAGAGTGCATGGAGTACTCACACACAGGACCATTATTTTGAGATCTGTTCCACAGCACAGGAGCCATTGTTAATCATACAGTGTTTTTATCTTTTTAGTTTTTCTTCCTAAAACAGTAAAGTCTCCCATGTACCCTAGGTTGGCTCAGAACCTGTGGCAAACCTTTTGCCTCAGTCCCCAAGTCCTGGGTTACAGATGTGTATTCCCATGCTTGCCTGGCTTTTGGATTGAATGTGTGGTGCCTAAAGCAGAACTAACAAGACAACTCCACATAGTTAATCTGCTAGTTAAAAGATTAAAATTAAAAATATTTTTAGATGTATATATTTTATGTGTATGAGTGTTCTGCTAGTATGGATGTGTCTAGGGGTTTTTAATTACTATGAAGAGACCATGACCACAGCAACTCTCATAATAAAAACCAGCTATTTGTGGTGGTGGCTTACAGTTTCAGAGTTTTAGTCCATTATCATCATGACAGAGAGCATTGCAGCATGCAGACAGATGTGCTGGAGCTGAGAATGCTACATCTTACAGGAAAAGGAAGTCAACTGAGACACTGGGTAGTATCCTGAGCATAGGAAACCTCAAAGCCTGCCCCTACAGTGACACATTTCCTCCAAAAAGGCCATAACCACTCCACCAAAGCCATACCTCCTAATAGTGCCACTCCCTATGAGATTATGGGGGCCAATTACATTCAAACTCCCATAGTATGTAAGAGCACTGAATGAAGGTCTGGTGCCCATAGACTAGAAGAAGGAACGGGATCCCTTGAAACTGGAGTTACAGATAGTTGTAAGCTACCATGTGGGTGCTCAGAACTGAACTCCAGCCCTTGGTTTAAAATATTTTAAAAAGAATTGAGGGCTGGGGAGTTGGCTCAGTTGGTAAAGTGTTTGCTCTGAACCATGAGGACCGAGTTTGAGTCTCAGAACCCACATGAGAAAGCTGGGTGTGGTGGTGTGAGCAGGTAATCCACTGGGGAGACCAGAGACCAGTGGGTTGCTGGGGCTAACTGACTGGCCAGCCAAGTGAACTGGTGAACTCCGGAGTCAATGGGTACAGTGCTTGCTCTGTAAGCTTGAGGACCTGAGTTCTCATCCACGAAAAGCCAGATTATGAGCATCTATAATCCCAGGTTCAAATCAAAATGGGAGCCAGAGGCCTGTGGACAGAGAGCAGGGAGCCCTTTCTCAAACCAGGTGAAGGTGAGGACCAATACCTGAGGATTTAAGCCATACACAGGGGCCCATTGTTCCTGCCCATAGAGGCTCAGAGATGGCAGCTTCCATCTGGTTCTACCTCAGCCTCCTCCACAAGCCACCGATGTTAGTTATCAGAAAGCTGTCTTGCTCCTGGCTTTCATTTGAATAATTTTGTTTTCTGAGAGGCCCAGGCCTCTGCCTTTCCAGGTAGGCAGACAGGTGTGAGCCAGCAGTCACAGATGTCATACCTAGGGCCATGTGTTTCCGATGCCTTCCAAGTCCCCTGTCTTCATCTGTCCTTGCCACAGTTCTGTTTTGTAGCCATGCTACTTGGCTCCAGCACCTTGGCTGGGAACTCTCCCAGGGCCGTGATAGGCCAGGAGCCAGGAAGGAACTTCAGAAACTGGAAGGACCTGCTCTCAATCCTCCTCCCTCAGCCAGTGGAGGATCATCAGTTCACAGTCCCTAGAGCTCTGGTCCTGGAGGCAAGCCTCTCCTCTCAGTGGCCTTCCTGAGTCTCCTGCTCTGGACTCTTCTGTATCAGCCTCCAAGATGGTAAGACCCACCTGCAGGCAATCCTGTTATCCAAAGAGCTCTCCACCCAGAGTAGCACTGACCTGTGTAATCAATAGACTGTAGTAACACAAAATGCAAGTCCATCTTCCAGATCTGCATGGAGGTCACGGTACTTCAGCCTGTGGTCTCTGGGAGCCACCACCTTATCCCAAGGACACTTAGCAGACTGGGCAGAGGCCTCCCTCCCACAGCCACATCAATGTGCCAAACATGAGCTGCCTGGGAAGCAGGTTCCCTGGCCCTGTTGAGTTTTCAGATGAGATGGCAACCTCCAAGGTCACCTTCTATAGCCTCACAGGGCAGCTCAGCCTGGGACTACCCAGCTCAGTGCTTCTGGACTCCCATACCTCAGAGATGGTGTGATACATGACAAGATTATGGTTGATGGGTTTGGACTACTACTACATTGGAGGGTGGTCAAAGGGGGGGGGGGTGAGGAGGAGGGAGATGTAACCCATCCTTCTAGGAGTGGCTTTGTGACTTGTGAATCAGAGTCTGGAAAGTTCTATTGGAAAGCCTTCCACTTGTCCCTACCTGTTCCCATGCCTTGGCTTCTGGTTAAGTAGCAACCGTGTCTCCTGAGCCAAGAGGTCCTGGCTGTGTGTCTCTGGCCTCTCTCCACTGGAACCTTGGACAAGATCCACTGCCGCCACCCTCACATGGGACTGTAAGAAGTAGATTTCCAAAGTGCCTTGAACCACCTTAGGTCCAGTTAAACATGAATAAAATCTCTGGACCCCAAAGCTTGTCTGTAGTTATATTGTGTTCCCCAGTATATTGTGAACCCAATAAACTTATCTGGGATCAGAGAATAGAACAGCCATAGATAGACATAGAGGCCAGAAAATGTTGGCACACACACCTTTAATCCTAGCACTCTGGAAGCAGAGATCCATTTGGATCTCTGTGAGTTCAAATCCACACTAGAAACAGCCAGGCATGGTGACACATGCCTTTAGTCCCAGGAAGTGATGGCAGGAAGCAGAAAGGTATATAAAGTGTGAGGACCAGGAACTAGAGCCTGGTTAAGATGTTAGGCTTTGATCAGCAGTTCTGCTGAGATTCATTCTGGATGAGGACTTCTAGTTTGAGGAAACAGGATCAGCTGAGAAGTTGGCCAGTGAGGTTAGCTGTGACCTGTTCTGTCTCTCTGATCTTTCATTGTTCACCCCAAAGTGGCAGCAGGGTCCTGTGCTGTTGTTCCCTTTGAGGAAGGGGGCCAAGTAGGCACAGAGTCAAACCACACAGACTCAGGGAGAATGTGGAAACTACAAGCTCAGTTTATTCAGTTAGAGGCAAGCCTTATGTACCCTCCTCCCCTGCTTGGGGGGAGTTCTGATGAATATGCATCTGCTGGTGTGACATGGCTGTCTCTCATTGGTCCAGGTCATCTCCAGATCATCTTTCAGCTGCTGTTGCTAAGGCCCTTAGGCAGACCTCTCAGAAAGTATCTTTTTTATTTGGTTGGGTCTCAAGCCTGCTAGTGATGAGTCATCCCACACCCCAATACCTGGCTCGAGGTTTGTTTTTATTAATAAGACCTTTTAAGATTCATGCTACATCTGGCACCCAATGTTCATGGTATGAATTAAAGAAAAAGCTACTTGCCTGTGGCCTTGCGGGGCCCCAGTTCAGACCCAAGCTACAGGTTGCTGGTTGTGGTGAAGCACACTGGTTGGATTTAATGAAGGAGGCAGAGGCAGGAGGATCCCAAGTTTGAGGCCGACCTAGGAGGCTTGCTAAGGAGAGGCTTCGGCCAGGGCCGAGCCACAAAGGTGGAGGTGGGACCATGGAGGCAGCGGCTGGTGCTCCAAGTTGCTGGCTCCATCTTATCGTGTTGGTGACTTGGGTGATGCTGCTACCAGGGACAAAGGGTTTACTGCTGCTTGTTCAGAGAAGAATTGCCAGGACCATCTTATTACAAGAAAGCTTCGGCAAAGGTCAATTTGGAGAAGTTTGGTGAGGCAAATGGTGGGGAGAAGTTGCTGTGAAGATATTCTCTTCTGGGAAGAACATTCGTGGTTCAGAGAGACAGACATTTGTCAGACTGTGATTACTCCAGTAATTATTCCACAGAGGAGGCAATTAAAAAAAAAAAGTCTGCCAGGAACCATGACCCCGCCTAACAGTGACTTTGAAATCTTCAAAAAGATGGCAGGATCCCACAATGACAGTTCCACTTGGACTATGGTAAAGCCATTAAGCTGATTAATACCACAAAAAGATCGGCCTTGGACTACAAACTGCTCGGGACAATTTTGAGCTGGCTAGCTGAGACGATCCAGATTCATAGACTACTCAAGCAAGGACTTGAGTCAAGCCCTGTACTTTCCCATTATGCAAATACTGGACAAATGATACAACTAACTAACTCTCCTAGGACTTGACAATTAACCCAAAATTTTTCTTTTCAGGATTCCCTAAACATGTCTTTGCCCGCAGGAGGTAAAAAGTAATTTTAAGAAAATGAGGCCCACATTCCCAAGAGATGGGGTGGGTGTTTTTTTGGTCATTCAATGGCTTATGGTCAGGGTATTCTGTAAAACTAGATAGGATCCTCTTAGCCTTGCTGATGATTCTTTCTATTAAATCTGCCTTTTTAAATGTGCCACCCTGTGCTGTCTCCTGAATGGGCCTGACTGTTGGTTAATCATTGGTGCTTGTGGCTGGCTGCCGCCCTCAACGGCCATGCCGATAGAGGACAGTGCTGGATGTATCAGGGACAGAAGAGTCACGAGGCATGGTTACCTTTCTAGAGATTTACTGGGAGAGAAAGGCGGGCGGGAGGGAGAGAAAGACCTGTGGAGAGGGGAGACTACGGAAGGCAAGAGTGAGGAAAGATGGCACAGAGAGGGCTGGCCTGCTTGTCAGGCTGGGACGCCTTTGCAGGCTAGTGATGTAATTAAGGATGGATCCTTATATTCCAGACTTTCGCTTATTATAAAAATAAAAAAGCAGGTAGATGGGAATAGGGGCGTCGTTTCTCTCAAAAGCTGCTTCCAGCTGACTGTTGGACATCAGTTGGCTGGTGGGGGAGTCTTCTGAGGTAGACAGGCATTGTGGGATACTGTCTGCCATTCGTTTGCGCTGGAGACATGTATCCCTCTTGGCTGTGGCTGGGAACCTGCTGTCTGACAAGATGCTTGTGACAGAAAAAAAGCTTAGAGAGAAAAGAATCATTATTAGTATATGTTGTTAGATCTGACCTGTCCAGATGGATTTTGAAACATGTTAAACTTTATCAGAGACAGATTATGTTAATTTTTCTGTTTTTTTTTTCTTTTTTTTTGGTTTTTCGAGACAGGGTTTCTCTATGTAGCTTTGTGCCTTTCCTGGAACTCACTTGGTAGCCCAGGCTGGCCTCGAACTTACAGAGATCCACCTGCCTCTGCCTCCCAAGTGCTGGGATTAAAGGCGTGTGCCACCACCGCCCGGCTAACACCTGTTTTCTTTACTAGTTGGGTATCCAGGTGACACGTGATCAATTGTTAAAAGCATCTCACAATAATAGATATTTAAAGTCTTTTTTGTAGCGCCCAGAAGCTTTTGGGTCTGGAGGTGTAAATACCTTTTAGCTGTTATAGTTTCTTACTTGATGATCTTTGGACTCCGGTTCTGTGGTGGTCCTGTATCATTGGCTGATCAGTGAGTTAGAACAGGGAACTGGGAAGAGAAAAGCTTGTGATGCATGAGAATTTATTTTTTTGGAATTAGGGACAAGGCAAAGATCAGGACCTTGTCTGTGTGCACCTGAGAAACAGAGGCAGTAGATCTGGATTGAGGCAATGAGCTCTTATCTTACCTGGAAATCTTTTTTTCATTAAGTAACTCTGAAAGTGCAATTAAATCTGGTGAGGTGGGTAAGGCTGTCCTCTGTATTCGACGATAGAGAAAGGAAAGGTGACATTCCAAAACTCCCAGGACCGAGTCAGTGGTTCTGGTGTCCAGAAGGACAGAAATGGATCACTTCCCTGCTGCGTTCTGGGTTCCCTACATGTCTGTAGCGAAGCCTAGGTCTGCTGGAGGTCTTAACTTGATGTACCCATGTATCTTGGGTACATCAAGCTGGGGGCAGTCAGCTGACTGGTTGTCTTTCTAGGCGACACTTTTAACAAGGCTGTTGATGGCCAGGCAGGGCATTCACTAGCCTGTGGCCTTTTTCCTCACTTAAAACAAGGACCCAACAGCTTTTGGGAATCAGCAAGTGCCAGCACTTGGCAATTTTGTTTTTGGGCTTTTATCTCTTTCCTGGCACATCTTAAATGTCACAGATGACTCTTTTGTCTGCGGGGTCAGGAGCCTTGCTCTCCAGATGCTTAAGTTTTAGTAGGGGAGGTCAGGGGAACAGGAGACGGATTTTACTCTGTATCCTGAATTTTTTTTCCCCTGATGATTGATGGCTTAAGGGCAGCTTTTGGAAGATCTGCCAGGAGGCAGACTATAAACCCATCCTTTTGGAAGACTTGTCCGAGGCTATAAACTGATTTTTGGCTTAAGAGCCATCCTGACTACTGTAAACTTATTTGTATGGATCTTAGTCCCTACCAGACCCATCTGTGTTTCTCAAGGCAGTTTGAGAATGAGTGGGTGGAGTTAAGGTGAGTTAGGGTGAAAGTCAGTAGAAGCTGCCCAAGCCTGCCCATTTGAAGTGGAAGTCAGACAGAAAAGGTTGCATGTGGCAGAGGCAGAAATGGGGAAGGAGAAGGGTTCAGAGCTTTAGCAGAAAGCTTGGGGATAAAGTAACTCCTTTATTTGTTCATTGGCTGGCAGAAGTTTCTGCGAAGCTGTTATGTGGCCAGATTTATCGGTACCAGCCCCTATCCGCCAATGTAAGTGGTAAATATATCTGCCACTTTGTACTGTGGCTGTAGCCGAGAGAAAAATAAAAAATTCAAACAACAAACCAGGATCAGACTCCAATATCGGGTGTCCCCAAGGAGTGCAGAGAGATCTATGAATCAGCTCAAGTTCGCCATCCTCTTCGTCAAGGGATGGGAAGGGCTGCAGCTGTGCTGCAGTTGGTGCACAGTGGACCTGAGAGAGCATTTACCCCCTCGTCAGGAGCGAAAATGTGCCTGCCATTGTCAGTACAGCCCGAGGACAACACCCTGGGTTGTCCGTCGCAAAGAATATAGCTCAGACTACAGCCATGAGAACGGCAGACTCACTCACTGTGGTGAAGAATCATGGCAGTATCAGTAGTGGTAGCTGTGTGTGGGTCCAGCAGAGGCGATGGACATGCGCATGCTTGCTTGTGGTCTCGATGTCTCACTGGATGGGGGATGAGGCAGCAAGCGGTAATGGTCACAGCAGGTCCTTGGAGGTCTACCTGAGTCTGAACTGCACCAAATGTTGGTTAAGCGGTGGCGCTCGTGACCATGCCGATGGAGGAGAGTACTAGAGGAGAGTCACCAGCCATGGTTACCTTTCTAGAGCTTTATTGAGATAGAGATAGAGATAGAGATAGAGATAGAGATAGAGATAGAGATAGAGATAGAGATAGAGATAGAGATAGAGATAGAGATAGAGATAGAGATAGATAGAGAGAGAGAGAGAGAGAGAGAGAGAGAGAGATAGAGATAGAGAGAGAGAGAGAGAGAGAGAGAGAGAGAGATAGATAGATAGATAGATAGATAGATAGATAGATAGAGACCGTGCTGAGGGGGGAGAATACAGAAGGAGAGAGTGTGGAAAGAGAGGGCACAGAGAGGGCACGCCCGCTTTTTAGGCTGGGACACCATCACAGGCTGGTGACGTAATTAAGGACATAATCCTTACACTGACCAGTTCCAGAGGTGTGGATGGGGGGTGCTATATGGCATAGGATGGAACCCCAGGAAGTATCAGAAGCAGTGCACAGGGCACTATCAAAGCTTCATATTCTATTGGGTATGGGGTGAACTGTGCCCCAGCCCTCTGTAATCCCCCATCAGTCCAGACTTTGCTGGGTCATTTGCTTGCTGGAGGCAAGGAGTCCATCATTACATTTACTGGTGACAGGAAGCTAGCATGCTTAGCTGCCTCAAACAAATGCAGAAGCCACACAGCTGAGCCTGGACTTTAGTTTCTGGAGAAGTGGAGGTGAATGAGAGGTGAGTGGTGCCCACCACTGAGAGCCGTTGGTAGCAAAAGTCCATGAGAGTATACAGCAGTGACAATTAGTGTTCAGAAGGTCAACCTATCAGAACTAAGGGTTCTGTTAGAGGAAACCATCACACAAGGTGTTATGGGATTACTGCCTTTTGAATGAACTGGCTGTCTCTTGTAAACTTCTTGTGCAGTAACAGCTATGATTCTCCCCACTTACCGTGCATCTCCATGTTACGTGTACATGTAATCTCACAATTGCACCTCAATCTTGGGCACAACTTTTCCTATACATTTGGGGTAATTGGACAACTGTCCCCATTTGTGTTTATTTTTCATTAACATATATCTGTCTAGGGCCATTCTCCAGACAAAAATATTTCAGCAAAGATACCTTTCTCCAAGGACAAAACTGCACATAGATAAACATTAGCTCATCTCTCTCACAGGTAGAGAAAAGAACCACTAACAATTAAATCCTCAACCCCTTACCTTCACCCCAGGTTATTTACACAAGACCCTACCTTAAGAGATGTTTTAGACATTTGCTAGATACTGATTTAAGGCAGTTTCTTCCCACTGACCCAAGGAGATTGCCTACAAGGCCAGACAGGCAATAGGTGCCAAGCTTCTTTCTTGTGCAAATTAAGTTTTTATTCCTCCTCAGCCAGGTGCTATTCCTAGATTTTCTCCTCAGCAATTACTCTTAGTGAAAGTGCTTTTACTAATCAAATGCTACATGCTCTGACATAGGTTGCTTGGCCACCTAGCATATGTCCCCCTCCCTATCAGAAAGCAGCTGCAGCCTGAACGAGCGGGAAAAGTGGCGCCAAAGACAGTTTACTTTCTTGTGACTTACTGACCCCTATCATTCTACCTAGCCATTTCTAGCTTATAGTTTGAGCACATAAATTCCATAATTGATCTTAGCCTTTAGTTGACCCTACCAGAGAACTCCCCTTTTGTCACTCTCCTTTTGGGTTGTAATTGGAAGCTGACAATTAATTGCTCTATGTGTGGATCCTTATCTCCTCTCTCTGTGACCCTGAAAACTTCAAGCCTCACATTGCTTTACCAAAGAATTACTGTGTGGGTATATATACTGGTTCTCTGAGAGCACTGGGAGGATGGATAGAGAAGAACAAAGATGAGGACAGAGATGGAAAGAACTGGGTAGACATGAGAGAACAGCAGAAGGGATTGAGAGCAGGAGGACCGAGAGGAGCAGAAGAAAAACTGTGTAGATAGAATTGAATTAGAAGAAAAAAATGAATGGACTAAAGAACTCAGTGTGCTTAGATTCATTGACTATCCCTCAGATTAGAATCCCAGCTGGTTGGTAGCCTCTTCCGCAGACCCTGGGAGCATAATAGGCTGGACCTATTATTGTTTGCATTAGCCCACAGCCCGGGCACAGCTGATCTGCTTCCGGTTAGAGCTGGTTGAACATTGACAGCTGCTCCTGGAGGGAGTCCTGGATCGCATCAGCCTAACTTGGTGTTCTCCCGGCCCATCTGAGAATGTGGACACAGGGATTTCAGGCATCTTTATTGGCCACACATTGGCACTTTCATTTCTCCCTTGAACAAGGTCCTAAGGAGGCTGGGAGGTGGTGGCTGTAAACTTAGATACCAGGTCCCACTGTGTACTTGTGAACTCTGGCTCTGCCTTCTGAAGCCTATAAAAGCTTGAGTAGGTGATCCACCATGTTGTGGCCTCAGCATCCTCCTTTGTGTGTGCTGAAGGTCAGAGTTCGGTCTTCCTGTATTGCTGGAGAAAGACATTTAAGCTCCTGTGGTAGGAGGCCTGGATTCAAATGTCCGTAGTGCTTGTCAATGGCTTATATGGTTCTAGTTTGTTTTAGTCTGGGAGCCCAGCTATGGTTTAGGGCTTTGGTGTGTGGTGCCTAAAGCAGGGAACTAACAAGGCAACTGCTGTGGGACAGTCTGTATGTCAAATAACTCTGATTGGTCAATAAATAAAACACCGATTGGCCAGTGGCTAGGCAAGAAGTATAGGTGGGACTAACAGAGAGGAGAATTAAGGGAACAGGAAGGGAAAGGGAGTCACTGCCAGCCGCAGCCATGACAAACAGCATGTGAAGATGCCAGTAAGCCACGAACCATCTGGCAAGGTATAGATTTATAGAAATGGATTAATTTAAGCTATAAGAACAGTTAGCAAGAAGCCTGCCACAGCCATACAATTTGTAAGCAATATAAGTCTCTGTGTTTACTTGGTTGGGTCTGAGCGGCTGTGGGACTGGCGGGTGATAAAGATTTGTCCTGACTGTGGGCAAGGCAGGAAAACTCTAGCTACAGGCAACTCCACATAGTTAATCTGGTAGTTCAAAGAGGTTTATTTTGGGATAACTTACAAGTGAGTTTCAAAATCTGGGAGAGGTGAGGTGCAGTCCAGCATGGTTCTCTGGAGAACTCTGACTCAGTCTGCCATCCAGTGTCCAGGATCACAAGGAGCCAAGAGAGCCGGCATATAGGTACCTCAGGTCTCAAGGTCTCTGGTCTCAGCCACGCCCCAGGGGCATGTCATAGGCTTGTGTGGCAGTTACCTGCTGCCTTACTAGGGGCAGTGCTTCAAGGTCAAAGCTGGAACAGCTACCCACTAGAGGTGCCCTCACCTCTGGTGCTCAGTGACTGCTGGGCAGTGGGCTGCTCTCCCAGAGCTCTGCCTGCTGTGGGCTGTCTGTCCTGCCTACCCTGCCACCAGCAGATGAAGCCCACTCCCTCTGGAGTGAAGACAATAAGCCACAGAGCCCAGGACCATAGACTATGTCAGCCTCTGCCACTGGCCAGCTACAGCTCTCAGTATAGCCTCAAGCCAGGCTTTTCATGGTACTTCCAACGTAGGGCTAGCTGAACTGTGCTCTGGCCGGGGGCACACTGACAGTCTCCTCACACCCCATCAGGCATCAGACAGACCCAGAGAGATTGAGTGTTGGAAACCATGGGCACAATCAGAGTGACTGGAGGGATCATTTGTCCTTTGTCCCTTGAGATAAAAACTGGATCTCCAGCAACAGGGCCAAGACACCTCCAAACTTGTTTTCCAACCAATCCTCAGAACACAACTTCACAGCAGTAGAACACATCTGCGTTCCTGGAGAGCATTGGTTACGTGGACCTTTTGTGACAACATTGGGTGACTCAAATGGAATGAGGGGATTGAGTTGAAGCCATTTGCCTTGAAAAATGTGCCTGGCAAGTATCTGAGACCAGGTTTAAAAGTAGGTGTCTTCATTCCAGCCCTACTACAAGGGACAGGCCAGGAGACCTGGGGCAGAGTGCATGGAGTACTCACACATACAGGACCATTATTTGGAGATCTGTTTCACAGCACAGGAGCCATAGTTAATATACAGTGTTTTTCCTCTTTAGTTTTTTTTTCCTAAAATGGTGAAGTCTCCCATGTAGCCCAGTTTTGCCCAGAACCTGTGGCAAACCTTTTGCCTCAGCCCCCAAGTCCTGCGGTTACAGATGTGTATTCCCATGCTTGCCTGACTTTTCGATTGAAAATGTTTTAAAATTTTTTTCAGATGTATTTATTTTATGTGTGAGTGTCCTGCCAGTATGGATGTGTCTGGGGGTTTTTAATTACTATGAAGAGACCATGACCACAGGAACTCTTATAAAGAAAACATTTACCTGTGGTGGTGGCTTACAGTTTCAGTTTCAGTCCATTATCATCATGACAGAGAGCATTACAGCAAGCAGGCAGATGTGCTGGAGCTGAGAGTGCTACATCTTGCAGGAAAAAGGAAGTCAACTGAGACACTGGGTGGTTTCCTGAGCATAGGAAACCTTGAAGCCTGTCCCTGCAGTGACATATTTCCTCCAAAAAGGCCATAACCACTCCACCAAAGCCATACCTCCTAATAGTGCCACTCCCTATGAGATTATGGATGCCAATTACATTCAAACTCCCACAGTATGTAAGAGCACTGAATGAATGTCTGGTGCCCAGGGACCAGAAGAAAGAACTGGAACTCTTGAAACTGGAGTTACAGATGGTTGTAAGCTACCATGTGGGTGCTCAGAACTGAACTCCAGCCCTTGGTTTAAAATATTTTTAAAAAAAATTGAGGGCTGGGGAGTTGGCTCAGTTGGTAAAGTGTTTGCTCTGAACCATGAGGACCGAGTTTGAGTCTCAGAACCCACATGAGAAAGCTGGGTGTGGTGGTGTGAGCAGGTAATCCACTGGGGAGACAAGAGACCAGTGGGTTGCTGGGGCTCACTGACTGGCCAGCCTAGTGAATTGGTGAACTCCAGAGTCAATGGGTACAGTGCTTGCTCTGTAAGCTTGAGGACCTGAGTTCTCATCCACGAAAAGCCAGATATGAGCATCTATAATCCCAGGTTCATGTTTAAATGGGAGCCAGAGGCCTGTGGACAGAGAGCAGGGAACCCTTTCTCAAACAAGGTGAAGGTGAGGACCAATACCTGAGGTGGTCCCCCCTTCCCCAAATATTCATTCTCTCTCTCTCTCTCTCTCTCTCTCTCTCTCTCTCTCTCTCTCTCTCTCTCTCTCTCTCTCTCTCTCACACACACACACACACACACACACACACACACACACACACACACACACACAAACACACAGGGTGATTTAAGCCATACGCAGGAGCCCATTGTTCCTGTCCTTAGAGGCTCAGAGATGGCAGCTTCCATTTGGTTCTCCCTCAGCCTCCTCCACAAGCCACCGATGTTAGCTATCAGAAAGCTGTCTTTGCTCCTGGCTTTCATTTGAGTAATTTTGTTTTCTGAGAGGCCCAGGCCTCTGCCTTTCTAGGTAGGCAGGCAGGTGTGAGCCAGAAGTCACAGATGTCATACCTAGGGCCATGTGTTTCCGATGCCTTCCAGGTCCCCTGTCTTCATCTGTCCTTGCCACAGTTCTGTTTTGCAGCCATGCTACTTGGCTCCAGCACCTTGGCTGGGAACTCTTCCAGGCACGTGCTAGGCCAGGAGCCAGGAAGGAACTTCAGAAACTGGGAGGACCTGCTCTCAATCCTCCCTCAGCCAGTGGAGGGTCATCAGATCCCAGTCCCTAGAGCTCTGGTCCTGGTGGCAAGCCTCTCCTCTCAGTGGCCTTCCTGAGTCTCCTTGCTCTGGGCTCTTCTGTATCAGCCTCCAAGATGGTACCTCAAGACCCACCTGCAGGCAATCCTGTTATCCAAAGAGCTCTCCACCCAGAGTAGCACTGACCTGTGTAATCAATAGACTGTAGTAACACAAAATGCAAGTCCATCTTCCAGATCTGCATGGAGGTCATGGTACTTCAGCCTGTGGTCTCTGGGAGGCACCACCATATCCCAAGGACACTTATCAGACTGGGGCAGAGGCCTCCCTCCCACAGCCACACCAATGTGCCAAACATGAGCTGCCTGGGAAACAGGTTCCCTGGCCCTGTTGAGTTTTCAGATGAGATGGCAACCTCCAAGGTCACCTTCTATAGCCTCACAGGGCAGCTCAGCCTGGGACTACCCAGCTCAGTGCTTCTGGACTCCCACACCTCAGAGATGGTTTGATACATGACAAGGTTATCGCTGATGGGTTTGGACTACTACATTGGAGGGTGGTTCAAGGGGGAGGGGTGAGGAGGGGGAGATATAAGCCATCCTTCTAGCAGTGGCTTTGTGACTTGTCAATCAGAGTCTGGAAAGTTCTATTGGAAAGCCTTCCACTTGTCCCTACCTGTTCCCATGCCTTGGCTTCTGCTTATGTAGCAACCGTGTCTCCTGAGCCAAGAGGTCCTGGCTGTGTGTCTCTGGCCTCTCTCGACTGGAACCTCGGACAGGATCCACTGCTGCCACCCTCACATGGGACTGCAAGAAGTAGATGTCCAAAGTGCCTTGAGCCACCTCAGGTCCAGTTAAACATGAATAAAATCTCTGGACCCCAAAGCTCGTCTGTGGTGATATTGTGTTCCCCAATATATTGTGCACCCTAATAAACTTATCTGGGGTCAGAGTATAGAACAGCCATAGATAGACATAGAGGCCAGAAAATGGTGGCACACACACCTTTAATCCTAGCATTCTGGAAGCAGAGATCCATCCGGATCTCTGTGAGTCCAAAGCCACACTGGAAACAGCCAGGCATGGTGACACATGGCCTTTAGTCCCAGGAAGTGATGGCAGGAAGCAGAAAGGTATATAAAGTGTGAGGACCAGGAACTAGAGCCTGGTTAAGCTTTTAGGCTTTGAGCAGCAGTTCAGCTGAGATCCATTCCAGATGAGGACTTCCAGTTTGAGGAAACAGGATCAGCTAAGAAGTTGGCTAGGTGAGGTTAGCTCTGTTCTTTCTGATCTTTTGGTGTTCACCCCAAAACCTGGGTCCAGGTTTTATTTTTATTAATAAGACCTTTAAAGATTTATGCTACACTAGTCCATTGTGGCCCCTCATGTCCATGTCCTGACTCACCAAGGCAACACCAAATGGACTCTGAGGAAGCTCAGTTTCAAGTCCCAGTTCTCATCCCTTTTATATTGTGATACAAGGTCTCACATAGCCCAGGCTCGTTTCCAACTTGCTCCTGTCTCCACCTTCCAGGTGCTGGAATGAAGGTACAGGTACTCACCACCATGCTGGTTTATGTGGTGCTGGTGGTGGAACCCAGGGCCTCAGCATGCCTGGCAGGGACTCTAAGCTACACTGCCTGGCCACACCCTTCTGGAATGTTCTATTTGGAGCACTGACTCCGTACTGTGGTTCCAGACAAGGTACTGGGATGCACTCCCACCTGACAAATGTACCAGGTTCTTTCCTTGACATTGCCTTGGACCTGCCCAAGGTTCTGGGTTCCTCCTTTACCCCTGGAATTGGAGTATCCTTTTGATCTCCTACCATGCCCTGGATCATCAATTCGCGGCCAGGGTTGAGGGCAGGGCCTCTATAGGAGTTCAGATCTCTCTCTGACTTTTGAATCCCTTTGCTATCCCCAGATGACATCCTAGGTTTATTTACCCTTAGGGCCGAGCAGGACAGACATCTAGAGGGCCACACAACCCCAAATAAGAATGAACTCAGGGACAGTGAGGAACCGGTGTAAAATCCAGAAGCTTCTCTCTCCAGGTCATTTCAAGTAGGGGTTGATGTCCCTGCCTGGGTGAGGCCCTGAGGTCACAGCTACGTCACAATGTCCAAATGTCTCAGCAACAGGGAAAGGCCTACAACACCCAGGGACCCTGTCATTACAGAGGGGGTGGGGGGTGGGGGAAGGTCTGTGGTCTCCCTCAGAGACACCAGTGAGTTCCATTTTCCACTAACTTTATGATTTGGTTCAAGGGAGGGGGCTTTCTCCCTGATGGAGTGCAGGCTGTGCCCTCACGGCTGCCGTCGACCTGTGTCGGGCTCTCAGGTTCGGTTTGGATGTCTCTGCTGCTTAAGTGTCTTGGCATCTTTCTTATTTTTATTAGGAAAGGGACATGTTCCCAAGCAAGATCAGCTGGTCCTGAATGAACACACGTGGGACCGGCCACAGATGCCCAGGCTGTCCCCAGGGAGCACGAAGAACTTGAGGAGACCCTAGCCTCCCGCCTGGCTGTTTCCAGAACCCCAAGCCAGGTCTGACGAGTTTCTGCTTTCTTCTGAGCAAAAGTTACTGGTTTTATGCTGTTTGCTTGCCTCACCCTGCTCTGCAGAAAGAACAACTGCTTTCTAGGTGGAAATGGGACCAGATCGTCTCTGGGACTTCGTTTATTCTCAGAAAGCAGGAAGCCCTGTGACTCCAGGGGCCTGAGCAGGTGGTGACATGTGCAAAACTCCTCCTGGCCAGAAACAAGAGTTGCCTGTTTTGGGTGGGACTTTTGTTTGTTTATTTTTTGGGGGGTTTTGTTTTGTTTTGTTTGTTTGTTTTAGGATAGAGTGTCTGTATGTAGTCCTGGGTGGCCTGGAACTTACTATGTAACCCAGGATGGGCTTGAACTCAGATCTTCTTGCCTCTGTCTCTTCAGTACTGGTGTTAAAGGCATGAGTTGCCATGCCTAGCCACAAACATTTGTTTTAAATGAGTGAATGACTAGAAACCAAGTCAAGCTTCCTCCCAGGCTGATAGTAACTCCTCACTCCTGTCATGGGATCTCACTGGCTCAATTGCCAGAGTGGACAACTTTCAGAAAGGGCCAGATTTTACAGCTGTGCTGGTAACTTCTGGAAAGGCCAGCTTCCACAGCCTATCAGCTCTGCCATAGAGCATGGGTTGGTGGAGGCTGGTAGTCTGCTAAGTTAGTATGTTTCAAAAGTTAGTATGGGGTTTCCTTCACCTCATAGTCACAAGGTTAGGCCGGGCATTAGTGACTATTTATGGGACTCATAATAGCCCAGGATAATTTGGCTCTGAATCTGCAGCATTCCAAATCATGAAGTTCTACTCCAGTGGTTCTCACCCTGTGGGTCATGACCCTGTAGGGTACAATATCAGATATCCTACATATTAGATATTTACATTACAGTTCATAACGGTAGCAAATTACAGTTATCAAGTAGCAATGAAAATATCTTTATGGTTGGGGAGGTCACTACAGCTCGAGGAACAATATTAAAGGGTAGCAACATTAGGAAGGTTGAGAACCACAGTCAGTCAGCCTTGTGCAGTCTTGAACACGTGTGTGTATGTGTGTGTGTGTGTGTGTGTGTGTGTGTGTGTGTGTGTGTGTGTGTGTGTGTGTGTTTCTTCTGGGAACTTCAGTTTATCATGGAGAGGAGAGGCCATGTCTAGCTTTGAAGCCCAGGTTGCCTCTCCAGTCAGAGCAGATGCAGCTAGTGGCATTATGTGGGAGCAGATACTGTAGTCTTTCTTTCAGAAAACTCCCAATGCCTGGAAGATGATGCTAATTTCTGTGCTTCTAAGAGGAGAATAAGGTCTGGGGGGCAGTTTCCCTGTGAATGCCACGTTGAGTCTTTCCAGCACACTGTTGAGACCAGCAGCTTCACAGGTGTACATGTGAAGTTTGAAATTCTAGCCCGGTACAGGGGCTCACACCTGCAATTCTGGCACTTGGGAGGAGGCTGAGTCAGGACTGCTATTAATTTGAGTCTAGCCTGGGCTACAGAGTGAGCCCCTCATCTGCTGTTGGTAAGATGCAATCACACAGCACCATACACTAGGGAGAGGTTGTTCATGGAAGGAAGAACTGGACAACATGGTGTCTGTCATTATTTCTAATATTGCCACCATCACTCCAGCCTCCAGCAGCCGCTGCCTGCTCAATTATCACTGTACGTCCAGAGGCTGGATCCCCACTGGCAAAAAGAAGGCTCACCAAAGCCCTGGAAAATTCCAAAAGGGCTGATTACTCTCTTTACTCTGATTTACTGTTGTATCTTTGAGAGGAACCAAGTGTCTTTGAGATATTCTTGTATCTACACAGTGAAGCACAAATACTATACAAAGATGAAAAATGAGCCACAGCTACTCCCAGGAGCATGGCAGGGCCTCCAGAAGAGGAATAAGCAAATGACTGAAAGTTCTCAGATATGGGCTCCCAGGGGACCCTGAGGTGGACTGATAGGGTAAGGAATTTATTAGAAGAGTTGTTAAGGACATGGACAGACAGAACAGCATGCTCTAAAGAGAGAAATCAGGGCCCACAGGTAGGTTTCTTATTATAGCTCTCAGAGGAAGAGGAAGTTTTCACAACTGGAGTCTGAAGGTTCTCTGATTTCCAAATAGGAGGCAGGAGAAGGGTAGCCACAATCCCCTCCATATCCCTGTTGATGTAAGTTACTCCCCTATGTGAGAATCTGAGCTAGAGACCCACAGTGTGTCAGTGGGTGGCCTGGTATCTGAGGGAAGAGCTGTGCAGGTCTTGTGGAGACAGAGGTATTGGCCCAGTGTGCAATAGCCTCAGGCAGAGTTGGCTTGATTCTGTGGGGGGCCCAGAGTGCTGACCAAAATGCTCCTGTGGGCCCTCTAGCTTGGGGTTCTGGGTGAGGTGGGGATTAACACACACGGGAATGCAACCTCATTCCTTGCCCAGTTGTAACCTTCATGATAGAAGTGTCGCGTCCTGCTTGACCTGTTGAACAGGTTCTGAAAGGGGAAGTGTGGAATTCGGAAATGATAGCTATGAAATATAGATGTAGATGAAGAAAAAGACAGAGACACAGGATAGCTTTGGGAGGGTTCTGGGTCAATACTACAGACACCTGAGTTTTATTACTCACAGCCTTTATATACCCAAAGCAAGGGGGGGGGCAAAAGACTCCCCCTTTGAAGGACATCACGGTTCAAAGTGCAAAATATAGTTAAGCGTAAACGCCTTCTTAGTACTCAAGACATATGGTGACCACACCTTACAGCAAAGCATCCTGTAATTAGGCCTTGAAGTATAAGATACCTGGTAACTACGCCTTTGGCCAAAACATCCTATTATGCAGCCTTGCAGGGAGGAAACAAGCTCACACTCTCTGACCTTGAGTCAAAAGGAAAACAAGCCACAAGCTGGGATCTCTGTGAGCCCCCACAACTCCCCCGTTCTTTATAATATAAAGGGTCCTTCAGACCCCTCAGGTGACTGTGTCTGTCTTAGGTTGCCTTCTTCAACCAGACAGCCTTATCCATCTTTGAGATAACATTTTCCACCAAGTGTACTCTGTTTTAGGTTGACAGCTAGCAAGAAGAATGTACTTGTCTCTGACTACCAGCCTCTGGCATGGGAGGGTGCAAAGCTTAACTTTATGCAGCTCTAGATCAGTTTTCCACTAAGAGCTTACAACTAGCTTGAATAATCATAGCAATACACCTGCTCCTTATGGCTTCTATACCTCATAGTGAAGAAATAAAGGATGATCAAGATAGAATGGCCTTTTTTAAATGGTTCATGATGTCCACAGCAATTTTAGCTGTATCAAAATCCAGCTTTGCCCTTTTAAAATCAGTGAACTCCTGTTGCAACTGCATCAAATTTAAGGACTACTTTAGCATCATACCAAATTCCTCTCAGATAAGCTAACATTTTCATTGTAAACAGAAGAGGTTACATTCACCCAGTTAAATTTAGACTGACATTTCAAATGAGCTCTTATCTTTAACCCTCTAATCTCATCTCCTAACAATTGTATCATTTCAAATAAAGCATTCAGCTTATGCTCCATTTTCATAACAATATCCTAACATTAACCGGTTAACATCCTAATTCTAATATGAACTTAGCAATGGACACACAATTGGTTAAATTACAATTTTCAACAACTCCAAATCAAGGGAGAAGAAAATGTTTTTGTGGTGGGTGAGGTATGAGTAATTCCATAATTCTGAGCCTTCTCTTTTTCCGCTCCTAAAATCCAATGTATTGCTGCCATCATCTTCCAAAGATACATTTGAGCTACCCAGTCCCAGAGTACCAAACAGCAGCAAAACTTTTGTTCCAGTTCCTCCTTATCAGTCTGGGAGGCCTCTTCAGTACTTCCAATTTGATTTCTCAACCAGTATACTGCCTCTGTAATAATGTTTGATTGCTCCAAAGAGTCTCTTTTCCACAGGGGGAAAACTCTGAGGCAACTGTTCTCCAGGCCTTCTGTTTCCTCTAGGCAATCAGCAGGTGAACACTGGCAAAGGTGACCTCCATGTCACAAGATATAGTGTAGATAAATGGCCAAACACCCAGTTACAAACAGACAGTCATTTCTCAGCCAGATTCAGAATAACTGGAACTCATAGAAGTCTAGGAAATTTGTGCAGCAGGTCTATCAGGAAGCTGGGAATCATTCCTTCCCTTCCCAGACTGCAGGATGTAACATCGGATGATCAGGAACATAGGTTCAGCAAATCTTACTCCAATTCCTCTGGAGGTGGGTCAGCAACCATGGTGTCATCAGGGCCAGCATTCCCCTGTTCCACACATCATACCAAGTACTCAGGCAGCCATTGAGCTTAATTTTCTTCCTGTGAAAAACACAAGTATGCCCTTGACCCCGTATTAAAACAGGGTCAGGATCCTTCCATAATCCAGAGCAAGAATATTTCCATTTCACCTGAGCAAGAGTCACTGGGGTGCCATCAAGACAAAATCTGTCTGTGGCAGATTGCTCCCAGGCATCCATGTTAAAAAAAAAAAAAAACGCAAAATGAAGAGGGCATGATTCAATGATTGAGGATACAGCTCTCCCCTCTTAATTTTTTGAAGCTGCATCTTGAGGCTGCCATGGACTTGCTCAACAATGTTTTGTCCTTGAGGATTATAAGGAATGCCTGTTTTATGCTCAATTTTGTATTGGGAGTAAAATTTTTGAAATGTTTTATTAATATATCCAGATCTATTATCAGTTTTAATAACTTTTGGTATCCCCATATAGGAGAAACATTTTAGGTAATGAACAATTATATGCTTATTGGCCATCAAAAATCTGGAATAAGTATCTATTATCATATGCATGTATTTTAATTTACCAAATTTCACAACATTGTGAATTTATCATAACTGTTTTTGATGAAATGGCATCTTGAATTTGTTGAAACAGCATCCTAACCTGACCATTATTAGTTCAAATGCAGGGAACAGTTTCTATAACTTGAAGAGCTCTATGAATATAATGGCTATCTGTATATAAATTAAATGAACTATCTTTAAGAATTTGAAATACTATAGTCATAGCTCTCAATTCTATTATCTGAGTTGAAGCTGGAGTTGTTTGTACTATGTAACCTTTACCATTGATGACATCAGCAGCTCTCCCATTGGAGGAACCATCAGTAAAAACTAGCATAGCATCTTTTATGGGATCTTTCATCATAACCTTAGGAAATATAAAGGAATGCATTTGGGCAAATTGCAAGAATTGATCAGCTGGAAAATGATTATCAATTTAGCTCCAAAACTGAGAAAAAGCAATTGCCCAAGAATCATTATTTTGAAATAACCAACCAACTTGTTTAGTTAAAGAAACATTGATCACATTTGGTTCTTCACCAAAATATTGCCTAGATTCCATCTGGCTTTTTTTTGTATTAAACAAGCTACTGCTTCATAATAAGGGTTTAACACCTTAGCTGGTGAAACAAGAAGATGAAACCATAAAAGAGGACCATTTTGCAATAATGCTGCTGTATGAGTATGTCTAGTGGGCAAGATATATGCTTGCCAAGGTTTATCATAATTACTATAATGCATCTGTTGATACTGAATAGCATTCTCAACTTGTAAAACAATCTGCCTACCTTTTTCAGTTAACTCTCTGGGCGAATTAGCCTCATTATCTCCCTTTAAACTATAATTTAAGGGTTCCAAATCATCAGTAGATAATTTTAAATAAGGTTGTAGCCATTGAATGTTCCCTAATAACTTTTGAAAATCATTCAAAGTTTTTTTACCCATCTTTTCTTATTTTTAATTTTTGAGGCTTTGATTCCTTAGGGTATGATACATGTCCTAAATATTGAAAAGGTGGTTGTCTTTGCATTTTCTCTGGGGCAATTAATAACCCTGCATGGGCAAGGCCCCACTGAAGCTGTAAATATGTAGCAAGCAAAACTCATTATCAAATAACTTTGTTATGTGTAAAAAACATCCACCTCTAGCAGTTCCTCTGGCGACATAGAGGGCTTTGTTTCATGATATCTGTTTCAGGGAGAAACAGCCTCTGCCGCTGGGAGCCCAGGCTTCCCAGCCTTAATAGTCCTCATGCTGCCGTCCACAACCAGGCAAGAACCCCAGCACCATGCTGATGTCCTGCAGTGAGCACCCACTTAGGCCGGGCATGTGTGCATGTGTGCAAGTGTGCCGGCCACGCCGTACCTGTGCTGCCCAGTGCGGCCATGTCCCTGCCTCTGCTGTGGCTTTGCCCTCCAGGGCTCAGCCACACTACCTCTTCCACAGCATTCTAGTCTCTCTGGAAACAGAGACTCCAGCCACACCAGCAGTTCCCCTGGCCCGTTCTAATCTAGCTATTGCAGTAGGAAGAGGAGTGCCTTTCTGAGAAGAGAGGAGACCTGCAGAGTCTCCAATTTTTGTGAAAGGGAAACTATTAAATCTCCCAAGCCCTCTAGTCCCTCCTTAGTCTCCTCAAATTCAGCTTCATAAAGGTGTCCACACCTAGTGACTCCAACAACTCTAGACTCAACTCAGGCCTGCAACCTCAGTACATCCAGATCATTCACTCAGACTCATGCTATCACTCATTCAAACTACGTGACATACCCAGATATACATATTTTCAAACTATTTACTCAGACCTAAAAAAAAAATTTACAAACTCAAACCTTCATGACTTATATGCTTGCTGCAACTCTAACTTCCTCTGGCTTTTAAAATATCTCCAAGGGAATGTACAAACAACTGTTTACTATTACTCTGAGTTTTCTCACTGCATTTGCATTTTTGACATCCAGAGTACTCACTTCATCTCTTGGTGTTCCATCATTGGATTCAGAAAGCCCCACATTGGGCACCATTTGTCAAGTCCCACTCGACCTGTTGAATGGGTTCCGAAGTGGGAAGTGTGGAATTCGGAAATGATAGCTATAAAATATAGATGTAGATGAAGAAAAAGACAGAGACACAGGATAGCTTTGGGAGGGTTCTGGGTCAAAACCACAGATGCCTGAGTTTTATTACTCACAGCCTTTATATACCCAAAGCAAGGGGGCAAAAAAGGTCCTTCTCCCTTTGAAGGACATCATTGTTCAAAGTACAAAGTATAGTTAAGTGTAAACAGCTCCCTAGTACTCAAGACATCTAGTGACCATACCTTTGGCCAAAACATCCTATTATGCAGCCTTGCAGGGGGAAACAAGCTCAGACCTCTGACCTTGAGTCAAGATGAAAACAAGACAAAGCCACAAGGCACAAGCTATGGGCCCCTACAGAGAACTTATTTTAAAGGTTATTTTCGTTTTTGTGTATATGCATCTGTATGAATTTGTGTGTACTGCATGCATGTAGGTACCTGTGGAGGCCAGAAGAGGGCACCAGACCCCCTGGAGTTGCAGTTGGTTACAAGCTGTCAGTATAGGTGCTTGGAGCCCTTAATTGCTGAGAAATCATTTCAACCACAGGATGGGATATTTTAGAATCAGTTATGCTATGAGACTACTGAAACAATGGACCCCAAGGCACTGGAATTGCCCCAGGAGTCTCATACTGGCAAAGGGAAAGGTTGAAGTTTGGTGCCAGCCAGGAGGAGAGCTTGTCTCCCAAAGAGGTTTTACTGAGATCTGAGAATTTGTCAGGAGAGACTGGAGCTGACAGTGATGAGTCAGTGACGGGCAGGACCACACCTTGACCAGGACTGCTTAGGAATGCACGCCTCCTGCCCTCTGTTTAAACCTGAGCTTTATGTCTGGGCCTCAGAAGAGAGACTTGGGGGCAACTGGGCCACTTTGTTTCTCTTTCCAACATGACCACGTTAATAAATCTTCTCTGCTTTTCACAATTGCTTTTCAAAATGGTGTACTGGAGATGAGTGGCTGATCATGGCTTATTGGGGCTGCCAGGGATCCGGCTTTTGCCATAAAATATCTGTTAACATCCATGGGGTACAGCTTCCTGAGCTCTGAGCCTGCCTTGCTCTGCAGCCCAGCAATTCCTGTGGTGTTCTTCCATGCTGGAAGGAAGCCAGTTGCCCCATCCCTGCCCACATGCACCGTACTCTGCTTAGGGAGGCCTGGCCTTGTGCAGACCACAGGATCTGTCCCAGTTTGTCCACAACAGAGGTTTTAAAGACAATGTTTCTTTAGTGTTGAAACTAGGACAAGCCAGGCAGACCCACCCAGAGGTTCACACTCAGACAGGACTGGTTTCCTTGTGACTGATTTGTGTATTAGGCACTCCAAACAACTCTCTGTAAGTGCTTCATTTGTTTTAGAGAGAGCATCTGAAGCAGGCCCCCAGGCCGCTGGCCCGTGGGATGACTGTATATGCACACAGCTGTTTAAAGCTCTCCATTCCTAAGTTGCCACAGCACCTGCAGAGTGGCTCATGCTCAGGCCGACCTTGCTCTAGGTACATGGAGCCCATGTCTTGCTGCTGGCACAGTGCCTGTTGGGACAAGGGATGATGTGGTCTCTCCCTGCAGGTGTGTCCAGGCCACCACAGCACCATGGACCAAACACCCATCATCTGTGACTACGGTTCTGGCTTCAGCAAGGTGGGCTTTGCAGGAAATGAGGCCCCTCTGTCTGTCTTCCCCACCATCATCGGGAAACTGAAACATAACGTGAGTGACGCCCTGGCTTCATCCTCCAGTCTCTTATGCTGCTTTGGTTACTGCGACTGTCATAGCTCCCAATGTCCTGACTTCCATACTTCTTTCTGTTAGACATCTCAAGAAGGTGGCTTTAGGGACAGACTAGAGGACATGAGCAAGCAGCTCCCATTCAGGTTGCAGCCTCTTCCACACACTTCATAAGAGGCAGCTGCCTCTGGTTGCAGCTTCTCTTTGTCTCTAGTACCTCCAGTCCCAGCTGGAGCCACTGGCAGCCTTCTCCTCCTGCTTCAGGAACCCCTCCTCTAAGCTTGATTGGCAGCACCCCTCCCACAGGTAGTGGCTCCCTCCTCCTCTGGCATTCTCTGCCACCAGCTTCCTCTGACGTGTGGCATCTCTTTCTCTGTAGCTTAAGGTCTTAATGTGGGTTGTACCTGAAGTCGTCCCATAGCACCAGGGGGAGGGAAGCACATTAACAGTGCCGTGGAGCCTCTCATTTTGTGGGTGTGTCCTGAGAACACCAGTGGATGCCCGGGACTCTGGAGAGTCCTGAAACTTCATACTTGTTCTTACTCAGACCTGTGTAGCATGTGAGTTATAAACCATGTACCCATCTATGTTAAGCGAGAGATGCTGCAGTGTTCATTGTGTGCGTGTGGCAGAGGCAGTCATGGCAGATGATGTTTGCAGAATATGGGTTCACAGAACCCCTGAATGAAGAACCATGGCTAAGGGGGAGCACTGTGCAAAGAGCATGTGGGGGCCAGCAGTGCTTATAGATCAGTTATGTGGGATGAAGTAAAGGGTCATAGCATGGGACAAGTCCATTTCTCCATGAAGATGATAAGCAAATCTTCTACTCAGCCTGTCTCCTCCATCTTCTTTCCTTCCATTAACCACATTCCCTAGCCCTGGGCAGCAGGAGTGGCTCCTATGTTCAGGAGAATTCTTCCTTTCCTTTCTCCTTTCCTTTCCTTTCTCCTTTCCTTTCCTTTCTCCTTTCCTTTCCTTTCTCCTTTCCTTTCCTTTCTCCTTTCCTTTCCTTTCTCCTTTCCTTTCCTTTCTCCTTTCCTTTCCTTTCCTTTCCTTTCCTAGGCATGAGACTCAGCTGTCTCATCTGTGTCCTTGATCTCTACCCAGGGCTGGTGACCGGCAGTGTGAGGGCATTGGGTCAGTCTCTGGAGGGAGGCCTAGAGGGGACAGAGAGGCTGAACAAGGACAAATTCATTCTTTCCATTGCAGTCCTGGCCCACAGGCCACCCAGGGACAGGAACCCTGTCCACTTCCTTGCAGTAAATGGTGACTTCAAAGCTGGGTAATCAGACCCAATCCCCACACTCAGAAAACCACACTCAGAAAAGCATCAGAGGAGGCACAGTGTTGGCAATGCCATGTCCCCTTGGTCTTTCAGTCTTTGAGGTCTCACTCCACATGCTTCCAGCAGTGTAGAGGATCCAGAGGGAGTTGCTTCCACTTGACAGAGAAGGGGATGGGGATTTCGGGAGGTGAGCAGCTCACCTGAGGTCTTGCTCAGACCAAGGCCAAAGCTGTAGAAAGGACTAGATAGCTGAGGGCACCAAGCTCTGTGCAGCTGGACTGTGGCTCAGAAACCTACTGTTCTACTGCAGTATGGCATTACTGTAGCCCTACAGCATCACTGTGATGCTCCACTGCAGCAAGGTATCATTGTGCCATGCTCCATGTGTCATGCACCACTACATAGCACTGCAACACTGCAGCATGGTATTGCCACACAGCTGCATGGCTGCACCGTGGCACCATGCACCCATGTAGCCCTATAGCATCACCGTGCTGCTCCATTGCAGCAAGGTACCATTGCACCATGCACTACTGTAGCACTGTAGCATAGTCCCACCACATAGCTGCATAACAGATGGTACCACACACTGATGCAGCATTGCAGCATCTCAGCATTGCAACATTGCCCAGTTCTATGACTGTCCTGTCACACTTGTACCATATCCTCCAACCCCCTTGTCCCTCTTCCCTGTTGCATACTGCCTCATGCACACCGCTGCTCCCATCTAGCTTAAGCATGAGCTTATCCCGGAGACCCTGGACTCCTCTGATGAGTGAGTATGGCTCAGGGTTCCTCCATGAGCTCGCCGAGTCAGCCTTCCTTGTACACTGAAACACCCACCTGCCTTGTTTTCTTCTTTCCTCTGCTCAGACTCAGATGTGGGCATAGCCTGATGGCTCTTCAGTCTGTGCCCTTGCCCACTCTGCTCCTTCTCATCTAAGCAGGCAAGTTCCTGCTAAATCTTCACAGCTCTAATCCTAATGTCTGTTTTTTGGTGAACTGAGGTAGATGCCCAGGCCCCTCTGACACCACGGGAATTCTGTTCAATCCACCTTGAAAGTAGGCCATCTTCCTGAAACCTGGGAGCTAGCTCATGCCACAGGCCCTTTTCCATCAAGTCTTCCAGACCAAGTGTGCAGGATATGTCCCTGTGCCTTCTCTCCAATTATTTTTTTCTCTGCTGGCCTCAGTTTCCACACCTGCAGTGTGAGTGTCCTTATAGTGACCCTCAGCAGCTCTGGACCTTGCAGGCAATGGCCCCCTTTGCTAGCAACCACTGCTGAAAGTATGCATGGTTGGAGAGCCTCCTCAGTGTCTGGGCTAGTGATTGGTGCCAGCTTCCAGCATCCTCAGGGCACTGGCTTGTGTCCATAGATGAGAGCCAGGTACGGTGGGTCCAGCCCCAGCCTGCCGCTCTCAAGGGCTGTCCTGTTCTGCCCATGTTTTTCAGAACCTGCTGGTGGGGACGGAAGAAGAAGACTGTTTCATTGGAGCTGAGGCCCAAAATAATCTGGTACAGCTGAACCTGAACCACCCCATCACCCGGGGAGCCATCACCAACTGGGACAATGTGGAGAAGGTGAGCTATAGCCCCTGGGGGAGGGGGGCATCACACCCAAGCACTTAGCACTAAGGGAAGGATCTGCTGTTAGGGCCTAGCTCTATTGCGGCTCTCAGTCCCTCCATAGTCACAGTCTCAGGGGTCCTAGTTAGGAGACCGCTGTTACGGTTCTGCCTCCTCTGCTTATTGCCCATGCCACCAGGATATGTGGCATGGCATCTTGGACCCTCAGATTCCTTATCTTATAAGATGATATGATTGTTCCTGTGCCATCATGGCTGGTAGGGAAGGATGGAAAAGAAGTCCTTGGCCTCAGAGGGAAGTAACACACAGTGAACGGTCTAACCAGATGTCCACACACCTGCACTTGAGGACCTGTTGCTTGCTTATGATCTAAGCGCTTGAGGCAGCTGTAATGAAATCCTACAACATGGCAGTAAAATTCTCAGACATTGGTTCTCTCACAACCCTCAAGGCCAAGGTGTTGTTGGTACAGACTGCTGCTGAGGGCTGTGAGGGAAAGCCTGCCTCAGGCTGCTCCCTGGGTTCTGGAAGGCTTGCTGACAGTGTTTGGGGGCTCCTTCACTTGGAGAGCGTTACCTCTGTCTCTGCACTCATCTCCTCAGGGCATCCTCCTGTGTGTGTTTGGTTCAGAATTCCCCATGTTGTTAGTGTAGTACCTGAACGAGATCAGGGACACACCATTCCAGTAGAAGCTCCACTCAGTGTCTCCAACAGCACCCACTACAGTGTATTCCAGAAATGGTGACAATGGGGTCTTGGGGCTTCCACAGAGGAGTTTTGGGCATAACTCAGATATAGCAATGGACTAATGCAACTTAATCAGTCAGTTCCAGGCCCAGATTTATGCCTCCACCCTCCTGGTTTCTGTGGATCAAGAATCTGGGCACAGCTTGGGTCCTGAAGGCGAGGGTGACGCTCTATGTAATGGGTGCAGTAAAGAAACTACCAAAGTGACTGCTCCATGGTGTGGTTCAGGGGAAGGTTTTTTTGTCGTGAGTCAGTGAGAGAAAATATGCAGAGGCATCTGGAAGAATCTAGAACAGAGAGAAAGAGAAATAGACTGGACATGGCCAGGGCTGTCTGCAAGAGAGAGGAGAATGGATAGTGGAGAGAGTGAGATAGAGATAGCAGAGGGAGTGGAGGCAGGGGGAAACCCATATAGAGAGCAAACAGGCATCTCAGAGGAGGGAAGCCTTGGGAGGTGAGAAGGGCCAGCAGGAGGCTTTGACATGTATAACAAGGATTTGTGAGTAGGGACTGAGGAAGCCTGGAGGCCAACAGGGGTTTTGATATGCTACCATAAGTACATGTTAATGGAGAGTCATGTCCCTTCTGCCAGAGGCAAGAGAAATGAAGTGACTCAGGAAGAGTTTCACAAGTTCCCGAGGAATGCTGGTTTTCAATCTAACTGCCAGAAATCCTTCTATAGTCCATCTTGAACTCATTTCTAGACAATTGGAGGGCCTGAGAACTAACAAGCATGAGAAAGAGCCATGCCATCAGCAACAGGACACATCCAAGATGGCACTCTCATGCAACATCTCCTGGGCTTTCTGCAGGTGCATGAAGCCACAGCATGGTGGCTGACTCTACCAGGCCAGGGGGAGCACACAGCATGGTAGACAGGCTGATACTAGGCCTTTGTCACCAGTCACTGTGTTTTTTTTTGTGTGTGGGGGGGGTTTCCAAACCTTTGTGGCATTGCTCCTGGCTCTTCCTAAGCCTCTAGATATTGGTTTCAAACATCTACCCACAACCAGCATCTCTGAGGGACCATCCTCTATCCACCATCTTGTCCCTCACTCATCCCCACAACAGCACCTTATGTCACTGTCCTGTTCTAGGCTGTTAGTGTCTAGCTATCAAAGAATACGCCTGCCTGACTCTGTGGCTTCTCAGACACCCTTCTGCTTCCTGGGTCTTTTGACTGTGGAGCTGTCCGTAGCTGCTTTCTCAGAGTGCTGCATGGCCTCCCCTTGACAGAAAAGGCAGGAGCTTCACACGGGACAGCTAGGACTGTTTGTTATGAACCTACAGTGTGCTTAAGTATTGTAGGTGGCCACAATATGTCCCCAAAGTTTTTTCCCCCCTTGGTTTTTCAAGGCAGGATTTCATTGTGTAGTCCTGGCTGTCCTGGAACTCACTCTGTAGACTAAGTGGCCCCAAATTCACAGAGATTTGCCTGCCTCTGCCTCCTGAGTGCTGGGATTAAAGGCAAGTACCACCACCACCACCACCTGGCTGTCCCTAAAGTTTTTATACTGGAGTCACAAGCTCTATTCTCAGATACTTTGAAGACATGGGTTTTCTTAAAGTTACCATGGCTCTGGTGAAACACCAGGACCAAAAGCAAGTTTATTTTGCTCAGAGTTCCATAGAACAGTTCATTATCAAAAGCAGTGAGGACAGGAACTCATGCAGGTCAGGGATCTCGGGGCAGGAACTGATGCAGAGGCCATGGAAGGGTGCTGCTTTCTGGCTTTCTTCCCATGACTTGCTCAGCCTGCTTTCTTATAGAACCCAGGACCACCAGCCCAGGGATGGCCTCACCCACAATGGATCAGGCCCTCTTACATCAATCACTAATTAAGAAAATGGCCAGCCGGGCGGTGGTGGCGCACGCCTTTAATCCCAGCACTCGGGAGGCAGAGGCAGGCGGATCTCTGTGAGTTCGAGGCCAGCCTGGGCTACCAAGTGAGCTCCAGGAAAGGCGCAAAGCTACACAGAGAAACCCTGTTTCGAAAAACCAAAAAAAAAAAAAAAAAAAAAAAAAGAAAGAAAGAAAGAAAGAAAGAAAGAAAATGGCCTATAGCTGGATCTTGTTTGTTTACTTTTTGTTGTTTTTGAAACAGAATTTCTCTGTGAAACAGTCCTGATTGTCCTGAAAACTGCTTTGTGGACCAGGTTGGTCTTGAACTCACAGAGATCCACCTGCCTTTGCCTAATATTGGTATTAAAGGCGTGCACCACCCACCAATGCCTGGCTATAGCTGGATCTTATGCAGACATTTTCTTATTATCAGTTGAGGTTCTCTCCTCTAATGACTCTAACTTGTATCAAGTTGACAAAAAACTAGCAAGTATAGGGCTTAATTTTTTAATATGTATTTGTTTTATGTATATGACTGTTTTTTCTGTCCTGTCTATGTGCACCACCTGCATGCCTGGTGGCTGCAGAGACTAGAAGAAGTTATCACATTCTCTGGAAATGGAGTTACAGATTGTTGTGAGCCACCACATGGCTACTGGCGAGAATCTAATGATCTTTCCCCATCCTCTCCAGAGGGAAAGTCAACAGTGCACAGGCTGGTCCTGACACACTTTTACAAGCAGGCAGAGCTTGTCTAGTGAAGATGATGGCAGTTTGGCTCAGAGGATAGAACCTTACAACAGGAATGAACAGCATGCCTCTTTGGCAACACTGTCTTCTGAGGCTCACACTCCCTGAGGGGATGGATGCTTTCTTCCATTTTAAAAATGAGGATAGAGGCTAACTAAGGTCACCTTCATGGTCCTGGGTAGGCACATGCTATGTGGCAAACTTCCATCATTGCTGCGTTTTCTCTGTGACACCCAAATCACCTGTGTTTCCACCTCATCACTGAGTTTTGGTACATGTTTCTGTCACCCATCAGACCCAAGAGACCTTTAGATAGTGCTGGGTCTGCCAATCCCTGCCAACCCCATTCCCTAACTTCAGGCCTGGTGTATCATTGGAGGCTGAATCACACTGTATCTTGCTTTGATGGTGATCCAGCAGTGCTGTCTACAATTCAGCCATCCTTTAGAATTATGGGGTCTGGTCCTGGGGCATTTTGGACACCCAGGCCACTGGATTTCTATGTGCAATGGTAGTATTTGCAGGGTGCCAACCAAGTCCTTCCATATGCTCCACATCATCTCTAGATGGACTACATCCTCAGTGTCGTCACCACACAAATTTTGGGACACCGATTGCTTAAAGAACAATGACAAGGGAATGAGTCTGAATATGTTCACTGCAGGCACAGCTTTTTTGTTATTGTTTTGTTTTGTTTTGAGATAGAGTCTCATGTAGCCCAGGCTGGCCTCCTGTGGGGCGTTTACCCACCACCCCCACAGCTTCCCAGAGTTTTCTTGAGTGCGAGCAGCAGGAAATATTAGATAGAAGGATTTATAGCGGAGAATCTTGAGGAGATAAACAGATAGAAAATAAAGGATAGCCTCGAGAGGGCCTGGAACCTATTCCAACAGGCCCCGACTGTCTCTGGCCCAGGGTTTTTATAGAGACGCCAAGGGGTGGAGCAAAAGACCTCCTCCCCCAGCACAGCCAAGTGCAGGCCATCTCAGACACCTGCACTCAGGCCCGTGGTCCTGATCATCCTCTATTCGGACCTGCTGGGTAAAGTCACGAGGAACCCCAGAACGGGCTCCCACAGGTCCCCCCTTCTTAATATATAAAAAAATAACTATTAATGGCTTACAGCAATCTCCATAGCTGTTACACCTCCCAGTATGGGAGTAGAGGATGATATAAATGGCATTTCTCTTTTGAATTAGGTCCAAGGTGACCACAGCAGTCTTAGCTGCCTCAAGCCCTTTCTAAACCAAAACTCTTAAGGCGACTACAAACTTAAAGAATCCCTTAGCTTCATCATTACCATTAACAGGTTAACATAATTATTGCTATACATAATCACAATTCTCTCAATCTTACAACTCAAAGCAAACTCTTAACAGAACCATTTGAATTAGCATATATGGTGCTATATATAGTTAACAATTTTCTCCGTCTTACAACTTTAACTCAATCATTTGAATTTTCTTGTTAACATAGGAAAAACTTCGATGTATTCACAAACTTAAATATTTCCTTAACTCCACAAAGCCAGGGTGCATTGATATCAATAGGTTTCTGCGAACATAATTCAATCTCATAACTCCTCCTTTTCTTTATAATTTTTAAGCAAAATCTCAAGCCTAGTTAGAAAACCCAAACTTTTCTGTTTAAACAGTTCCATTTGTAAACCCAATTCCAGAAAACTGTTCCTAGGTCATTACTCAAAACTGTCCCATTGCAATGAAATCTCTATGGTTTGTTTCATTTAAGTCTTAAAAAATTCAAATGATAAATTCTGGTACTAGCCTTCCAAATATGAGAAATCCATAACCAAAATCTTTTTGTAATTTTATCTCATTTTAAGTTCAAAAAGTTCAAACAAGAAATAAATTCTGGTATCAGGCTTTCACTTCCAAATATGAAGAGACGTTTTACAACCAAGACTTTTTGCAGTTAACAATTTTAGTTCAAACAAGCATCTCTGCAACTTTTGTTCTCACAGACAGACCTTTTTAGTTATAGTAATATTTTAAACCGCACCGTTTTTGCTGTTAGCTCAGGTTTTTCTGTGCTGCGTTGATATTTCACGGATCTCAGCTGCGGATGCCTTGTGCTGGTTCTGGCATCCGCCATTCTTAGCTTCTTAGCGGCTTCTGGAGCTTTTGAAACCATTCAGACTGCCTACCTTGCAGTCTACTAGGACACTATCTCCTGTGTCTCAGGTGTTTTCACCATATACATTAATAGACTCACACTTAACATTTACACTTTTTCACAAACTCACATATAACTTTTTGCCTTGCAAAGCATTTAGACTCATATTCAACATTTACACGTTTTTACAAACTCACATACAACATATTAACATCTACTTATTTATACTTTAAGGAAACTATAGAACTACTTTAGCAAATATATTTCTTATTAATTCTTATATAATTCTATTTATTCCATCTTATTAAACTTACATTTACAACTAACATCTTACAAGCTTATTACTACATGTCTTAAGACTACCTTAGATACTTCTTACAAGCTTATATTCTTAAAGGAACTCTATAGATCTATTTTACAAACTTATATAGGCTACCATTAGCATATATCTAACTTAGCAAACACCTAAAGATTTCTTAACACAGATCTAACAAGACAGAATTTTTACAAACTCACATATCTTATATTCGTCTTTCTACTTCTTACTCTTCATTATCACCATCTCTATCAGAAAGATTCTCTTAACTAGACAGGAAGTACGTACATCATTTCTAAAGTTTACAGTTTATAGTTAGCTTTGTTATAAAGCACTGGGATTTAGTGAGTTGTCATTATAGAGTTGTGATACTTGTTGCTAGGGGATTGTAACATTCTCAGGACGAAGCCACACTCCAAAGTTGCCAGTTCTCTCAGCCGTTCCGGACCGGCAGAGATGCACTGTCAGCGGTAGACAGTTTTTAACTAGAGGCTGTCCCTTCACCCAAATTCATAATAGCTCCCCTAAGTACTTCAATTCAGACAAACGTTTCTATTACAGCAGCACTTTTGGTTTGCTCTACCAAAAAACTTCACTTCACACTGAGGGTGAAATTACCATATTTAGCTGCTGTAAAGCTCTTCGCCAAAGACTGCACAGCTATTAGGTGGTATTTTAAGGATTTTAAAGTGACTTGTTTGCTCTTATAGGTAGCTTTTTGTCATCCAACTGCCATAAAAACTTTGCACAGCTATTAGGGTAAATAAGGCATTTTACCAATGGAGCCCCAAACCGCGAAGCACCTAGTTCCGTATCCTTTCAATCTTTCATTGGAACTGATACTTAAACTTAGACGACTTTCCTACTCATTCTTTTAAAAGCTGTATTTTAAGTTTACCATGAACGTATTTTCAAGCTGACAAAAGTGTTTCAGGGCAATATCGCCATCTTTAGCGGAAAAACTACCTTTCCCAGAATGCGTTTCCCTTATATCAATCCATAATAATATCAGTCCCATATATCATTTCCCATAGTTCTTTTTAGGTCTGAGAGTCAACTGGTTCTCTTTCACCAGACTTGCTTACAAATTCTTGCCTGGGAGGTTTGAACAAAGTCTCTTGCCTTTGCAACGGGAGATTTGAACAAGCATTTTACATTTTCAGCTATGGCACATTGGGAGGTTTCTATTCTCCTCAGCTGGCTTTAACAGGTGTTTCAACTTCATCAGACACTGGCCCCCGGATCAGAACCGCACCTGCCTCGTTAGCCGGCATTGAGGCTGGCATTTCTGATAGCAACTTTGCTCGGGGCTTGTGCTTGTCTTAGCCAGTCAGTGAACAACAAGATCATTTACAACAGCTTTTCCATAGCTCCTTCAGAGATTTTCTCCCACTGATTTTATTCTCATTTTGCTTGCTCCTTCCCTCCCCAGATGCAGAGCTTCAGCTATCTGCGGCTCTGTACCTCTGCTAGCTGCCTTTGGAGGTAGGGGCTTTTTTTCTCCCCCTGAATCTGCCTCAAACTCTAGCAGCTTTGTCATGTCATACATTTTCTGGGGAGGAATCTGTCCCCTCTGTTTCTTCAGAGTCTTTCTCCCTGACAGTATCCAGTTTGGTCTCAGTTTATCCCCTCTACCCCAGAAACAGTTTCCGACACTAGAGCGCTGGCTTTCCCTGCTACTGAAGGTAGGGGCTTTAGTCCGTTTCTGTTTTCGGGGTCTGTGTGGTTTGCGAACAGACTAATAATCTAACAAGGGAGGTTTTTGCCATTTCTAAACTCCCATTAGGACGGGTGTTTTGCCTCATCAGGCCTTCACCTGGCCCAGTCCCTCAATGGGTTGGGTTTGCTTGTCTGGGTGCTCAAGGACAGAGCTTATGCCAGAGGCAATCACCCCTCAGGGCTACACTCCCTCATTTCATAGGGCGTCAGTTGAAACAAAGCTTTTCTCAAGGAGATGCTTTCTCTGACAGAAAAGAAAGCTTTACTCCTGGTTAGTTCTGTTCTGCCCTGGCTGGGCTCTTTCCCCAGACAGCGTTCTGACTCGGCAGCACGACTGCTTCAGACCCAGTTCAGCTTTACTGTTTTCCCAGAAAGGTCCTTTCTCTGATAGGAAAGCTTTTCTCAGATTTTCTTTTTGCAGCTGTGGACCGATCAACCCGGGACTTGTAGGAAAGCGTGCAACTGTGCCGTTCCCACCGGCTTTAGCTTTGTTTGTTCATTAGCAATCTTCCCCTGGGTCCTGCACCTTCCTGCCTCATCCTCTGTGCTCCAGGAAGTTTACAACTGCAGGAATCCTAGTATCCCTGAAATGCACTCCAACTCAGAGACAATGGCCAGTCGCCTCTAGGTTTTTGGTCAAAAGCGAGGATACAATGCTAACAGTTTGCATTGCTTCAGGGGATCTTTGCATTAGGACGATTAGGAGCACCTTTTCATTCTGAAACGCTCACTCAGACAAAACCCTTGTTGCCTCAGCTCCGCTGTAACTATGAAGCTTGGCTTTTTGCTTTTCTCTGGTCAAGTTTCCAGCCCTTTTGGGCTCTCTGTAGCTCTTCACCCTTGCTCTCCCCAAGCGTTTCCCTCAGGGTACTCTGACCCACTGTCTTTTACTAGCTTGAAGAGACAGAGCTTAGAAGGGGTTTTTAGAAACTTGTCCTTGCCTCCTGCATTGCAGGGAGGATTGTCAAAGCTTGAGAGAACTTAGAGAGGTTTTGCTGTCTTAAGTTTGTTGTTTTCCCTTAGAGCTAATCACAGGTGGTCCCCATACTAATATCTTCAGGTGATTCTACTCTCCTCTTTCTGAGAGAGGTTAGAGGCTTTAGTTTTTAAGTTTCTTAAGAGAGAAAGATTAAGGCTTTTTAGAGAGATTTTCCCCCCAAATTTTCCAAGAAAAGCTTTAGAGTTTAAGAGATTTTTTTTTTCCCCCCAAGAGAAAGACCAACTTTTCCCAAAACTTCCCAACTTTCAACTTTGACTTCTTACATCCCCATTTTTGCCTCAGGGAGAAATTACTTTCTCCTGCCGCTTGGATTTGACATTCCAGCTGTCCCCAGGTCAAAAGCTTCCATAGGAAACTTTCTTCCCCATAAGCTCAAAGAAGAGCTTTTTTACTACCCGAAAAGCCCAAAGAAAGATTTTTTTCCCCAGTTTGCTTTCAAAGCCCCCAAAGTGAGAAAATTGAAGAGTTTTTCTGTCTAGTTGCCTTACTTATTTTTCCTACACAATCTTACACTTCTAAGTTTTTCCTAAACTATATTACTACCCTATACCTTATACTTATCACAGATAGAAATTGAGAAAGGGATAGAAGATAGAAAATTTTTGACAGAAGAGAATTTCGCTGCAGCATCGGACATCCTTCCAGTCCGCTTTCCTTTTCTCTCAAGGATAAAACCCCTGCCTCACCAAAAAATATATATAAAAATATATATATTCCATAACACCGGCATGCCTTTCCACTGGCAGGGCTGACTCAGCACTTTCACCAAAAACTCTGTAATAAAACTATTATTTTTCTTTATCTTTAGTCCCTATTACTTTGTCTTAAGTCCCTGTTTATTTGTCTTTAGTCCCCCCTTTTTTTGTCCCTTTTTCTTTAGTCCTTTTTTTTTCTTTTTCTTTAGTCCTTTTTTTTCCCTTTTTCTTTAGTCCCTTTTTTTTCTTTAGTCCCTGTTCACGGTGCCATTCTGTGGGGCGTTTACCCACCACCCCCACAGCTTCCCAGAGTTTTCTTGAGTGCGAGCAGCAGGAAATATTAGATAGAAGGATTTATAGCAGAGAATCTTGAGGAGATAAACAGATAGAAAATAAAGGATAGCCTCAAGAGGGCCTGGAACCTATTCCAATGGGCCCCGACTGTCTCTGGCCCAGGGTTTTTATAGAGACGCCAAGGGGTGGAGCAAAAGACCTCCTCCCCCAGCACAGCCAAGTGCAGGCCATCTCAGACACCTGCACTCAGGCCCGTGGTCCTGATCATCCTCTATTCGGACCTGCTGGGTAAAGTCACGAGGAACCCCAGAACGGGCTCCCACAGCCTCCAACTTGTTTTGTGGTTTAAGATAGCCTTGAACTTTTGACTCTCCTGCCTCCACCTCTTGAGTGATGGGATTTCAGGTGTGCACTATCACGCCTGGTTTATATAGTGCTGGGGATGGACCCTAGGGCCTTGTGCATGCCAGGGAAATATTCTAGCAAGTGAGTTACAGTCCATGGCCCCAATTTTCCCCCAAACATTTTTGATTCTTGGTTGGCTAAATCTTTAGATGTAGAATCTACAGATCTAGAGCTCAACTGTACTGATTTGTCAGAAGAATGGAAGAATATATAACAGATGATAGATAGCTAGGTTATAAATGATAGGCATAGATAGATGGATGTTAGACAAGTGGGTCTCAACCTATGGGTCACAACTCCTTTGGATAGCATATCAGATATATACATTATGATTCATAACAGTAGCAGAATTAGTTATGAACTATCAACGAAATAATTTTATGGTAGGGTGGCCACCACAATATGAAGAATTACATTAAAGGGTCACAGCATTAGGAAGGTTGAGAACCACTGAGTTAGACAGGTAGATGATTGATAGGTAGATAGATGACAGACAGAAGGTAGATTGATAGATTGATGGTGGACGCAGACACAGAGACAGATGCAGAATAGACAGGCGTTAAACAGGTAGTGAGATGAACAGATAGGTGTAGGCGGGTAGTAGTAGATTATATCTAGAGAGAGAGACTAGTTGGTAAACAGAAGACAAAGACGATTTAGGTAGCTAATAGATGTATCTGATACATAGGTTAATAGATGGGTGATAACAAGCAGCATGTCTCTGGACAGCAAACAGCTTGCCTACTGTCCTCTCTCTACAGATTTGGCATCACTCCTTCTACCAGGCCCTCCACATCTCCCCCGAGCAGCACCCTGTAATGATAACAGAGCCACCGTTAAATAGCAAGGATGTTAAATCAAGAATGACACAGGTAATGGGGTATGGGGCCAGCTGAGGCAGGAAGGGAGGCTGCCGTTCTGTCCTGAATTAAAAGTTCCCTGGCTCTGGCCTCATCCTGGTCCTTCCTGCCCTGATGGACTTGGTGGTGGATTGATGAAGTTGAAGGGTGGATCCCTGTCTGTGAGTGCTCCAGCCAGAGCACAGATGGCAGAGTCCTCCTCAGGCTGCAGTGGGGCTAGGTGCAGTGGCTGCAGGAAGCTGCCCGTTCCCCAGCTGCCAGAGTTCTCATCCTGATGCCCAGCTTCTCTGACAGAGGATACAGGAAAGCTAATAAAGCAGGTGGCCGAGTTGGCTCATCTGGCTAGCATCCCTGGAGCTCAGTGGGTCTCCTGCAGTCATTAGTCCCTCATACGCAGGCCCAGGGCCAAGGCATGATTTGCATATCTCAGAGGCCACCTAGACCTGGAAACTGCAGTTCTACCCATCACGGCACAGGTGTGAGCTCACATCAAACAAGCCCCAAACTGGCCCCTGACCCCTACCCCAGTGTGGACAGTCAGATCATGGAAATGGCCACAGCTGGCTCCCCTGAGGACTGGACATGGCTGGCTTCACCCAAAAACATCCAACGTCCATGGGGTTTTTAGCAAACTAGAATGGGACAAGAGAGGGATAAGACCGTCCCGACACAACTGCCTGTCCACTCCTCAACTGTAGCAGACAACGGAACAAGAGGGTGTGTGCACGCCAGGAAGGAGACTGAGAAACTGTGAAGGGCAGGGGCTGAGCAGCTGAGCTCAACCTCAGCCGGCTGGAGCTGCGGGTGTGCTCCCTGCAGAGGCCAGGAGAACAAAGACACATAGAGATGAAGGTTCAAGACTAGTCCGATCAGAAAAGTAGATGACTGGCTCCCATGGCTGGGGCTATCCCCTCCTTTTTCTCCTCCTCCTTGGACAAACCACCTGCCCTTCTCAGCCCCTGACTCAACATCACTTGTCTAGATAGATAGATATATACTTGCAGGTATATAGGGCAGCAAAGTGACTCCTATAAACAGTTTCAAGTAGCTCTTTCTGGGACCGCACCTTCTGGCATGAAGGTCATCAGTGGTGATATTTTGTACAGTTGTTGCAAGGTGTCTGTGGAGGGTAAAGACGCTGGCACAAGGGGAGGGCTTGGTCAGACTAGCCGTTTGACTGACAGTCAAGCACAAGCAGGAAGGGAGTGTCCAAGAGCTGCTAGTTGGAGAGTCAGACAGGAAGATACACCCCAAAGCATGCTGACAATCTGAACTCACAGACCTTATCGTAACACTAACCCTTTCACAATGCTCACACCTGTCCAGTGCCCAGGGAGAGGTGGGGCCCCTGGTGGGTCTCACCATTATGTCCTGATCCAACTAGCCTTCTCATCATCCATTATAGAAGTATCTAGAAGGCGCACCAGTGTCCTAATTAGCATTAACTGTCAACTTGGCACAGCCTAGAGCCACCTGAAAAAAAGTCTCAACTAATTGCCATTATCATATTAGTCTATGTGCATGTACGTATGTGGGAGATTATCTTGGTGGTTAAGTGATGTAGGAGGGCCCAGCCCACTGTAGGCAACATCATTCCTGCAGGTGGTCCTGGGTTGTATAAGAAAGCTAGCCTGAGCATAGCCTTTGAGTGAGCCAGCAAGCATTGTTTCTCCATGGCTCCTGCCCTGTGTTCCTGCCCTGGAGCATCACTGACTTCCCTCAGTGATGCTCCATGACCAGCAGGTATTCACCAAATAAACCCTCTGCTCCCCTAAGTTGCTTTAGGTCAGAGTGTTTTATCACAGCCGCAGAGTGAAGCTAGAGCAACCGCTTCCCAGCAGAGCTAGCTGGAGATAAGTGCTGGCCACCCCGGGCTTAGTCTCCCTGGATCCACAGCCTGCTGCAAGAGGCACTCATGAGCACCTGGGCAGTGTGTGCCACCTGGCCGGCCAGCATGCCAATCTTCCTCCCCAGATCCTCTTTGAAACCTTCAACGTCCCCGCCCTGTACATGGCTAACCAAGGGGTCCTCTCCATGTACGCTGCTGGCAGAACCTCTGGTGAGTGGCCCTGTGGGATCCCTATCCTTCCCAGACACACTGTCTCGTTCTTGGGGCTGGGGACACTCACCACAGCATGCAGCCTCTCCCTGTCAAGTAAAAGCGTAGGAGGGGGTAGCAAGATGGGTCAGCAGGTAAAGATGCCAAGCCTAAAGCCCCATTTAATTCCCCCCGACCCATATGATGGAAGGAGAGAACTGACTCCTGAGGATTGTCCTCGGACCCCCACATATGGGCAGGCCTTGAGGAAACACTACACACACACACACACACACACACACACACACACACACGCACGCACGCACGCACGCACGCACGCACGCATGCACGCTCATACACACACACACACACACACACACACACACACACACACACACACACACACACACGCAAGTGTTATTAAAAAAAAAAGCAAAGGACATTCTTCAAGACACACAATGATCCTCACTTCATAATAAGAGCACTGGGAACTCAGAATAGTGAACGGTCATGCAGTTTATTTTCTGACCTGTACAGTTGGGTCTCATCCTGGAGAAAATGCAAAATGGCTGATGATTTGGTGCAAAACTGGTCTTTATTTTTTAAGAATTGTTTTTTTAGGTGTGTGTGTGTGTGTGTGTGTATACAGTGCCCTCAGAAACTGGAAGCATGGCCCCTGGAGCTGGAGTTCCAGGCAGTGGTGGATCACCTGATGAGTCCCCTGAAGAAGCAGTAGAGACCCTTAACTGCTCGAGTCCCCAAATAGTGGTTTTTATGGTCCCTGATTGCAAGAACACCCCTGCCCTTTGTTTCCCATAAGCTGCTTCTCCAGAAAGTTAAAATCATCCTCTCCTTAGCCTTGTCCCCTTCCCCAGTGCCCTGTCCGCCAGGGGCTCCAGATCCCCTCCCTCTCCAGATACTCAGCTCAGTCACCTGGCAGATTTATAACTTTGTAATTTATAAACTAAAAAATAGCTGTTGCCATCTGCTAACTGGGGAGGACAGGGGCCTACCTCGCCGTTACCTGTGGTCCTCTGGTGAGCTCTGAATACACCGTAATCTGAAAATGGACCATAATGAAATATTTCTTACACACACCCGGATCTTCTCACTCCTTCTCTTCTTTCTTCTGGTGACACAGCATGCTCCTAGAATGCAGACTCATTGTTTTCTTAACTGATTTGCGGAGGTGTTACTGAATGAAATTAACATTATTAAGGAGCACTGACACATGGGTGTGCTCACTTCACAAACCATCACAACCACACCCAAGGTTCCCATTGTGCCCCTCCCACTTCCACGTCAGGAATGTGCCAAGCTTTTGTCTACTTATGTGGGGATGGGAGTTGGACACGTTTCCGGTTCGGGGGATTGTGATGAAGCTCCTATGGACATTCACACATCTGTCCCGTAGCGTGTGGAACAGCAGTGGCTCTCCATGGTTCTTCCACAGCTCTGCTGAATTGTCCTCCTCACTGCTGAGACAAAAACACCTGACAGGAGCGGCTTAAGGAGGGAAGGGATGGCCTGGCTCAGTGTTTGCGGGCGCAGTCTGTCACGGCAGGGAAGGCATGGCTGTGGGCCCTCACGGCAGCTGGCCACATTGCAGCCACAGTCAAGGAGCAGACAGAGGTAACATTGGTGCTCAGCTCACTTTGTGTTCATCCCAGGATCCCAGCCCATGGGATGGTGCCACCAGCATTCGGGGGGGGGGGGGGTCGTCCTCCCTCTTCAATGGATGCAACCTGGAAACTCTGCCACAGACATGGCCAGAGGCTTGTGTTCCTGGTGATTCTTGATCCTGTCAAGTTGGTGACATTAACCATCCCACCTGCCAGCCCATGGGATGGTGCCACCAGCATTCAGGGGGGGGGTCCTCCCTCTTCAATGGATGCAACCTGGAAACTCTGCCACAGACATGGCCAGAGGCTTGTGTTCCTGGTGATTCCTGATCTTGTCAAGTTGGCGACACTAACCATCCCACCTGCCAGCTCTTGGATCACCAGTCTTCTTATCGTGGCCATTCTCATAGAAGTGGCACTGTGTTCTCTCCTGCTTTTACTATATGCTCCCCTCAGAGCCAAGGACTCTGAGCACACCTTCTTGTGTCTACTCAGTGACAGTGGCTCTCAGGTGTCTTAGCAGATTCTGTGTGTTCCAACCACTCTCTTTCCAGTCCTCCTCGAAGGTCTTTCATCAGAAGCGTGTTTCATCAGGTGTGTGCCACCCAGCTTCCGCTTCCCTTCCCACAGTCTTCTCAAGAGAGTGCCATTTATCAATGTTTTCATGTTCGGTGCCACATCCAAAAATCATTTCCTGGACCCCAAAGGCTTTCTGCTTTCTTCTAGATATTTATAGAGTTTAGCTTAATGTTCTGTTCTGTGTTCCATTTGAATGGATTTTTAATGTATCCTGTAAGACAGGAATGAAACACATGTGTTGTTACTCCTGTGGTGTTTATTAAAAAGACCTCTCTTAGCTGTGGACAAGGGATGAGTGCTGAGGGAGGGAGGATCAGTCTCCTTTGGGGTGTCAACACACTCCCACACACTCCCCCCCCACTCCCACACACTCCCACACACTCCCACATACATACACACTCCCCCCCCCACTCCCACACACACACACTTCCACACACACACACACACACACTCACATTCACACACACACACACACACACACACACACACACACACACACACATATAGAGGCAAAAACACCCATACATATAACATAAAAATAGATTTTTTTTTTTCAAAAGAAAGAAAGTAGTGTTGTGCCCAGATCGTGACCCCCAGAGAGACCACCAAAGACGAGCATGCCGGAATGCAAAAGCAAGGTTTAATTCTGGATATCCAAAAGCAATACAAGCCTAGGCAGGGACTTCGTCCAATACATCCAACGCAGTGGAGGCTGGAGGAAGTGCCCACCTGTCTGCAAGCTCAGTTTTTAAAGGGAAAAGTCACAAGGTTACATCATTTAGGGGTGCTAGTACAGGTACAATTCTGATTGGCTCGCTTCTAGGGACTTCTAGAAATTACTTCTAAGGGAGTGGTTGCCCGCCACCATTTCTCATTGGCTGCCCTCAGGTGGAGGCATTTCTGTGATCAGTTACCCTGGAAACCAGGGAGAGGACATTCCATAGTCTGGCAGGCATTACCTCGTGACTATCTTGTGGCTCTGTACTTTTACACTTCCTGGTTTCTGGAATCTGAACTGACTGGTCTCAGTAACTTCTGGCCTGTTCCAGTAACTTATAGCCTGTAGCTAAAAGGAGCAGTCTTAGGCCTTTAGTTTTGGGGTGAGAGCATTTTGGTCTTATTTTGGTTCCACATTTCCCCCTTCTCATGTGCCTAATGGAACCCAATCATGGGTTTTGGACAGTTAGCTCCTAAGTATCCCTCTCTAATAATGGCTATGTATAGTTAGCCATCTTGTCTCTATGCCAGGGAGTTTTCTTTTGACCCAGCATTTCAGCCTTTTCTGAACAGGGAACATGGGTGACGTTCTCTTCTGGAACTGCTTCGAGCTGGCATTGGGGCGCTGATGTCAGGGGGCCCCAAAAGGCTGAAAAGCTAAAGACTGGGCAAGGGGGCATTTGTCAGAAGCATGTAGCTGCCTGACCCCATAGGGACAGGGAAGAACCATGTTAGCTGGGCTGGTCCATGTCAGCTTTTAGCAAGTCTGGAGCTCACAGTCGTCTGGAGCAGTGGAGTCAGCGACTGAAACCTGGAGGTGACTGCCAGCTGAGTAGAAATCTGTTGAGACAAATTTAAACTAGGAACAGAAGTTAAAATTTATGAACTTATTTGGAACCCTTAGGTCCATATTCTTAGTAATGGGAAAAGTAGTAGTCCCAAGACCAGAAGAGAGGAAAAATAACATCTTTAGGAATACTTATCTGGGGTCCTTTCAACCTCTGTGAAATGGGTCTAGGTTTTTATGGCTCTTTTGATCCTTTGAGGCCTACTTACAAAATGACATAAAAGTTTTAGATACATTAGTATAAACAAAGCAGGTAATGGGTATCTGTAAAACAGCAGAAGTGGACTCATACCTTTGAGTCCCAACAAGAACTACAGATTTGGGTTAAAAGCTTGTACATTTTCCTTCTGTCCAGAAAGCCAGGTATAAATTGGACAGAGATTTTTGACCTGATGAGAAGCACTTTTAGGTTTACATTTAGACATCCAAAATGTTGAGCTTGTGACTGAATAGTAAGTAGTCATTGCTCTACCAGCTCATCAGGGCTCCTAAATGCTAAGCTCTGAACCATAGAACAGGAGAGTAATCTGAAACATATCTCATTTTAGACTCATATCTGAACCATTATGACTTACTTAAACTTTTATATCTTAGAACATTTTCTTAAAAGTGAGCTAACAAGCTAGCTATGGCCTTGCAGAAGGATCTGGTTGATGCTGCCATGCTGACAAAGTTAGAGCTAGCCTGGCCATCAGTACTGTCAGAGACCTGAGAAGGATAAACTATATCTGAGTGCAGACCAAGAAGCTTCCAATCCTATAAATTACAGGGATCAATCCCTACCCAGGTCTTCATATGTTGGAGGCACCAGTCAGAACAGCATCAATCTTCTTCCGCCATCAGCAGAGTATTTTTCCTGTGGAATCGGGACATGGAAGACTGACCTTGATCACGCAAAAGGGTGCAATCAATTCCAGTGTCCTACTGCTTGTCCACAGTCTGGGCTGGGTCCTGGCGGCAGGCGTTGCATTGGGGCATCTTGCCCTGTGATCAGCGTTGTCATATTTCAGGCAGAGACGTTGTGGTGCCTCATATGTAATCTTCTTTGGAGACCTTGGGTCACTGCTAGGATCTGGAAGCCTGTCTGATATAGTAAGCTTTTAGATCAACATTTAAATGCCATATTCTGCAGATCTCTGAAGTATGAGGGCTGTCCAGGTATATCTGAATAGACAAACTTTGTTTCTAATTACTTGTTTCAAGCTCAGCCCTAAAAACATATGCAAGAGACTGAGTAAATGAGTAAACTTACATCAGTACTTACTACCCTGACTACAATTAAAAAACTTGATTACTTATGACTGATTATTTATGTTCTCTAACAATCTACAAAAGTAGCCTAAAAACAATGCTTTTAAGTTGAAGCTCTTCTAGCATCAAATACAGGTTCAGTAAAGAAACCAAAACAAAATATCATTATACAACATTCTTAAGCCTGAACGTACCTTGGGTAAGAAGAAACATTTTTTAAGCCATTGGTTTTTAACTATAAAAACTGTTCTTAAAAGACTGAGATCTCTCAAATGTCTTCCACCACTGCAACTAGACTCTTATTGGAACTCTAGTCCTGCCATACATTTGCAAACCTCAGCTGTTTCCTATGATTCCTTTATGTTGCAAAGTTTGGCTGCCAGAGCAAGGTATATTCCTGTGTATAAAAGCATTGATGTAAATTCTCTAGAAACTTGCTGTTGAACACTTGGTAAAAACATAAGTATTAGGTGTTAACCCGAGTAGATCTTTATAACCTTAGTAAAAGATGGCTGCCAGCCACATGACTGCCCATGAGGTCACCAGCCAAGATGGAGGGAGCCACGTGGTTGCTGTTTAAAACTCGTTTTTCTAAACAATAATTACTTGCACACATACACACAGTTGGATCCAAGTTACGTTACACACATACATACATACAGTTAAAGCTTGCTTACATTTTCAAGTCACATGCCTGTATACATACACACATAAGCAGTTTGCAGAATCATTAGCCATTCTTAAGATGAAAACAAATAAGAATTAACTTTCAAATTCAGTATTTGCAGATATAAGAAACCATAACAAACAGTTTGCATCACATCACCCCTGACCTTCTACAACCTTCCATGTACCCTCAGTCCATTCCTTTGATCCCTCAGACATTTACTCCAGACAAATTTCACTTTTTCTTTTCCTTTAAAACAGAAACTCTTACCAAAGTCTTTCTTGTGATTTCCCTCAGTACTCTAGAATATATTATACCATAACAAGAATAACTCTCAATTTGCATCAGCACTGTACCGCAGACGAGAAACTGTTGGTGACATTCCATTCTTGGAGCCAGACCTTGATCAGGTTTTAGCCCCAGGGCAGGTCTTGGGAGCCCCACCCAACAGCATGGAAGAGGAGGACGGGGAAAGCGGGGGAAAGCATGCACCATGGAGACAAAAGATGACTCCACGCCCTGGCTGGGCCCACAGACCTGTAGGCTACTCCTCAGCTGTGACCCTGGAGGGGCAGTTAGTTCTCCACCAGCCCCCACACTGAGCTCCTTGAGGCTCCTGCTGGCTCCCGCCAGCTCTGCCCCATGTCCACACAGGAGCCCAGCCAGAACCTGCCGGCCATACACACAGTGCTCACAGCCCGCTCTAGCACAAAGCCATGCCTAGTTCCCATGCAGCCAAGCCTCTACTCCATAGTTTTTTGAGCGAGCTGGGGCCCGAACCCGCTGCATCTAGACCCCATGATGCTCACGGGCCGCCTAGCCCTCTCAGTGGCGCCCTGGGTCCCCGAAGTAGCAGCTGTGCAGCCACTGCCTGTGCTCTGGTCAGAGAGAGCAAGGAAGCAATGTTAGGTTAGTCTGTGCGTGCCAGTTCAACCACCGAAGGGGTCTCCATCCCTTCGGCTGGCAATCGGCCCACAAGTCCCAATGCACACACAAGCTCAGGCATAAAACACTCACACATGTGGCCACAGTTCTCACACATTTAACAAATCACACTGACGAACAAGATAGGCAGACAAAAAGGAAGAACAAGGGCCCTACAGATGGTCCAGGCAGACGAGAGTCCGGAGAGGGAGCCTCGATAATGCCAAAGACCTACAGATGGGACAGGGACAATTCAACAGAGTCTCCCGATCCCCAGACGAATCCAAACAGACGGACCCCTCACGGGCATCCAAACAGACGGACCCCTCTCGGGCGTCCTATGACGGGGGGACCTGTGAGGACCCCCGCGTCCTGATGAGGGGTTGGAACGTCTTCCAACTCCTCCAGGTCACCTTACAGGCGCGTCCGCCAAGGTGAGCCTGTCAGATTCAACCGCCGGCTTCGGATAAGAAAATGAAAGTAAAACAAAGACAAGAAAATGGAGTGCTCTTACCGATCGGTGCAGATGGACCTCCGGAGCTCTTAGGTGTCCCGGCGGGGGGTCTCTGGGGATCCCGGACGAGCCCCCAAATGTTGTGCCCAGATCGTGACCCCCAGAGAGACCACCAAAGACGAGCATGCCGGAATGCAAAAGCAAGGTTTAATTCTGGATATCCAAAAGCAATACAAGCCTAGGCAGGGACTTCGTCCAATACATCCAACGCAGTGGAGGCTGGAGGAAGCGCCCACCTGTCTGCAAGCTCAGTTTTTAAAGGGAAAAGTCACAAGGTTACATCATTTAGGGGTGCTAGTACAGGTACAATTCTGATTGGCTCGCTTCTAGGGACTTCTAGAAATTACTTCTAAGGGAGTGGTTGCCCGCCACCATTTCTCATTGGCTGCCCTCAGGTGGAGGCATTTCTGTGATCAGTTACCCTGGAAACCAGGGAGAGGACATTCCATAGTCTGGCAGGCATTACCTCGTGACTATCTTGTGGCTCTGTACTTTTACACTTCCTGGTTTCTGGAATCTGAACTGACTGGTCTCAGTAACTTCTGGCCTGTTCCAGTAACTTATAGCCTGTAGCTAAAAGGAGCAGTCTTAGGCCTTTAGTTTTGGGGTGAGAGCATTTTGGTCTTATTTTGGTTCCACAGTAGCAAGGGCCTATTTGGGTCCAGGGCTGTGACAGGAGGAAGCAGAGGATGGACAATGTGACTGAACTAGCAAGTATGCTGTCCCAGGGAAGCTTGTGATTCTGTGCTGTTATTAAACACACACACACACACACACACACACACACACACACACACACACACAGAGTGATAAAAATCACATTTTATAAACTAAGAAAGAGACACGATTCCTTTTCCTTCCCTGAAATGCCTTTGCATCTGTTTGAAGGTGACTTTCCCATGTGTGCCCCAGCTGACCTCTGAGCTCATGGCCCTGTTCAATCAATCTTTTCTTTTCTTTTTTTTATTCTAGGTCAATACCGCATGGTCTTGATGACCGTGGCTCATACTGAGTCTTGAAATGAGGTGGTTTGTCCTACCCTCTGGATTTCTTGAGTTTGAGATGTGGGCTCTGCTAGGTCTTCCGTGGTCCTGCCTGGATTTTAGAACCAGATTGTCAGTTCTGAAAACAAGCGAAACCAAAAACCAAACAAACAAAACCCTTAGCACCACATGTCTGGGTTTTTGTTTGGGGCTGTGTTGAAAGCACGAATCAGTTTTGAAAGAGCCAGAATCTTAAAGGCATCTAGTCTAGAAACCACGGACTGTGGCATGTCTGGGAGGTCTCTGGATCCCTCTCGGCACTGCGTGAGGACTCGCCGAGTCAGGCCTGTCTTTCATCTCACAGGTTCTGGTGCTGTTGAAAGTAGATATATTTGTTATGGTTTGAGTGTGAAATGTCCCCTGCAGGCTTGAGTTATTGTGGGGCTATCGCTCATGGGTTCCGGGTGGTGACTGATCCTGAGGGCTCTCATTTTGATGGAGTCACAATTTCACAGAGGTTGGGAGGCAATGGGAACAGAAAGCAGGGTCTGGTTGGAGAGAGTTGGTTGTGGTAGCATGCCCTGACAGGGTCTGTCTGTCTGGCCCCATCTTTGTTTTCTCTGGTTCCTGTCTGCCATTTGTGAGTACATCTGCTCTAGCCCATGCTCTTGCCATGATGCTCAGCCTCTCAACATGGGTGCTGACTGCATAGACCATCAGTAAAAAATCTTTCCTACTTTTAAATGATTGCTCTCTAGTAATTGTCACAAGACTGACACAGTGAACGTGTGTGCATGCACATTCCTGTGTGCTGTGTGTGCATGCGTGCAAGTATGTGTCTGTGCACTTGTATATGTGCACATGGAGGATAGAGGTTGATAGCAACAGCCTTCCTTACAACTGTCTGCTTTATTTATTTAGTTTTTTGCTTTTTTAAAATTAATTTTTTTTTGCTTTATTTTTTGAAGACAGTGTCTTGGCTCACTGAACCTAGACTAGAGCTAACCAATTGACTAGACTGGCTGGCCAGTGCACTGCAGGGACCAACCTGTCTCTATCCTCCAACCCCAACTACCCAGAGCTAGGGTTATAGACATGCCCCCCCATCCCCAGCTGGATGCTGGGGATTGGAACTCAGTTCTCATGCATATACTGTAGACACTGACCCACTGGATCATTTCCTCATTTTTGATTGCTCATTGCTATTGCACAGATAACAGTTGATTTTTGTACATCGATAATGTATTTAATACTCTAAACTCGTGTGTGTGTGTGTGTGTGTGTGTGTATGCGCATGTGTGTGTGTGCCTTTTTTTCTAGATAGGTGTGTAGCCCTGGCTGTCCTGGAACTTGCTCTGTAGACCAGGTTAGCCTCAAACTCAGGCTAGCCTCTGCCTCTCAAATGCTGAGATTAAAGGTGTGTGCCACCACCACCTGGCAAATATATATCCTTAAAATTTTTAGTTACATTAATTTATACTGTGTGCCGTGGTGTATGTGTGGGGGTTGGAGGACAACTTTTGGGGTTTGATTCTCTGTCATGTAGGTACCAGGAATTGCATTCAGGCCATTAGGCTTGGTGACAAGTGCCTTAACCTGCCTAAGCCATCTGGCCAGCTCCGTGGTAAACATATTTTGACAAGTAGCGTTTACTTTATTATTTCCAAGCCAGGTGGGTTTTTTGTTTGTTGTTGTTTTTTAAATTGTTTCATTCTTTTTTTTTTTTTTTTGGTTTTTTGAGACAGGGTTTCTCTGTGTAGCTTTGTGCCTTTCCTGGAACTCACTTGGTAGCCCAGGCTGGCCTCGAACTCACAGAGATCCGCCTGGCTCTGCCTCCCGAGTGCTGGGATTAAAGGCGTGCGCCACCACCGCCCGGCAAATTGTTTCATTCTTTTCTACTGACTGCCTAGGCCTCACTGTTCTGAGTGGAGGCAGTGAGGATATAAATCTTTGTCTTTCCCCCAGTTTTAGAGGGAAATCATTTAGTCTTACAGTGTTAAGCACTGACATCAGCTGAGGGTTTCATATTTTCTTCACTAATTTAAATGAGTTCTCATGTGCTCTTATTTACTGAGAATTTCTTCTTTTAATCAGGACTAGATATTGGATTTTGTCAAAATGCAATTTATGCATAGTGATGTTAGATGTGACAATTTGCTACAATTTAGAATTGCCTGAGAAGAGAGTCTCAATGAGGGATTAACATTGGGTTTGCCTGTGGGCATGGCTGCCGGGTTAGCTTAACTAAGTTAATTGATATGGGAAGACACAGCCCACTCTAGGTGATACCATTCCCTAGGCAGAGTGTCCTGACTGTATGAATGGGGAAATGGACTGAGCATGTCAAGCAAGGAAGAGAGCATGCAAGCATTTGCTTCCCTGTTTTTGACTGTGGATGTGATAAGACTACCTGTCTGAAGTTCCTGTCTAACTTCCTCATATGGTGGAAACTATTATCTGGAATTATAAGCTAAAATAAACCTCTTTTTCTCCTAAGTGTCTTCTGTCAGGGTGTTTTATCACAGCAACAGAAATGAAGCTAGAACATGTATTTATTGGTGAAATCATATTAGTATTGATTTTGAGCTGTGGAACAAAGGCCATTTAATTCTTTAAAAATGCATGTTGTTGAAATCAACTTGCCAAAATTTCACTTTGGAGTTTCGTGTCTGCAGTCATGAGTGACAATGGCCTACTGTGTTCTTCTCCCATCTCCCAGGGACTATGGGGTACAGTACATGATGGCTAATGTCTTGGGAATAGATTTTGTCATTTTAAGCTATTGTGGATGAGAGGGGACCAATTCTGTCCCCTGTCATGGCTGGAAGGGGAGGTCCCTGGGACTCAATTTTGCTTAATTGAAATGTGCAGTTCTAGATCCCAGGCTCAGCAAGGAAAAGGAGAGAACAGAGAACCTCCTCGACCCCAGTCCACCCCAGAAGCCACTGTGCCACATGCAGTAGGCCCCTTATTGTCCACCCCTTTGCATGTCACACCCTCTGTGAACTAGCACACGTGGGGACCTTACTAACTAAAGCACACACCTCTGGCATGGTGTTCAGGCTTTCCTAATACAGGGCACCTCTCAGAGAGTCGCACTGCCCACCAGGCACAGGCAATACTTCCTCCCTGGTCTCTTTGGCAGCTAACAGTAAAGTTGCATGTCTGATTTAGCGAGAAAACCTACAGGCTTATATTCAAACCTGGTGGTCAGCCTTCACTCTAGTTCACGTCCTTTAGAAGAAGCCGGCTCCTTGGCCCCTTTCCCTTCCCTTCTGTATTTCCTCCTCCACTATCCCTTCCTATGGAACTAACAGTTGCCAAGGGGTGCTGTGTAATGCACATCATGATGACAGAACGCCTTCTTATGTAGGGACAACTATTGAATCTGGAGAAGGGATGACATACATTGTGCCTATTATGAATGGCTATCCTTTGCAACTGTCGACCCTCAAGCTGGACGTAGCTGGACAAGACCTGACTTCGTACCTCCTGAAACTGCTTTCAGACAGTGGGAACTTGTTAGTGGGTGCAGGTAGGAAACAACTATTCTCAGATACACAAACCAGTGCTGTGTATAACATTCTCCATTTTCAATGCATGTGTGTATAGATGACCTGTGTGTGTGCATTCATAGGCTGAAGGACAACCTCAGGTTTCAGCTACCCACCTCTTTTGAAACAGGTCTTCTATTGGCTTGGAGCTTTCCCATGAGGGTATGTGAGATGATTCTATTACAGAGGAGAGTTGACAAGTACCCCATAAGCAGTAAGGGCCTTGGGTCTTTCATTAAGGGCTTAGACAGGATAATACTTGACCCCCTTTGTGCCCTCATCCTGGGCTATATTTTTAGTTCATACAGTGTGCATGACAGCCATTCCCAATAGGCCATTGGCCTTTCTGGTCTTAGACAAGGAGTGGAAGACTGAAACCTAGAGCCCTAAAAAATAGCATCAATTAGAAGGATGGTGAAAACTGATCAGGCCAGAGTCCTTGCATGTTCCTGGCTGCCCACTCTTAGCAAGATCCATGTGTTCATCATCCGTCTGTCTTCCCAAATGCTGATGATTATACTCATCCTTGCAGATGAAGGAAGTGGAAGTTTAAAAAAGACAATAACAAAATAAAAAAGAAAAGAAACCACAAAAAGGAAAATAAAAAAGAATAATTAATTTGCCTAAGTATTAATTAACCAGTTAGCCAAATAAATGGCAGAAGTAAGATGTGAACCAGAACTGTCTCACCAAAACCCAATCCAGGAAGGTGAAGGAGGGAAACACTGGGATGTAGGAGAGTTCCAGAAGCCAAGGACAGAGAAAGGAGCAGCGGATGGTACCATCTGCTGGAGGGAAGGAACAGAGGAGCCTCCAGGATCTGGAAGGAGAATGGAGGAGACATGGTCAAGGAGGTTGGGGTAGGTCAGGAGTAGCAGCACACACACGTAATCATGGTGATTGAAGGTGGAGGCAGGAGGATTAGGAGTTCAAGGACATCTTCAGCTACAATTATGTTAGAGGCCATCCTGGGCTACATGAGACCCTGTTTCAGAAGAAGAAGAAAAAGAAAAAAGAGGAGGAGGAGAAGGAAGAGGAAGAGGAGGAGGAAGAGGAGGAGGAGGAGGGAACTGGAATAAAAGGAAGAGGGGGGAAGGGGGAGGGGAAGAAGAACAAGAACAAGAAGACAAGGAGGAGGAGAAAAAGTGGAGAGGAAGAAGGAATAAGAGGAGAAATGAAATCAGGAGGGGAGGAGGAGTTAGAGGAGAAGGAAATGGAGGAGTTGGAAAAACTGGAGGAGATGGAGGAGGGGTTGGAAGAGGAAGGAGATCTGAAGGAGGAGGAAGTAGAGGAGGAGGGGTTGGAGGAGGGGATAGAGGAAATGAGTGAGTTGAAAGAGGAGATCCATTAAAGCTTGTTATGCAGGCATGAGTGCCTGAGTTCAGGTCCTTGGCATAACCCATGTCAAAGCCAAGTGCGGTGGAGGGAGTGGTGGGAACAGGTGGATCCCTAGGAAATCATTGGTCAGCCATCCTAGCCAATCAGGTGGAGGAAAAGGAGATGGAGAAGGCTGATTCAAGTGAAAGTGGCAGTCTTCAGGCTGAAAAGAGGAGATGAGACCTGTGGTTGGAAGGCTTCTCAAGTCTTGCCTGCCAGCCCTGTAGACCTGCAGCCTGCTTATAAAATAATCACTCAGAAGCTTATATTAATTATAACTGCTCAGCCATTAGCTCAGGCTTATTAGTCTAGCTCTTACACTTAAATTAACCTATAATTCTTATTTATGTTTAGCCACATGGCTTGGTACCTTATCTCAGTTCTGCCTTGTCATCTTGCTTCCTGTGTCTGACTGGCACGACTCCTAACTCCGCCCTTCCTCTTCCCAGCATTATTTTAGTCTGCTCACCCTGCCTATAATTCCTGCCTGGCTACTGGCCAATCAGTGTTTTATTAAACCAGTATACAAGAGCACTATCCCACAGCATTTCCCCTTTCTGTCTAATAAAAAGGAAGGTTTTAACTTTAACATAGTAAAATTACATATAATAGAATCATTATCAAGCAGGAATTACAGTTATAATATCTAGTCTATTTATATTTTGCAAAATTAAAGAAAATATTCTATCTATCCTCTATTTGTGAGTCTAAGGTTTCATATCTACTTTATCTTTTATCATAACCAAGGAAAATTATAGCTATAACTATTTAGTCTTCAACTACATCAGAGACCCCAGAAGGATATAATATTACCTAAGCAAACAGGAAGTACATTGTAAGCAACTTCCAAAATTCTGAAAATGACAGGTGTAGGAGACCAGCCCCTACTATTATTTACCCCAGGAACTCTTGAGGATTGAGAGATAAGAGACTTAGTTAGAAATAAGGAGAGAGAGAAATGGAGAAAACAGGATAGACTCAGGTGGGCCTGGATCCTTATTCACTGGCCCAGAGCTTTGTTCAAAAAGCTATTTATAACAATGTCAAGGGGTGGAGCAAAAGACCTCCCCCTTGCTAGTTAGACTCTTACAAACACCCGGTACCCAGGCTCATGGTCTAATCAACCTCTTATGCAGTCCTGCTGGGTACAGCCTCTTGGAAACCTAGTGGGCTCCAACAGGCAGGCAGTCTGCTGCCTGTCTGGATAGTCATCCAAAGTTCCTCTGTAATGTTGGGACATCCTTCTTCAGCCTACAGACCGAGAGTCTCTCAGTCTCTTCTCTCTGTGTCCTGTAGAATATCTGGCAATTTCTTCTGCAAAGTAGGAACCTGAAGGACCATCTCGCCTTGCAAAGTTCAGTGGTCACCGTCCTAGGGGTCCTGCACGTCCAGTTTATACAACATATTATCATCAGCCCAGGCAAGATTAGCCTCTTGTCCAAATGGCTATTTTTTTCCAAGAAGAGGAAAAACTCTATATGGAATGTCTTCAATGCCCATCTTCCTCTTTGAAGTAATTGATGCTGCCAGGAGCAGATGTGTCTCATTGTCCAGAAAAGTCTTAAGTTTTTAAAACATTTTAAATGTCATATTCTGTAGGTCTTTGAAGTATTTGAAGATTACCTACCTAACTGAAATAAGTCTATATATGCCTAGAAAATTTAACATGACTATAAGTTTGATTATCATAGATGACTAATAATCTGCATTTCTCAATTATACATTGCAATTTTAAATGAGCTGCACAAATATAATACCTTAAACAAGAGTAGAAATATATATACACAGTATAACAAAATTAACTTTAAATTTGTAATAAACTGAAATCTACGGCAATATAAAACATTTTAAACAAGTTGTTGCTCTTTAAAAGTAGATTCAATAATCTACCCTTTCATCCTATCATATCTATAATATCTCCTTTTCTTCTTTAGAAAGAAATTACATTTATAATCAACCTCCTTTAAATAAAAATAAACATTTATAAACAATATTTTGAGAATTTGGGCATAGCTTCTCATACTACTTCCTGCTGGATAGGGCACTGGCAATCTAATGGGGGTCCTGAGAAAATTAAGAATTATGATCAAGTTCTGACTAGAGTAGACTGTGAAGCTGCATTGTCTGAGCCAGTTGCCTTGAAGCTGATTTTGGATGTTGATCATCTGGGCCATGGTGTCATTGGAGACCTTTCAGAGTGTCCTGGTTGATCAGGACCATATTAGCCTAGAAGCAATCCACAGATTCTCATCTTCTGTGGAAACAAAAGTAGAACCTCTTTTCCAAAGCAACGTATTCTTAGACACAAATTTTGAAGTCAAGATACCTTTAATATATATATTGGTTTAACTTAGCAGCCTTTACAATCAAATGTCTTTCTGCAGTTAGAAATCCCAAAGATAACACAATCCAGATTCTCTGTGTAATATCCATCTTTACATGGATTATTTTTATATTACTTTTACTGTCTCTTTAAAGACTTTATTTTTTTAAACTATTTCTTTATAAACTGTTTAGAGGTTCATTCCATCTGAATCTGTCTTATTGTGAATCTATTGCTTTAAACTGCAGCGTGGCTAGGACAGAAGTGGCAGCCTGGGCTGCTGACTCTGCCCATCTCAGCTTTTCAACATGGTGGGGGTTGTTGTCCCATTTACCCTGTCAACTCTGGGATCCATGCTGCCATGTAGTATGCAGCTAGTGCAGCTAGCCCATAAACCCTTTTTGTCTGTATGAGTAAAGTCTAAATCTACCATGCAGCATGCTGTGCAGTTAGGAGACAGCTCTGTGTACCCAGGCAGGAATCCACCATGCTGTTCTCAAGCCCACACACCATGAACCCACCATGGCCAGGGGGAAATGTCACTATACTGTGGCCCACCATGAGCGACATGAGTTAGGAAGGTATTTTTTTTTCTGAGACAGGGTTTCTCTGTGTTGTTTTGGTGCCTGCCCTGGATCTCACTCTGTAGATCAGGCTGGCCTCGAACTCACAGAGATCCACCTGGCTCTGTCTCCTGAGTGTTGGGATTAAAGGCATGCACCACCACTGCCTGGCTAGGAAGGTATTCTTTTTTTTTTTTTTTTTTTTTGGTTTTTCGAGACAGGGTTTCTCTGTGTAGCTTTGCGCCTTTCCTGGGACTCACTTGGTAGCCCAGGCTGGCCTCGAACTCACAGAGATCCACCTTGCTCTGCCTCCCGAGTGCTGGGATTAAAGGCGTGCGCCACCACCGCCCGGCCTAGGAAGGTGTTCTTAACTACATTTATAGTCTCTTCTTAAGCTCTCTCGGGTTTTAGGTGGAAACTCTTGCCACCACATCTGGGCACCATTTGTAGTCGGAAGGTTTCTCAGGGCCTGCCCAGCCCCGCATCCCACAGCCACTTATAAAGTAATCACTCAGAAGGGCAGAGTCAGGAGTCACCAGCCAGACACAGAGAAAGCAAGATGACAAGGCAGAACTGAGAAAAGGTACCAAGCCATGTGGCTAAACATAGGTAAGAATTATGGGTTAATTTAAGTGTAAGAGCTAGTCAGTAATAGGCCTGAGCTAATGGCTGAGCAGTTATAATTAATATAAGCTTCTGAGTGATTATTTTATAAGCAGGCTGCAGGGCTGGGCAGGACCTGAGAAAACTTCTGACCACAGAGGCCTCCAGGTAAGCAACACAGTGAAGTCCCTTTTAGTCAAAGCTCAAAGACAACAGTAGATAAAACATAAAAGCCTAATCAAAAGGCATATCTGGGCTTCAAACCTGTTGTCAGAAACCTAGGAAGGAAAAGAGCATCACTTGCCAGGTTTTCCAGGCACGGGGCCTCACTGGTCATAACTAGTCCTCCAGAGACCAGCAGGCATGGGGCGGGGTGTAGGCAGACTTTTTTGTCCTGCCAACCAATTCCCAAATAATCATACAGAGACTTGTTATTAATTATAACTGCTTAGGTAATAGCCCAGGCTTGTTACTAACTAGCTCTTATATTTTAAATTAGCCCATATTTCTTATCTATGCTCTGCCATGTGGTGGTACCTTTTTTTTTTCAACATGGCAAGTTCAGCTTGCTTCTCTCCAAATCTCAGGACTCCTGAGACTTCGTCCTTCTTCTTCTTCTTTGTGCTCTCTTCTTGTCCATTAGTCCTGCCTAACCTCTATCTGTCCAGCTTTGGCCAGTCAGCTCTTTTATTAACCAGTGAGAGCAATACATATTTACAGTATATAAAGATTATTGTTCCACAGCAGTGGTGGGGGTCCAGAACACCCAGGTAATAACTGTGAATTGGATTTTGTAGGCCCCACAACCATCACACACGGCAGGGTTGCATCTTAGGCGATGCTGAAGAGACCCAGCTCTGTGCCTCCTGTGAAGGGAGGATTATTTCCTCATGCTCTGCCCTTACAAAGCCTGGCCCACAGCCTGGCCAAGACCCCACTGAAGGGATTGCATGGACACAGTGGCTGTCTAGGAGTGGGGCTACCTTCCTGTGCCCACTCTCCTGAGTGGCACCCTCCATGTCCCTGCTTCTTGGTCTTCCTTACCTTACAGCTGACCGTGAGTACATCCGGGACCTGAAAGAGAAACACTGCTATGTGGCACTGGACTATGACATGGAAATATCAAAAACCGCGGCGCCCTCCTGCCAGAAAAAATTCCAGTTGCCCGATGGCAAGGAAGTCAGCATGGGGCAGGAGGCTTTCATGTGCTCAGAGGCCCTCTTCAATACCAGCCTCATCGGTGAGTCCAGGATCGGGGGCGGGGGCAGTGGGCCAATGGGCACTCACATAGAATGCCATGGGTAAGGAGGTGCTGACTGGCATGCACTCCCCCCATCCCAGACACTCACAACATGAGCCATAGCTACATGACATACCCATCATTCAAGGCTGGTGTGGGTTGCTTGCTTATACAACAAAAGGCAAGTGAAAGCAGTTACTCAGTGGCACTTTCCAAGGCTAGCTGTGAGTTGGGACACTGCCCTACAGATGCCAACAAAACAGGTGATGCCAACCTCATCTGAGGCATGGGAGGTCAACTCTTGTCAATGATGGTGCTGGCAGGCCAGGCTTGTGACCTGCTTGAAGTCCACGGGCCTTGAGGTACTTGGTGGCACTTGGGGCCATCCAGAACCAGGGAGGTATCCGTCCTTACAATACTAAAACTGGGAACCTTTGATCCCAAAGCCCTCTTGTGCATTGTCCCCCAGGGAAAAGCAACCTGGGGATCCACATTCAGGCCCAGGAGAGCATCACATCCTGCGACCGCTCCTACTGGAAGACTCTTTTTAGTCATATCATGGTGTCTGGCGGCACCGGTGCCTTCTCAGGCCTACGACTCCGGCTGCAGAGAGAGATAACAAATCTGGCCTCTCCAGACCTCTGTGTGAAGGTATTGGCCCGAGCCTTACCGGGGGCCTCAGGGGTCAACCCATGCAAAGTTTTAGAGTGGCTTTTGGCTCCAGTCATTGTGCTTCCCATTTGAGGATGCACCAATAGCAAAAGTGGCAGAAGCCCCTGGCATTTACATCCTTTGTGTGGGGTGGGGCGGGGGGTGGGGTGGGGCGTGGGGTGGGGGGTAGGGTAGGAGGTGGGGAGGGGGTGGGGACAGTGACAGCAAGCTAAGCTAGTGTAGCAGGAGTGGTAGATGGGAAGGATCTGTAGTCTGCATTGTGGACAGTGGCAGGCTGGGGTGCTCAACACAGAGAACATGTGCTTAGAAGGCACCAAAGTGAATACTTCAGAGGGGATGGGGAGCTATGGGGGGCCAGGAAGAGCATGTGGGCTTATTTTGTCTTTTATATGAATTCGTGTGTGTATGCATGTGGACACAGAGGCCTTGTCCAGCTCTCTTCATGGCTTCTGAAGATCTGAATTCAGGTCCTCACACCTGAGCCCATCTCCCCCATCTTCTGGAACAGATCTCTGTAGCTAGAGTTTTCCTGCCTTACCCACAGTCAGGACAAATCTCTCTCACCCGCCGGTCCCACAGCTGCTCAGACCCAACCAAGTAAACACAGAGATTTATATTGCTTACAAACTGTATGGCCGTGGCAGGCTTCTTGCTAACTGTCCTTATAGCTTAAATTAATCCATGTCTATAAATCTATACCTTGCCACATGGCTCGTGGCTAACTGGCATCTTCACTTGCGGCTTGTCATGGTGGCAGCTGGCAGTGACTCCCTTTCCCTTCCTGTTCCCTTAATTCTCCTCTCTGTTAGTCCCGCCTATACTTCCTGCCTGGCCACTGGCCAATCAGTGTTTTATTTATACAAAACGATATCCACAGCAGCTCTCACTGTGTAGTCCTGGCTGGCCTGGGACTTGCTATGTAGACTAGCCTGTTCTAGGTCCTCCTGCCTCTGCCACCCGAGTGCTGGGATCACAAATATGTGCCACCAAGGCTTCAACATCTCCCAATTTAAAAAGTTATCTTTTCCACTGTGGAGAGATGACTGCCCACAAGTTCTTCCAGGTACGGACACTCTGGGTCCCATTCAGAACTGTTCATTTTTTTTTTCAATGAATATCTTTTTAAAAGGTTTGTTTTTATTTTATGTGTACAAGTGCTTACTTCCATGTACGTGTGTGCACCGTGTGTGTGCAATGCCCATGGAGGCTAGAAAAGGGCATAGGATCTCTGAAACGAGTTACAGACAGTTGTAAGTTGCCACGTGGGTGCTGGGAACTGAATCAGGTCCTTTGTAAGCACAGCAGATGCTTTTAACCACTCAGCCATTGTTCCAACTACAAAGGAATACTTTCTAAACAAAACATTGTAATTGTACTTGTTTTCTTGTGTCTGTATGTGTGCATGCATCACAGAATGTGTGCTGAGGTCAGAGGACAATGGTGGAAGCCATTTTTTTCTTCTAGTATGTGGGTCCCAGGATTTGAACCAAGGTACAGGCTTGGTGGGTGGATCTTTATCCACTGAACCATCTCGCCAGCCGCAAGAACAGTTATTTCAATCCTTATTTATTTGTGTATGTGTGTATGTGTGTGTGCATGTGCACACATGCTACTGCACATGTGTGGAGGTCAGACGACCACTTGAAGGAGTCAGTTTTCTCTTTCTACCATGTGGGTCCTAGGGATTGAACAAAAATTGTCAGCCTTAGGGCAGCTGTGTTTGCTGAATAGCCTTCTCATCAGTCCAGAGTGGTATTTTGATGTGGATTTTCTTCCCCTCCCTCTAGGTGGCCATCTCTCCATATGCCAAGTACGGTGCCTGGGTAGGTGCCTCCATCTTGTGCTCTCTCCCTATGTTCAAGGACATGTGGGTCACAAGTCAGGAATATAGGGAAATTGGCCCTTCCGTCATGTGTAGAAGAAACCTCTGACTGGTGGCTTTCAGGTTCCATCACCTGGGCCAACATCACCATGCCCAGGCTGAGCCTCAGCCTAACTGAGCAGGCCACAGTTAGAACAAGCTTACAGCAAGGCCCCTTTTCTCCTGGAAGGCAGTAAAAGTGTGCAACAGGACTGATTCTGCCTGGTGTCTGGGTGGCCCCTGTAGCATCCCAGTATAACAGGTGCTGATTCTTCCTGTGTGGTGGTCAGGATAACTCAGTGATGCTGCATAGCAAGCATCCCAGCTCCCAGTGCCACAAAGTGATTTGCCTATCACCCTGCTGCCTGCATCCTGAAGTAGGGGTCACTACCCTCACTTGAGACCTTCTGGTAAGGCAGGTACCATCTTTAGCATTCACTCATTGTGAATTTCCTAGTTCATTTTCTGTTGCTATAACAAAATATCCTATACCTGATAATTTATAAAGAACAGAGGTTTATTTAGGGCACAGGTTCAGGAATATGACACCAGCCTCTATGAGGGTTTTGTGCCCTCATTAAAACAGTGTGGAGCACTGTGGACTGAGACAGCATCATGCAAGTTTAAGTCTCTTCCTCTTTTTATCAAGTCATTAATGCTATCAAGAGACCCCATCCTTATGACTTCATTTAACCCCAGTCACCTTCCAAAGCCTCTAAATACCATTAACATATAGATTCGGGACATCTTAAACACCAGTGGCCGAAGTTAGGAGTCCTCTGCTGGGTCCCACTGGCAATCAGGGGACACGGTGGGTGTATATCACAATAGACACAAGTCATACAAGGCCCCACCCCAACCCCAAGAGGACAGGAAGGAGCAGAGTTAGATGGTACAGGGGCTGGAAGGTGTTAACAGCGCACACTGTGCAAGGGGTCTCAACCCTTCAGGGGAAGTAGTCCTCATGAGATTGTTGTGAGGCCCATTTTATTGGGTATGGCTGTAGATGCAGGAACTGCAGCCAAGGTAGACTGGATCAAGGCTATAAAGGTCAACATAAAGGTCAACATAAGGACTTGAAATGAGTGAGTGGGAGCACTGGGGACTGATGCATATAAGGCAACCCCAGGCTGGATACCTGCCCCTGCCCCTCTTCAGCTGCAGCAGCTTCTGCTCAGCAGCTGCCCCTATACCTTGCCTGAGCAACACAGTAGAGCTGGCCCTGAAGGTGTAGGTGTGGGAGAGCTAACCCTGAGAATGTGAAAGCCAGAGAACTGGCCCCGCCCCTTGCTCATTGCTGTAAGGCGTGAACTAGCCAAGGCAATGCAGAAGAGCTCCCCCTGGTGGTGAGGACAAGGGAGAACTGGCGGGCTGATCAATCTTGCAACTACCTAGACCCAGAAGCAGGGTTGTGAGTTGGCTCACCCCAACATCCACCACATCTGCGATCTGCTGGAGCACATAAAGGGACCAGTCTTGCAGACCCAAAGCTGCAGGATCTCCAAGACACAGGGCAACAACAGGATATCCAAGAGGAGTCCCAGGGAGGGCCCAGCATCAATAGTGTAACAGAAACCAGAGGGCTCAAACCAGACCAAGACTGTTTGCAATGAACACTTGCAAGTAACGATATATGGATAAAAGGGTTTACTGTGTGACTCACTGTGTCACACTGCAGTTTCCATGGTGAGTTGAATTTTTTCCTTTTAATTTTTTTTGGGGGGGGCAGGGGGAGGTTACAAGGGCAGAGGGTAGATATGAAGGGATAAGGAAATGAATGAGATATAGATGCATGATATGAGATACCTGCCTCCAGGCTGTGCCCCCACCCCTGCCAGCCACTGGACACTGTCCTGCCAAGACCCACTCTACTGCCCAACCCCAAGCATCTGAGCATCCTCCCTGTGGCCAGCCCTCACCTGCAACCCCAGCAGACTACGCAGGTACAGATGCAAACCACACCAGTTGGAAAAACAGGTGAGTGACTGGCCTCTCGGCTGGACTGCCCCAAAGTTCAGATTCTAACTAAATTAAACCCTAGGACACATTCTGTGCCCCCCCCCCCCCCCGATCCCAACACCAGCAAGGGAGCTGGACCCTGTCCCCACCTCTGGTGGAACTCCACTGCTCTGCTGCAGTCCCCACCAGCCTGCAAGCAGGTGAGATACCTGCCTCCAGGCTGCACCCCTCCCTGCCACCCACTGGACACTGTCCCACCAAGACCCACTCTGCCACCCAACCCCAAGCACCTGAACATCCTCTCTATGGTCAATCCTCCCCTGCAACCCCAGCAAACTACATAGGCACAGGTATAAACCACAACAGTTGGAAAACAGCAGACTTCATAGGCACAAGTGCAAACCACAACAGTTAGAAGAACAGGCACAGACATAAGCCACACCAGTTGGAAGAAAAGATGAGTAAACACCAGTGGTATAAGATATATTCAACAGGCCAGGTGGTGGTGGCGCACACCTTTAATCCCAGTGCTCGGGAGGCAGAGGCAGGCAGATCTCCATGAGTTTGAGGCCAGCCTGGGCTACAGAGTGAGTTCCAGGAAAGGTGTAAAGCTACACAAAGAAAGCCTGTCTTGACAAACCAAAAAAAAAAAAAAAAAAAAAAGGAGCAATATGGATGCCACCACCAGAACCCAATGATCCTACAGCAGCAAATCCTCAACATTCCAATTCAACTGAAATACAAGAAAACCAACTTAAAAATTATCTTATGAAGATGATAGAGGATCTTAAAGAGGAAATGAAAAATTCCCTTTAAAAAGTCAAGCAAAAGACAAACAAAAAAATTGAAAGTAATCAATAAATCTCTTAAAGCAAAGAAAGCCAAGAAAAAGCAATCAAACAGGTGAAGGAAACAGTTCAAGACTGGAAAACTGAAATAGAAACAATAAAGAAAACACAAACTGAGGAAATTCTGGAAATAAAAAATCTGAGGAATTGAATGGGAACTACAGATGCAAGTGTCACCAACAGAATACAAGAGATGGATGAAGAGAGAATCTCAGGCATTGAAGATACAATAGAGGAAATAGATTCATCAGTCAAAGAAAATGTTAGATCCAATAAATTCCTAACATAAAACATCCAGGAAATCTGGGACAGTATGAAAAGACCAATCTAAGAATAATAGCGATAGAAGAAGAATCCTAGCTCAAAGGCACAGAAAACATATTCAATAAAATCATAGAAGAAAACTTTCCCAACCTAAAGAAGGGCATGCCTATGAAGATACAAGAAGCTTACAGAACACCAAATAGGCTGGACTAAAAATAAAGTCCCTTTGCCACATGATAATTGTAACATTAAATATACAGAATAAAGAAAGAATGCAAAGGAAAAAGGCCAAGTACTATATAAAGGCAGCCCTATCAGAATTACACCTGACTAATCAATGGAGACTCTAAAAGCCGCAAGGTCCTGGATAGATGTTTTACAAACACTAAGGGACCATGGATATCAGCCCAGACTACTATACCCAGGAAAACTTTCAATCAACATATATGGAGAAAACAAGATATTTATGACAAAACCAGATTTAAACAAGATCTACCCACAAATCCAGCACTACAGAAAGTACTAGAAAGAAAACTCCAACCCAAGGAACTCAATTACATCCACAAAAACACAGGCAATAGATAATCTCATAATAGCAAAAACCAAAGAAGGGAAACACACACACTACCATTACCACCACCAAACCCAAAAAATAACAGGAATTAACAGCCGCTGGTCATTAATATCCCTTAATATCAATGGACTCAATTCACCTATAAAAAGACACAGGCTAACAAAATGGATATGAAAACAGGATCCATCTTTCTTTTTTTTAAATAGTTTTTTTTAAAGATTTGTTTATTAAGTACAGTGTTCTATCTGCATGTATGCCTACATGTCAGAAGTGGGCACCGGATCTCATTACAGAGGGTTGTGAGCCACCATGTGGTTGCTGGGAATTGAACTCAGGACCCCTGGAAAAGCAGCCAGTGCTCTTAACCTCTGAGCCATCTCTCCAGCCCAGGACACAAGAAACTGCTGCACACAAGAAACACACCTCAACTTTAAAGACATTACCTCAGAGTAAAGGGTTGGGAAAAAAATTTTCCAATCAAATGGACGTAAGAAGCAAGCCAGTGTAGCTATCCTTATATGTAACAAAATAGACTTCAAACTAAAATCAATCAAAGGAGATTGACATTTCACATTTATCAATGGAAAAATTCATCAAGATGAAGTCTCAATTCTGAACATTTATGCCCCAAGTACAAGGACGCCCACATTTGTAAAATAAACGTTACTAAAGCCTAAATCACACATCAAACCCCACACATTAATAGTGGGAGATTTCAATACCCCACTCTCACCAGTGGTCAGGTCTGCCAGACAGAAACTTAACAGAGAAACAAGGGAACTAACAGATTTTATGACTCAAATGGACTTAATAGACATCTACAAAACATTTTACCCAAGCACAAAGGAATATACCTTCTTCTCAGCACTTCATGTAACCTTCTCTAAAATTGACCACATACTCAGTTATAAAGCAAATATCAATAGATACAAAAAATTGGAATAACCCCTTATGTCTTATTGGAACACCATGGGCTAAAGTTAGAGTTCAACAACAAAAACTACAGAAAGCCTACAATCTCATGGAAACTGAACAATGCTCAACTGAACACCTCTGGGTCAAGGAAGAAATAAATAGACTTGCTAGAATTCAATGAAAGTGAATCCACAACATACTCAGACTTATGGAATACAATGAAAGCAGTGCTAAGAGGAAAATTCATAGCACTAAGTGCCTCATAAAGAATTTGGAGAAATCTCACACAAGTGACTTAACAGCACACCTGAAAACCTTAAAACAAAAAGAAGCAAACTCATCCAGGAGGAGCAGACAACAGGAAATAATCAAACTCAGGGCTGAAATCAGTAAAACTGAAACAAATAGAACAATACAAAGAATCAATGAAACAAAGAGTTGGTTGGTTCTTTGAGAAAATGAACAAGATAGACAAACCCTTATTCAAACTAACCAAAAGGCAAATTGAAAATATCCAAATTAACAACATCAGAAATGAAAAGGGGGATATAACAACAGACACTGAGGAAATCCAGAGAATCATTAGGTCATACTTCAAAAACCTGTACTCCACAAAAATTGGAAAATCTAAAAGAAATGGACAACTTTCTTGATAGGTACCACATACCAAAACTAAATCAAGACCAGATAAACAAGTTAAACAGACTTATAACCCCTAAGGAAATAGAAACAGTCATTAAAAGTCTCCCAACCAAAAAAGCCAAGGGCTAGATGGTGTCAGTGCAGAATTCTATCAGAATTTCAAAGAAGAGCTAATACCAATACTTCTCAAATTGTTCTGCACAATAGGAACTGAAGGAATATTGCCAAACTCTTTTTATGAGGCTACAGCTACCCTGATACCCAAACCAAAAAGGGATGCAACAAAGAAGGAGAATTACAGACCAGTCTCCCTCATGAACATTGATGCAAAAATACTCAAAAAATACTGGCAAACTGAATCCAAGAACACATCAAAAAAATCATCCATGCCAGGTGGCGCATGCCTTTAATCCCAGCACTCAGGAGGCAGAGCTATACGGATCTCTGTGAGTTCAAGGCCAGCCTGGTCTACAGAGCAAGATCCAGAACAGGCACCAAAACTACACAGAGAAACCCTGTCTCAAAAACAAAAAATAAATAAATAATTATTAATTTAAAAAATTCATCCACCATGATCAAGTAGGCTTCATCCCAGAAATGCAAGAATGGTTCAACATATGAAAATCTGTAAATGTAATCCACCATATAAACAAAGAAAAAAATTACATAGTCATCTTATTAGATGCTGAAAAAGCCTTTGACAAAACCCAATACCCCTTCATGATAAAGGTCTTGGAGAGATCAGGGATACAAGGGACAGACCTAAACATAATAAAGGCAATATACAGCAAGCCATTAGGCAATATGAAACTAAATGGAGAGAAAGTCAAAGTTATTCCACTAAAATCAGGAACAAGACAAGGCTGTCCACTCTATATCTATATATCAATATAGTACTCGAGGTTCTGGCTAGAGCAATAACACAACAAAAGGAGATCAAGGGGATACAAATTGGAAAGGAAGAAGTCAAACTTTCACTATTTGCAGATGATATGATAGTATACATAAGGGACCCCAAAAATTCCACCAGGGAACTCCTACAGCTGATAAACACCTTCAGTAATGTGGCAGAATACAATATTACTAAAAAAAATCAGTAGCCCTCTTATATACAAATGATAAATGGGCTGAGAAAGAAATCAAAGAAACAACACCCTTCACAATAGCCACATATAATTTAAAATATCTTGGGGTAACTCTAACCAAACAAGTGAAAGACCTATATGACAAGAATTTTAAGTCTTTGAAGAAAGAAATTGGGGAAGAGATCAGAAGATCTCCCATGCTCATGGATCGGTAGGATTAACATAGTAAAAATGGCAATCTTACCAAAAGCAATCTACAGATTCAATACAATCCCCATCAAAATCCCAACACATTTCTTCACAGACCTCGAAAGAACAGTACTCAACTTCAAAAAACCCAGGATAGCTAAAACAATCCTGTACAGTAAAAAAACCGCTAGAGGTGTCTCCATCTCTCTTTTCAAGCTCTCCAATAGAGCTATACCAAATAAAAACAGTTTGGTATTGATGTAAAAACAGACATGTGGATCAACAGAATCAAATTGAAGACCCACGCATAAATCCACACAGCTATGAACACCTGACTTTTGACAAAGAAGCCAAAAATAGGGGTTGGAGAGATGGTTCAAAGGTTAAGAGCACCGACTGCTCTTCCAGAGGACCTGGGTTCAATTCTCAGCACCCACATGGCAGCTCACAACTGTCTGTAACTCCAAGATCTGACACCCTCACACAGACATACATACAGGCCAAACACCAATGTACATAAAATAAAAATAAAAAAATTATTTAAAAAGAAGAATCCAAAAATATACAATGGAAAAAAGACAGCATATTCAACAAATGGTGCTGGCATAACTGTATGGCGGCATGTAGAAGAACTCAAATCCATATCTCTCACCCTGCACAAAACTCAAGTACAAGTGGATCAAAGACTTCAACATAAACCCAGTTACACTGAACCTGATAGAAGAGAAAGTGGAAAGTAGCCTTGAATGCATTGGGACAGGAGACAACTTACTGAATATAACACCAGTAGTACAGACACTGAGATTGACAATTAATAAATGGGACCTCCTCAAACTGAGAAGCTTCTGTAACGCAAAGGACACTGTCAGTAAGATAAAACTGCAGCCTACAGAATGGGAAAAGATCTTCACCAACCACACATCTGACGGAGGACTGATATCTAAAATATATAAAGAACTCAAGAAACTAGATATCAAAATACCAAATAATCCCATTAAAAAACAGGGAACAGATTTAAACAGAATTTTCAACAGAAGAATCTCAAATGGCTGAGATACATTTAAAGAAGTGTTCAACATCCTTAGCTATCAGGGAAATGCAAATCAAAATGATTCTGAGATACCATCTTTCATCTGTCAGAATGGCCAAGATCAAAAACACTAATGACAGCCTATGTTGGAGAGGATGTGGAGTAAGGGGAACTCTACTCCACTGCTGGTGGCAATGCAAACTTGTACAACCACTTTGGAAATCAGTATAGTGTTTTTTTTTTTCAGAAAATTGGGAAGTGGTATCACCTCAAGATCAAGTGATACCACTCTTGGGCATATACCCAAAGGACACTCAATCATACCAGAAGGGCATTTGCTCAATTATATTCATAACAGCATTATTCATAATAGCCAGAACCTGGAAACAACCTAGATGCCCCTCAACCAAAGAATGAATAAAGAAAATGTGGTATATCTACACAATGGAGTATTACTCAGCAGAAAAAAAACAATGACATCATGAAATTTGCAGGCAAATGGATGAAACTAGAAAAAATCATCCTGAGTGAGGTAACCCAGACCCAGAAAGACAAACATGGTGTATACTCACTCATAAGTGGATATTAGATGTAAAGCATAGAATAACCAGACTACAATCCTCAGCCCCAGAAAAGCCAGATAACAAAGAGGGCCCTCAGAGGGATGCATGGATCTCCCTAGGAAGAGGAAATAGATGAGATGTCCTAGGTGAACTGGGAGGGGGGTGAGTAGACAGGAGGGAATGGGGGGATGGGAACATGAGGGGTCAGGATGGTTGAGTTGGGGTCAGGACAGAGAGGGAGAGTAATAAAAGGGATATCTTGATAGATGGGTCCCTTAAGGGGTTAGGGAGAAACCTGGTGCCAGTGAAACTCCCAGGAAACCACAAGGATGACCCCAGCTAAGACTCCTAGCAATAGTGGAGAGGGTGCCTGAACTGGCCTTACCCTGTAATCAGATTGGTGATGACCCTAACTGTCATCATAGAACCTTCATCCAGTACCTGATAGAAGCAGAAGCAGTGATCCACAGCCAAGCTCCAGGAGTCCAGCTGAAGAGAGGGAAGAGGGGTTATATGAGCAAGGGGGTTTAAGATCATGATGGGAAACCCAGAGACAGCTGACTTGAGCTTGTGGGAGCTCATGGACTCTGGACGGACAGCTAGGGAGCCAGCAAGGGATTGACCTAGTCCCTCTGCATCTGGATGATAGTTGTGTGGCTTGGTCTTTTGTGGGGCCCCTAGCAGTGAGACCAGAACCTGTCCCTGAGCTGACTCTTTGGAACCTGTTCCCTATGGTGGGATGCCTTGTTCAGTCTTGATGCAGGGTGGGGAGGAGTTCTGTCCTGCCGCAACTTGATATGCTATGCTTTGTTGATTCTCAAGGGAGACCTTACCTCATCTGAATGGAGAGGGAGGAGGAGGGAGAAGGGAAGTGGAGGTGGAGGAGGGGATGGGAGGAGAGGAGGGAGGGAAAACTGTGGTTATATAAAATAAAATAAAGAAAACAAAACATTAGCTACATGAGGGGTAAAAAAAGAAAGACACAAAGAATAAATAAGAAAGTAAAAAAAAAATAGATAAATAAACTGCTCCACTTTCACTGAGTCCCTGAGTCTCTCATGGAGAAGTGATCCACCATGGGATCTGAGAGCTGGGAGCACAACATGGTGACCAGGACATAGGAGCATCTCTAAAACAGGGGCCAGCAGAGTGGCTGTCCAGAGCATGGCTGAGTCTGCCTGAGGCTCCTGTTCTATGTCACGAGGCCCTGGCCAAGGGAGGCTTGGCACTATTGCGACTCCTGCACGGTGGGTAATACCAACTGAGACCGCAAGGGCTTCTAAGGCACACTCGTGGGCAGAGGACAGCCACTTGGAGAATCAGACTTGAGATAATGGCCACTGGTCTGTCTATGCCATGTGATTGAAGGAACTCCTGCCTTCCTGGGATCTTCAATAAACAAACGAAGCAGCTTCCTACTAATAATGTCTGCTCATCAGATGCCCTGTAACCTTGACAACAGTCAGACATCCCGTAACCCTGACAACCACACCCCCTTTTGACCACCACAGAGGTCTCTTTAACCTTGACTATGTGTTAGGGAACCACTTGCAGCTTGCTCCTTCACAAGCCATTTCTGAAAGCCACGAGGAGACTACAGCACCACCTTGAGAGTTCACACACCGCAGCAGTTCTGCCTGGCTCTGGGTAGCAGGGTATGGTCCACAGAATACAAATGTCCATGGGCTCCAAGCTTCTTCTTTTTGTGGAGCTCAGGACCAATGACAGAGCTGTTATGTCACCTGACTGGCATCACACACCAGCAGACCTTCTCACTGAACCCCATGTCTCAAAGGCACATCCCAGCAGCAGGACCCTGTCTATGTGCTCCCCTGCCACACCCACACTCTGGGTGTTCTGACCGATGCCTGGTGCTGTTCTCCCCATAAATATTTGCATCTCCGCAGAGATGGACTCTGTGCCATTGGGGCTCTCAGACCTGCAACACTGGATCTCGCACAGACTTGTTAGAAATGCCCTCCCCCAGGCCACCATTTGGGGCTTCTGGGGAGGAACCAAGATCAAGAGTTCAGTCCCCAGAAGCGCTGTGTCTTCCAGTTTGGGCTGGAATCCCTCAATTTTAGAGCTGACCAGTAGATGTCACCCTAACACTGGTTGCCAGATCCCGTTCTGACCTGAAGACAAGGTTGGTGAAAGTTTCAGAGGCATCTTGGTGGGGATAGCAGGGATCAACCTCTCAGCTTGCCTGTCCGTGCCCCTGGGTGGACAGCCTGCCTTGAGGGAGGGACGCGGAGAGATAAGGAGGGCACGGTTAAGGTTTGGCATTTAAGGAAGAATCAGGGTTAGAAGAGCCTGTCCTTGACAAAAGTCCAAGGTTAGAGACTCCAGGAAGGGGGCTGTGCTGGAAGCTGAGGACTGGACCTGAGCTCCCACCCATCTCAGGCCCAAGTTTGCACCCTAACACTGTTGTGGGGACCTGGGTGGTGTAGGCAGAGTTTTCCCTTCCCAGGAGCCACTTCCACAGAGATTTATATTAATTGTAAATGCTCAGCCAATAGCTCAGGATTATTATAACTAGTTCTTACATTTTAAGTTAGCCCATAATCCTTATTTTCACTCTGCCACATGGCGATACAGTTTTTTTGTTTGTTTGTTGGTTTTTCGAGACAGGGTTTCTCTGTGTAGCTTTGCGCCTTTCCTGGAACTCGCTTTGGAGACCAGGCTGGCCTGGAACTTAGAGATCCACCTGCCTCTGCCTCCTGAGTGCTGGGATTAAACACGTGTGCCACCACTGCCTGGCTGGTGATACCTTTATTAGCATGGCATGGTCATCTCCTGCTCCCTCTGCATCTGGCTGGTGATTCCTAACTTTGTCCTTCTCCTTCCCAGGGACCAGCTAGCTTCTTTATTAAAACAATCACAGCAACAAATCTTCACAGTATACAAAAGAATTATTCCACAGCAGGGTGGTCTATGCTTTTGTGATAAAATACCCTGACAAAATGCAACTTAGAGAAGGGAGGGTTTATTTGGCTTACGGTTCTAGGTTACAGTCCGTCAATGCAGGGAAGTCGAGTGGCTGCACTCAAAGCAGCTAGTCACATGACACCCACCAAGAGCAGAGCTAGGTCTGCATGAGTGCTCAGTCACCATTCTCACTCTTGCACAGTTCAGGACCCAAACCCAGGGAATGGTGCCCCCTACTTCCGGGCTGGGGCTTCCCACGTCAATTAACATAACCAAGACAGTCCCCCATGGACAGGTCCACAGTCCAGCCTGATCTTAACAAGCCCTCCTTGAGACTGTCTTTCCCAGTAAAATTGTCAAGTTGACAATCAGCCAACCATCACACTAAGTGTCCTCAGGCAGAGGCAGCTCCATCACACTGGGGTGTGCTAGGTAGGCCGGAGGCTCTGTAGAGCCTATGACGTCACCCTTCAGTCAGTGGCATCTGCTGTGGGTGGTGGTACCGGGATGGCATGTACCCCCTTACCAACCTCACTGCATGCCTGCTAAGTATGAGTCACTCTGATCATGCTGGAGCTGGAGACCCCAGCCCTCTCCTTGGTTTAGGTCTTATTGGGAAGCTGTTTGGGACATTAGTGACCATGTGAGGGGGTGGCTATGAGAAGGCAGTAACTCTCGCTGCCCTCCTAAGTCTCAAGGTGAACTTTTGGGACTCTGAGGACCCAGCTCTCCAGCCACTGCTAGCATGGTCATGGTACAGGTTCTGGCTTCTTCCCTAGGCACTGCTCAGATAGCTATAGAGAGTCCTTTCATAACATCTCTATGGAGCCATTTCAGGGCAGATTGTTTCCCTGTAAGGACTAAGATGGGTCCAATCTTCTGGGGTGTGGCTCTTTTCTGGGGAGATGTGAACACAAACGTGCCTGTTCACCCCACATAACTAACACAGCACAGACAAAGCAAAAAAAAAAAAACATTCTTTATGCGCACAGATGTTTCATGCATGTTGTACACCGTGCCTGCATGCAATACCTGAGGAGGCCAGAAGAGGGTGTTGGATTCTATGGAACTGGAATAACAGTTGTGAGCTGCCATTTGTCTACTGAGAATTGAACCAGGGTATTCTGGAAGAACAGCTGGTATTCTTAACTGCTGAGCAATCTCTTTAGCCCCAATTTTCTCTCTTCTATTCACCAGTCCAAGGGATGGTACTACCCGCATTCTGTATGAGTCTTCCCACCTACTAACCTAATCTAGAAAATTCCTCACAGACAGGCCCAGCAGTTTGACTTCATGGTATTCTGGATCTTCTCAAGTTGACAATATTAACTACTACATTCTCTTTCATCAGCCTTCACACCACCCACAGCTTGGTGGTTGGGGCAAGCCAGAGGGTGGGAGACAAGGGCAAAGCTGAATGACAGGCAAGACCCGTGAGCACAGTGCTATCACCATACTCTTTGGGTCAGGTGAACATTCTAAGAGCACACTTAAGTTCAGCAGCTTCACAACCCTGGCACCCCATGCCTTGGCCTCCCTCTGACGTCAGCAGAAGGCAGCAGAAGTAGTCTCATCAGGGGTCCATGAACTTAGTGAAAAGTCACAGGACAGCTAGGACTCTTGGGACCCTCATCAAGGAGACTTCCCATCTGACCCCGCCTTTAACCCTGCAGTGGGTCCCATCACCTGCCATGCAGGTGTCTGGGTGGCTAGCGGCTTTCCTGGAGCTGATGCAGGATAGAAGTGGAAGAGACATGGGAAGAGAGGAAGCCCCTCGCCCCAGGACCAACCTGCCTTTTCTGCTGACTGTGAGAGTCATGATACAAGAACTCAGCGAATCAAGCCAAAACTGCCTGCAGAACAATGTGTGTTTTCCTAAAGCCAACCCAGACAAGGATGCTCAAAACAACAGATGAGCTGTGCTCGCCTCCAGCCAAGGATGCTTCTGACCTTGAGCTTGACGCTTACAATCCCATTTATGGATCCTTAGAAAAAATAAGAAGGCCAGTGCATTTATTTTTACTTAATATTAAAATTTTACTTAAATATTAAGCTTGTCTTAATCTTTAAACCTTGTAAACTGTATCCTTGGAGGGATATGACACAGAAAGAAGCAGGATACATAGAATAGCCTTTGTAAACACACCTAAGCAGGGTTCTTCCAAGAAGCTTGCGCCCATGTGGGTGTGGGTGCTATCCTTTTCCTGTATATCTGTCTAGACAATAAATTCATTAACTTGAATTCACTATGACTCATCCATAAATTCCTTTTCAAATGTTTATTTATTTTTATTTTCTGTGTATGAGTTCTTGCCTGAGTGCATATCTATACACCATGTGCATGCAGTGTCCACTGAGACCAGAAAAGAATATGATGGGTCCCCTGGAGCTGGAGTTGTGAGCCACTGTGCTGGGAACCGAACCTGGGCCCTCTGGAAGAGCCACTGACGCTCTTAACCACGGAGCCATCTTCCCAGCCCCTGGTCTTGAAATGCTTTTTGTGTGTGCATGGATGTGTGCACATGCCCATACAGGTGAGTGTGAGTGTGTCTGTGGGCTAGACGTTGGCATGGGGTGCTTTCCTCAGCCACTCTCTTATTTTCTAAGTCAGGTTCTCTCACTGACCCAATGGTCATAGTCAGGTAGCCCGACTGTCTTAAAAGTTCTAGGGGTCTTCTTGTCTCTGCTTCCTGTGGTGGTTTGAATAGGAATGACCCCCATTGACTTGAGTGTTTGAATGCTTGGCCCATAGGGAGTGACACTATTAGGAGGTGTGGTCTTGTTGGAGTGGGTGTGTCACTGTGGAGGTGGGCTTTGAGGTCTCATATATGCTCAAGCTACACCCAGTGTGGCACACAGTCTCCTTCTGCTGCCTGTGGCTCACTCTTACTTGGGTCGGAATTCAATGGGACTCCACCCAAGGGTCTGCAGTGCTGGAGCTAGGGACTAACTAAGCCTTTCAGATATCCAAGCCACACCCCTCCATGAGTCTGGGCTCAGGGTCTCCAGGACTACACAGCCACTCAGGTTGTGGAGGAGGCAGGCAGAGTGCCTCCTGCCATGGCCATCTGCAGCCATGCGCCTCTGCATAGCTAAGTGCCTTTGGGAGCTGGGAGAGGGATGAGCGGAGGGTCACCATCTGTCCCTCTCTGTGCATGGGGAAGCTTCAGGGCTGCCAGCTAGATCAGAATGTCCAGCTGTTCCCTCCTCAAGGGACAGTCCAGCATCAGTCTGTAAAGCTGGCTCCCACAGCTGTGATGGGGCCTCCAGGGGACCTGCAGGTCTCTGGCTGATCTTTGCTTTAGAAGACAAACGTGCTGATTATGAAGAAAGGGAATATGCGCCCTTCTCCCCCAGCCTGCCTCCATTGGCAGAGCCAGGCTTCCGAGCAGTTTCAGACCGAATGGCGGCGAAGGAGGGTCCGGGGCAGAGTACCACTCCCCTGCCCCCGTGGCCCTAGGAAAATGCACAGCTCACTAACTGGAAGGGGCTTAGCTTAGGCCCAGGAGGCTCCTCCCTTAGGCAGTCAGGCAGGCCAATTGTTGGCATTGACAGAATGCACCAAGGGGGAGGGGTGACTGCCAATTCCAACCCCCTCCAGAATCCTGGTTGATAGCCAAAGGCAGGGCTAGGGTCTTGGAAACCCCTGGTTACATCTGGATGACAAAAATTCAGGAGAAGGAAGACATGCTAGGACATGCCCAGGAGTCCTGGGGCTGTGCCAGGCTGGGCAGGGACCCTCTCTACTCTTTCCCATCTGTCAGCCCACTCCACCCCAGCCACCCAGTTAGTCCCTGTAGCCATGGCTCCCCATGGTGACTCCTTCCTGGGCTGTAGAGAGGCCAGCCTTTCTTCCCTGTCCCAGGCCTCTCTGCCATCTCACCACCTCTTGGCCCTGGTATTCTTCTGGCGTCCTTCCAACTACTGGTCTTGGTAAGTAGTTTCTGGGGAGCCACTTGGCTGGAAGCTTTGTTCTTGTCTTCTGTGGACAGAGGGATGTGGGCAGCCCCATGTCCGGAAGGAAGCCTCGGGTTTGTATGAGTGCAGGGTGCAGGCTGAGCCGGCTTCCTAGCAGCTGCTCCCTCAGCGGTGACCTCGGCCCCTGCCCAGAGGATAGTGGGCAGTGTCTGAAGACAATCATGAGGTTGTCATAAGGAGTGGGGAGAGCGGACCTGGCATCTCGTGGGATAAGATCACTAGGGACACAGTCAACTATGTACACTTCAGTCCTCCACTCTAGGAAGGTCTGTCCCCACAGGACGGGCTGCTGGGCCGACTAGCTCCTGAGGGTGGGGAAGGTGTGGCCTCTGCCAGCCTCATCTCCTGGCCAGGAGCCAGGGAGCAAGCAGACTGAGCAGCCTGAGTGAAGGGAAACCAAAGATTTCCTAGGGCAGGGTGTGGAAGGGACTTGAATGCACCCCAAATCTGCATGGGGCGGGATCTGCCTTCCTTGCATGCACTTGTTATCTTTAGTGAGGGAACCTGGTGAATGCCTGCTGGGGCAATAGGTTCAGCTGAGAAAACAATCTCCTAGACATCCTTGGTGCAAGATGTAAACACTTGACCAGCTTCTGTCCAGGAAGCTGCCGGCAGAAGAAAGGAATGAGACTCTAGGTTACTGGGGAGCAGGGACATCAGGGCAGTAAGAGAGGGGGCCAGTGACAAGGACACCTGATGACCTGAGAACACCAGCAAGAAGGATTTATGGAGTATGGAGTTAGATATCAGACGAAAGCTTTCTGAGTGTGGGAGTGGGAGGAGGGGGGAAGAGAACAGATTGTGGCGACGGCCACGTGGATCTGTGTCTTGTTTGATGACGATTCCACCCCAGCAACCTCCCTTTAAAAAGCCGAGGGCTTCATCTGAACGACAGACCCTTCTCATCCATTCCCCTTCTTTTCCCTCTGACTTGGGATACAGATGCAGTGGCTGGGGCTCCAGGAACTTCAAGTAACAAGGTGGAAGCTGATGCCAGGACCAAGGGGAGGGAGAGAGAGCTGGGTCCAGGTGACAGGGTGACACCAGTCTCATCCTGAACACCTAGAGGCTAAATTACTTTTCATGAGCAAGAGGTCAAATCTTGCATGGCTTAAGCCAGTTATCTAATTATGATTTATGAAGTCAAAGCTTATCCTATGTGAAGCAGCAGCCAGCATTCATTGATGGCCAGTTTTGTGCCAGTCACTGTTCTGAGGACTTGTGTATCGTCTTTTAAAATCTATGTCAATATTTTTGTAATACGTAATGTAAGTACCTTATCTCTACTAAGGTCCAGAGATATCAAGCAACTCACCTAAGATCACACAGATGCAGGGTCCAGTTTTTCACCATGACACCAACCCAGGCCACTCAAAGCTAGGTGTCCCCCTGCTTTTGTCTTGTGAACCCCATTCTCTTTTGGGTTTTGCTGTTGTTTTTAGGTGTTTTTTTTTTTGAGTCAGGGTCTCATGTAGCCCAAACTGGTTTGACTTTGCTATGTAGCTGAGGCTGGCCCTGAACTCATGGAAGTTCTTCTTGTCTTTGCCACATGAGTGGTGGAATTCAAACTGTGTGCCCCATGCCCAGCCCACAACGGGACATTTTAGGAGAACATAAACGAAAATAGCTGTCTCTGAAGTCACCGTTTCCTTCTGTCCTTTACTCTCCAATGTCTGAGTCCTTACCTCAGTGTTCGCAACGCACAGCACTCCAAGTGTCCCAGCAAGGGGCCCTGTAACTTGAGTTTTCCTGCCTTGTCCACAGTCAGGACAAATCTTTGTCACCCGCCAGTCCCACAGCTGCTCAGACCCAACCAAGTAAACACAGAGACTTATATTGCTTACAAACTGTATGGCTGTGGCAGGCTTCTTGCTAACTGTTCTTATAGCTTAAATTAATCCATTCCCATAAATCTATACCTTGCCACATGGCTCGTGGCTTACCGGCATTTTCACATGCAGCTTGTCATGGTGGCAGCTGGCAGTGACCCCTTCCACCTTCCTGTTCTTTCTTTTCTCCTCTCTGTTAGTCCTGCCTATACTTCCTGCCTAGCCACTGGCCAATCAGTGTTTTATTTATTGACCAATCAGAGCAACCTATTTGACATACAGACCATCCCACAGCAGGGCTCCCAAACCTTGAGTACATCCACCCCTTATGCTTGATGCCCACCAGCTAAGCCCCCAGGGCTGGGTGCCTGGCAGCTTTGCCTCAGCAGCTCAGGTCAACTTCATCTCAACACATCAGTTCCCACCAGCCTGCCTCCAACAGGGAAAGCTGACCACAGACATCCCCAAGGGAAGGGAGATTGGAAATGCTCAGGCAGCCATGTGAGTATGAGCTACAGTTAGCAGAATGACAGAATGCCTCTTGCTGATTGCCATCACTCCCGAACCTGCTAACAAAGGGTAAATTTTTCTCAGCCACCACAGAAACCTTTCCTGGGAAATACCAGTTGCAGTCCAGTTGCAGACTTGAATCTATGGTCCTCTGGGGCTTAAAAAAGTTGGTCTATTTTCCACAGAAAACCTAGAAGCAGGACTATTGTCTAGGCCAGAATGTAGGAAAGGCCCTTGAAGTCAGCCAGATGGGGAGCATTGAGGATCTGGTTCCAGGGCTTAGGACTTGAGTTACACAACAGAGTGTGTGCAGCAGTATGTTTTCATGGGTCAGCACCTTTGCCCAGGAGGAAGGGCAAGGACTGCTGCTGAGACTGTGGTAGAGACCAGGCTGTCTATAGGAGGTCTGTAATGGGGCACAGTTCATCAAGAGCCTCTTGGAACATGAAGAAGATGAGGGCAGGCATAAGGGGTGGATGATTGACAGGCATAGTGTTCAATAGAGTTAGAATTGATAACCAACAGATTGGATGGATGGGTAGATAGATGTAGATAGACAGACAGTTATGTGATAGGTGGATGAATGGATGGGTGGGTGGACAGATGGATGGATGGATGGGTAGGTGGATAGACAAATGAGTGGGTGGATGGATGGATGAGTAGACCTAATTTAAGGGTGAATGGATAGATGGAGGGATGGAGGAATGAATGCGTAGGATAGATGGATAGATGCTGTCCTCGTTTGCTTTCTATTGCTGTGACCAAAAGCAACTTGGGGAGGAAATGGTTTATTTAGCTTGCATAGCCCCATCACAGTCTGTCACTGAGGAAAGTCGGGGCAGGAACTCAAGACAGGAACCTGGATGCAGGAACTGAAGCAGAGGCCATGGAGGAATGCTGCTTACTGGCTTGCTCATCATGGCTTGCTCAGCCTGCTTTCGTATACACCCCAGGATCACCTTCCCAGGGATGGTACTACCCACAGTGAGTTGGTCCCTCCCATATTAACCATTAATCAAGAAAATTGCCTTCAGTCTTGCCTACAGGCCTATCTGATGGAGGCAATTTCTCAACTGAGATTTCTTTCTTTCTTTTTTTTTTTATGAACAAGATGACAATATATTTAGCATTGACAGACAGAGAAAAGGGTCTTGTACAAAACCAAAAGGCCAGTGGTTTAAGATGGGTTGCCATATCATGTCAAGTTGTGTTGCACAAATACAATGCTGAATAGAGATATGGGTATGTGGATAGGTAGATGATAGATGATTGGTAGATAGATGATAGATAAATAAATTATTGATAGATGGTAGCCATTAGAAGATACATAGGTAGGTAGATAGATGATAGATAGATAGATAGATAGATAGATAGATAGATAGATAGATAGATAGATAGATAGATAGCCTGGAGACATGCACTCAGCATCTATGGGGATGTCTAGCCCTGCCTACCTCTTTTTTCCCCTGCAGACTCAGGGCATTCTTCTGTTTCCTCCAATGCAAGGCTCCTCTGGTGGATATGATGATGAGGCACCTCGGTGGCCTCATAATGCTAATAACAAGGTAGCAGCTCTGGGGACCTGCTCTCACTCCCACATCAAGAACTGAGTACATAGATCTTATGGCTGAGAAGTTCTCTGCCTGCTGCCCTGCAGGATCCAGGGTGACCAGGGCTGGAGCCATAACTAGTCACATAGGTACCGCTGCCACAGCTTGCTCTAGTTCTGGCTCTGCTGCAGATTGGCTCTGTGACCTGGGGCCAAGGGTCTGACCTCTCTGAACTCCAGCTATCCATCCAAATGCTGGGCTATCTCACTACACTCCCGGGGTGGCGGGGGGAGGGTAGATCAGGAGCAAAAGGAACCACATGCTCTGGACATTTTATAGGGTTTGGCAAAATGGAAGATTTTATCGCTGTCCCCACATCAGTGATAGCCTCTTCTTTTGGGATAAGTTCTGAGAAGTGTAAAGATGGTGGCATTGATGGGGATGGCATCAGTGGTGTCAATTCTTGGCTGCCGGTTGCGTCACGATACTGGGACAGCGGGCAAAGCATGCTGTGCTCACTGGTTCATCCTGTCCCACTGTATCCCAAAGGGTCGCAGTCATTACCAAAGATGGAGATGGGAGAACAGGCTCCCTGAGGGGAATTTGTGCCTGCAGGTCCTAAGTCTTCCCCCTTGTCCCCTGATCTCAAGTTCCCAAGGCATCCTAAGGGTAGTAGAGGGTTTTCAGCTCCAGGGAAGGTCCCCTGGAAAGCTGTGCTGTCTATCTACCACTGGGCCAGATGCTTCTCCCCAGTGAGCAGGGTGAGGAAGGGTGACCCCTGGGTTTGGCATGGGGATTTTCCTTCTGCCAGCTCAAGACTGCAAGTTGAGGTTCCAGATCTACCTTTGTGTTCCTATCCAGGACTCTTTGAGAGAGGGCTCCCCTCTACCCTGTGAGTGAGGGCTGGGTACCAACCTGGAGATAAATGGTCCCACCCAAGTGTGCTGTGGTACCTCAGAGCAGCAGACAGACCTGTGGGCTGGAAGCAGAACAGTGGTGAGTCCCAGGTGAAGGCATAGAGAAACTGCAGGGCAGCTGGGCTCTGAAGGAGGGTGGGGCAGGAAGGACCCCAGCCCCGATCATATTTTCCCAGTCCTCCCAGGGAACGTGGTTCTGACACACAATAGTAGAGTGTATTTCTATGCCTGGCTACTGACTTTTTGGGTAGCTGAAGGAAGTCTTTTTGGTGAGCCCAACTGCCAGCTATTTCTGGAGCCTCACACAGAAAGTTGCCTACAGCCTCTGCCTTCTTCTGATAGCCAGCTATCACTACTGGCCTGGAGAAGCCACAGGCCCCTGGAGAAGCCTGGCCCTGAGCTATTGCTGTATACCTCACTGGAGACCAGACCCAAAGGGATGCTCTGACCCAGAAAAGCAGGGGCCTAGAGGATGTGCAGGGGACAGGTGGTAGTCATGATGACCCTGGGAGCCTCCAGTTATCTCCTCCTAGACCATGCCTCCTTAGGTGGGCATCTCAGTATAACCCAGCCCCAATCCTGGGGACATTTGCTAGCCACCTCCTGCCTCTCCTCATCATCCAGATTCAAAGGAGATGGCTCCTGGACGAGCCCTGAAGTTCCTCAGGGTGTCTTTCTTTTGATTCTGTGCATCCTGGGGAGAACCAGTTTAGGGGGATGTCTCTGAGAGGGAAACAGATGTTTGGTCTCAAGCACCCCAGGCCCAGTTTCTGCCATGATACCTCAGCCTGGAGGTTGCTCCTACCCTCACCACTCTGCAAGAGCTGCAGTTTGTAAGACTGGAAGATTCCCAGCTGGGCATGCTGCCCTCCTCTATGGGGCCAGGGGAGGGTGAGGCACCAGCAATCACCAAGATTAATTGGTGGATACGGCTTGTTCCAGAATTGGAGAGGAAGTGGGTCACTCTTGGAGGCCCTGGTCCAAAGCAGGCACATAATACTTCTGAGTCTGCATGTGTCGCCAGCCAATGGAGAGACGCTTCCAGGAGGTGCTGGGAGCAAGTCTGAGAGACAGTCAGTGGCCGAAGACAAAGGGTCAGGCACCATGAGAGATCGTACCCAAGGCGAAGTTAAGACATTCTTGCTTGTTTGATATGTTCCCGGGGACGCTTGCCTTGAGTAAGCTAACTGAAGTCAATCTAAAGACACATGGCAAGACAGACACATAGATGATGTGTAAATGGGTGGATAGAAAATGACAGACAGATGAAAGATAAATGATAGGTTAAGGTACAGGGAGACAGACTTGCTCCCTCAGCAGGGAGTTCTGTGAAGCTACAATGCGAAGACGCATACACTACACCAAAGGCTCTTCCTCCGGCTGGACACGACTGCAGCCATCTCGAGTCTCAGCAGTTGTGCTGCTCCACATTAGACCACCATGAGATTGGGGATGTTTACATTGCCCTCAAGGATGTGGGTGCAGGGTGCTCACAAATATCCGGAGCCCCATGAAAGCCTCACAAGGTCCCTTCCACCTTGAGAGCATCTGAGTTAAGTCCTTGATGGGTGCAGGTAGCACTTCTTGGTGATACAGCTGCCCATAAGTCACCCATTGGGACTCCCCATCGGTGTAGCTGCTTTGATTTGCCATTGCTCCTGAACGTGGCCCCAGGAAACTCCTCGGCTCACCCAGCTAGACTCGGATGGGACCTTTTCCTTGGTCTGTTGGTACCCTCTCTACCTGGAGTGGCTCCAAAAAATGGCACACGGCCCATGAACAAAGAGAAAGTAAGAATGTGTGGCCCTTCTTTGCAACCGAGCATCAGGCTTCAGGCTAGGTTGAGGGTAGGGACTTAGCAACATCTTAGGGACTTGTCTCGCTGTCCTCTTGACTCCGCTTCTGTCTTTGTCTCATCCGTTCTCAGCTGGCTCACTCTGGGGGCACAGCAAGCTTCTCACCTATGACTCAGGGACTCTGGCCACTCAGATCATGTCAGGTGGGGTGAAAGTTGATCTCTCGCTCCTGCTCTCAAGGAAGCCTCTTCATTGTCCCTGTACACTGATTCTCTGTGAAGACTCTGATTGGGTCTTCTCTCTCCCATTGTTGATCTGTCTGTGTGCACGATGGTCTCACTGTGGGTGAAAGGCAGAGCTCTTGATGGCCCTCAGGGTATAGAAAAAAAGAGAGAACCTCACGTACTCTGTGGACAGAGGACGAGTGGGGACAAGGTGGCTAAGCAAGACAGTTGCCAATCAGAAGCCAGGGGATGCTCGGGGTAGTGACAAGGGTCAACCTCCTGTCCATGGTTGTTTGCCAGTATTTCTTTGTGGCCCTGTTATCATTACTTGGGTCCTATATCAGGAGTCTCCAGAGGAACGGAACAGGGAGAATGAATATGTGCTATAAAATGGGACTCCCTAAACTGGCTCATACAACAGTGTGAAGGGGCTACCCACCACCCCCACATTTCCCCAGAGTGCTCTTGAGTAAGAGCAGTGAGAAATATTAGATAGGAGGATTTAGAGTGTGGAGATAAACAGATAGAAAGTACAGATTAGCCTCAAGAGGGCCTGGAACCTATTCTAATGGGCTCTGACTGTCTCTGCCCTAGGGTATTTATAAAAATGCCAAAGGGTGGAGCAAAAGACCTCCCCCCCAGCACAGTCCAGTGCAGACCATCTCAGATACCTGCACTCAGGCCCGTGGTCCAATCATCCTCTCTATGCAGACCTGCTGGGTAAAGCCACTAGGAAACCTGAAAATGGGCTCCCACACAACAGGGGTCCAACAATGGCCACTGCATGCTGAAGAAGCTGGGAACCTGGTACCCACTCAGTCATGAGACTGGACACCTCTGTAGTCCTAGTCTGGTGCTGAAGGCCTGGAGGATTCCTGGAGAGCTGGTGGTCTTTAATCCATGATGGAACATGAAGATAAAGGGGACAGTAGGAACAACAGCCTGACAAACACTCTCACTGCAGAGGTGCAAGGCCAGCAAGTGAGACCTAATTTCTCTGAGATCTCTAAGCTATCTGGGATGCAGCAGGAGGCTGCTGCCCATTCTGGGGCAGAAATTTCTCTCCTCAGTTAATCATTCCTGGACGTGCCCTCCCAGACCCTCTGAGAGATGTGTCTTTTAGTCCATCCCAGATCCTGTCAAATTGACAGTTAAGATTAACCACAGCTTGGTTCTTCTTTTTAGTACAGAGTCATGAAGAGGTCTCTTGTTGGGTACATATTTCATGATTATTTTCTTACAGTTTGTGGCTTGCCTTATTTTCTTTAATAATTAAACAATTGTTTTATTTTATGTGCATGAGTGTTTGCCTTCATGTATGTTTATGTACCATATGTGTGCAGTGCCCACAGCAGAGACCAGAAAAGGGCATTAGACCTCCTGGAAATGGAATTACAGGTGGTTTTGAGCTATCATGTGAATTCTGGGAACTGAGCTCAGGTCCTCTGGAAGGGTAGCTAGTGCTCTCTTGCTGAACCATCTCTTCTGCCCCTTTGCTTATTTCCAGTAGGTAAAGTTTTTAATTTTAATAAACCCAAATTTAACTTTGTTTTTTGTATGTCTCATCCAAGAAACATTCTGTCTCTCTTGACCTTGAGGAGATGGACAGGTCAAGCTTGCACGTTTATGTCTGTACTCTGTGTTGAGTTAATTTGGGGGTACAGCATCATGAGTGGTGAGGGTGGAGTCTAGTTCTTCCAAGTGGACATCTGACAGAGGTCGGCACACCCTGAGATCTTCAGCTACAGTCCATTAACTGGAACTAGGTAACCCTGAGCCTCTGGTCTCCATCATCCATCCACACTGCAGTGGGCTGAGATAGCTTGGCCCTTCTGAAACTCAGGGAGAAGTTTAAATTTCCACTGCGAGGCACTGAGAGGTAGGGCTAGGAGGCTGTTTTAGGGGGTGACCAGGGCTGTATACTCATGGAGGGTGGTCCTGATTAGTTTTTATTATCAACTTGGTCCAACCTAGAGTAACCTGAGGAAAAGGAGCCTCAATTAAAAAATTGTCTTGATCCCTTCAGTACTCGCTCCTTGGCCCTGTCTGGTGTGCAGAAGGCTTCCTCATACATCAGTGCCCCAGAACTTCAGGTTGTGTGATTTGGTTTGAAACCTCTACAGAGGTGTTCCAGCTACCTTGCAAGCCTAGCTAGGTTTGGATCTCCCTGGAAACACTCTGTTCATCCTACTTCTTCTGGGTAGCCACTCAGCATACCCTGACCACAGTGAGCAGAACTGCTGGTCCCCAGGCCCAGGTCACATGGAGTAGAATGTCAGGGCAGAGTGTCCACCTTTAATGCCCTGTTGCTGGGATCCAGGTGCCCAGGCATGTGGTGGTCAGTGGCTGGATTGATCACTCCCTTGCTCAAGTTTCCTTCAGTCCTCAGCACAGCCAGGGCCTCCAGAGCTAGAAGCAACCTTGGTGGACTGGGATGCTGAATCTTGACTGTCAACATGGAGGTAGGTATCTGGAATTACCTAGGAGACACACCTCTGGGTGGATCCGTGAGAATATTTTTAGACAGGATTAATGGAGGGAGAAGACTTACTCTCAGAGTGAACACCTTCCAATGGGCAGTCAGGATATTAAGCTCTCATCACTCCTGACGGAGAATAGAGGTAAAAGCCATGAGCCTTGGGGCAGCACATAGATCAGTAGAAATGGGTTAAGTTGTAAGAGCTAGTAAGTAACAAGCCTAGCTATTGGCAGAACATTTGTAATTAATATTAAGCCTCTGAGTGATTATTTGAGAGTGGCTCCCAGGATGTGGAAACTCTACCTACATTCTACTGGTTCTGCTTTTTAGAGAATTCTGCCTCACACAGGCCAACTAATCTGAGCCCTTAGCCAAGTTGGAAGTCCCTTGCCACATCTCCAGTGATTATCTAAGCACCACTTGTTTACCTACAACAACAGGCTGCTCTTTGATTCTGAAATGACATCTTGGGAGATTTACTTGGGAGCCTCAGGTGGTAAAAAATGAGATATATTGGGTCAAGAGAAAAACATCATGGCACTGTGTCATCAGGGCATAAGGGATTCCACATTCTTACAACATGCCTGTAAGTTTCTAATACAATTCTGTATTTTGTATTTTATTCAACAACCAACCTTCCTTCCTTCCCTCCCTCCCTCTCTCCCTCCTTCCTTTCTTCCTAAAAAAAGATTCACTTCTATTTTCTGTGTACAAGTGTTTTGTCTGCTTGTATGTATGTGTACCATGTGCATGCCTGGTGCCCGTGGATCCCTGAAGAGGTCACCTGGAACTGGAGTCTCCAATGGTTGTGAACCACCATGTGAGTATTGGGAACTAAACCTGGGTCCTCTGAAAGAGTAGCCAGTGCTCTTAAGCACAAAGCCATCTCTCCAGTTCTTATTCAAAGATTTTTCATAAAAGTTGACTAAGTGCCTTTCCTCTAAGACCATCCTTATGTCCTTTACCTGAGGCTGGCCCTGTGGATCCTAGTGATTGCTGAAGTGTCTTAATCCTTCACAGAATATGGGGAGTGGATGCAGGCAAACTGTCTGGGGTCAGGTCACACATACTACATGCAGAATCTGGTGCTGTCTCATACCTGAGGCCCTGGTCGTGGGTGGGTGATGTGGGCTGGGGACTCTGCTTCCACTTATTTAAAGAAGTGGGCCATAAAAATAGAAAAGTCCCTGATGTTGCAGTTTGAAACCCTTAGAGTCATGAGCTAAGACAGTAACTCCCGGCCTGGGATCTTCTCTTAAGTGCTTCAAACTCATTGAAGAGAAAAAGAACTAGCTAAATTGTCTTTAAAGACAGCAATAGTTGTCAGCAGCTGCGGGGCGGGATGGATGCTGGGGTGGGATGCTAAGGCTGGCCTGAAGAATGACCCTGTTTACAAGTATAGTCCTCACTTAGCTGGGGAGGGAGGAAGGGAGGGAAGGTTGTGTCCTGGTTTGACACATAAAACTGGGGGAAATTCTGGTAGAGACAAGTGAAATCAAATGTCTTTGTGAGTGCTTGGTCAATAATACCTCAGAGCAAGGTAGAGTCTTTCGCTGAAGACAAGCAAAGATGTCTGAAAACCAGGAGGTCCTCAGGTCTGTCACTCAGGGTGACTGTTTCTCCTTACCACGGGCATTCCTTGAGAGACCTGGCTTTACTTGGGAATGCTTACAGAGTTAACACTGGCCAAACAAAGCCATGAGAAGGGAGGCTGGTTCTCAAGCTCATGCATGGGGGCACCCCAGGAGGATGTCCATCTTCCCTCATGACATACTTATCAAATGCTGGCTTGCATGGAAAATTGAGAGGGAGCTACTTAGATTCTGACGGGTCTTACTCTGACAGAGGGGGAGGAATTTAAAACCATACTGGGCTGTGTAGTAATGGGAAAACCACTCAGGGCTGTGGGGGTGGGGTGGGTGGGAGGAGCCACTCCAAAGGCAGGGCCAGGTAAGACCCAGGGAGCAACAGAGTCACCTCTGCAGGGAAGGGAATCAAGGAAGACAATGGGCAGGGGTGAAGTGGAGTGCACCCAGGCAGGTGGCAGAAAGGGGGAGGGGGCAGCTGTATGCAAACATGGCTGCGTGAATCTTGGTATTCTTTGAAGAGGTTCAGAAGCATGTTTATCTGGGCCAGAGTTGAGCCCAATGGAACTAACAGCGCAAAGGGAAAATGTTGCGGCGGGGTGAGGTGATGCTCTGATGGTGCTGAAGAAGCTACACACTGAATGGGGACTGCCCCATGCCAGCGTCTTGCTTCTCCGACCAGTATACAGTCGGTCATCAGGCTTAGAAAGAACCAGACGGAAGCACATAGATGTGGGCGGGGGGTAAGGGTGGGGCACGGGGAAGGAGAATCCCAGAAGAAAGGATTCAGGGAAAACGGAGAAGGTGAACTTGATGGGTCTGGCTCAGGGGAAAACTGCACAACGTGGTGAGGCTGTGGGAAGTGAGGGAAGGTATAGCTATGGGTGGATATGTACGCACGCGCGCGCGCGCGCACACACACACACGCACGCACGCACGCACGCACGTGTGCACACACACGCACACAAACCAGCTCTTGTTCATTTGTTAAGACAGAATTTCCTGTATCTCTAGTCTTGCTGTGTAGCAAGGAATAACCTTGAACTCTTGATCCTCGTGCCTAGGCTTCCTGAGTGTTGGGATTACAGGCATGTGTCACCACGGACAGTTTATGCAGTCCTAGGCAAGCTATTGGTTGAAAACATCTTCAGCCTCAACTCCTAGAAAACAAAGGCAAGGATCTGCTTCTCCCGGAATGGGGAGAGTATTGGTATGGAGGACACTTATCTCCATGACTTCTGGTGTGTTGCCAAGATCTCAGACACTTGGTCTTCTGGCCAGGTGTCTATGGGTTCATATTGCTTGGAGCATCCATCGTGGTCCCGGGAGTTGCAGCTTCCTGTTAGTTTGGTGTGTCGGAATCCAGAAAGCTCAGCATCCTACACAGCCCTGGCCTCCGTTCTCTCTGTGCAGCGGGAATGGAGGCCACTCCCTGGGTGTGCTAGTGGAGAGGGCTGAGATGTCAACGTGGAAAGCTCTAGAGCTGGAGGGAGCCCTCCACACCGTCCATGTTCTCACTTGCTCTTCTTGGCACATTTTTCTCTCAGCTTTCTCCATTCCCACTGAGGAAGTCCTGAATGCGAAAGTTTATTCTCAAAGGTGAGTGTACAGACAAAAATCACACTTCATGAAACTCAAACCTTGGTTGGGAGCAGGGCTGCCCTCTATCTCCCCCCCCCCCCCCCCCCCCCGCGCCCCCAACCTCCCCAGCCCTGACAGTGGCAGCTCCAGAGCCTGGACTTGGAAGCTCAGATTGTGGTGACTCCTGCTGTGCCTCTTAATAGCTGTCAGCCTCAGTGGCCAGCACTGAGCAAACAAGATCCCAGAAGGGGTGAGCAGGGCAGGATGGGGTGTGGGGTATGGGAGATGGAGGCCTGGGAGGAGAATGCTCTGGCCTGGCCAAAGCCCAGCAATTTCTGCAGCTGTTTGGGGGTAGACACTGTATCTTGGGTTCAGAAAAAAAAATATACATCTAATACAATATGTAAGTATAGGTATGTATATACAAACTCTCTCTCTCTCTCTCTCTCTCTCTCTCTCTCTCTCTCTCTCTCTCTCTCTCTCTCTCTTTCTCTCTCTCTCTCCCTCCCTCCCAGCCATGATAAAAGACCACTGGGGCTGAGATGGCCTGGTGTTCACTAAAAGTCTGCATTACTCAGCAGCTGCCTCTGCAGGCCTTAGCCCCCTGCGCTGCTATGAACACTGAGAAGAGGGGGTGCCACTGGGTGGAGCCTCTGGGGAAATGGCTGCAAAGGGTGGTCTGAGCTAGCCTGCCTGCCTTCCTCCGTCCTGGAAGGCATGGCCACTCTAGAGGTGACCAGCCACCGGGAAACAGCTGGGGGCTGAGGGCACTCCTGGGAAAGCCCCAGAGACCTCCATGCATGGTGGTTCACACCTGCAGTTTCAGCAGGGCGAAGTAGGAGGATCAGAAATTCAAAGTCATCCCTGCAACAAAGTAAGTTTGAGGCCAATCTGGGCTACATTAGACCCCATCTCAAAGCAAAACCAAACCAAACGAAACCCTCACATAAATAACAGAGTGTGACTGGGCGAGAGTACAAATGGAGCGGGGTGGAATTGCATGAGGTCCTCTCCGGTGACAGGTAGCCTTCTCCTGTGATTAATGACCCTGTGACCTCTATTGACCTCCTGTACCCTTCCCACTGCACATCTGGGGTTATTTCTAACACGTATGTGGGGACCACATTCGGAGCCTCCACTGTACCATCCTGGACAGCTCCCAGCCCTTCTCTCTGAATGAGTACACTCCAGATTTGAATGTGAGCAGACTCACTCAGAGCCTTGTACAAACCCAGACCTCCAGTCCTCCCCTCCACATCTCTAGTCTTCCCTCCCACACCCTAGTCTTCCCTCCCCAGACCCTCCAGTACTCCCTCACCAGATCTGAGTCCTCTCTCTCCACACACCAGTCCTCCCTTCCCAGACTGAGAACTTCTCACCCCAAGAAACTGGGGGCCTTAGCCCCCGGAGGGGAAAAAACCCTTCCCACTGCACAGACTCTGTCCCTAGTGCTAGTGATTCCCAGATACTTCTGGAACTTATTTCTCAGTTATTAGCAGGCTACCTGTTCCTCCCTTAACTCGGCCTCCAGTGTACTCCATGGATGCCCCAAGTGAGAAGGGGTTGGAGCTTGTTTACCAGGTGGATGGGACAGCTCATCCCAGCTTCCTGGCTGGTTCCTCTGCGGGTGGAAGCTCATGGAGAGGGGTTCAGAGATGCAATTCAAGGAAATGGCCTGGCTGGAGAGTGCTTTCTGTCTTTTGGTGTGGGTGATAAAAGCTGACTACCCAGAGGAGAGTGGGGTAGGAAGATTAGGAGAGCAGCTATGAGGCAGAATGTGGGATCTCTGTACATCTGTCGGTGGCCAGGTGGGGCTGGGGTTCTTCAAGGTCCCTGTAATGTAGCTCTCTGGTCAGATTTCCCGCCTACCATGCACTCCTTAAAAAAGACAATGGCTAGCCTGACAAGGGCCCCTGGGATTTTCCCATGTCACAGCCAGCAACCCAACATCTGGCTATGTGCTGCAAATGCCTCTTGAACAGACTGGCTGAAGGCTGGAAACCTCTGCCTCAGAAGACTATTCCAGTTCAGCTAGCAGCCGACAGCTCACAGCCTTCTCCACAACCTGGTCCCTGGACATCCTTAGCAGGAGGCCATTTTTGGAACAAACATCTACATATTTTATGAAATCCTAAATAAAACAGCCGCAAGGAACAGAGGCCATGAACAATGACCACAATTAACCTAACACCCTGCGGGACAACTATCCAGCTAGGCATTTCATTTAAGGCAGCTCAGCGACTGTGAAGCTCCCGAGGAGCGTGGGGAAAGGCTCTCAGATCTAGAAGCTTGTGGATGGGAAGGTCATGGTCTGAGTCTGTCAGTCACCAGCCCAGGAGGCAACCCAGGTGGGCAGAAGTTTGATTCACAGGCACTGGAGCCCTGGTTTTCTTCATAGCTCTGAAAACTCCTCGTGACAGCTGCCTTCTTATGGTTGAGGTCTGAGTCAGGCATTCCCAGGGTCTTGGTGGTACACACACGGAAGAAAGAAAGCCTTCGGGTGTTGCTATGGGGAGTTTACATGCAGCATGAGGCAGGTGGGAGTCCTAGGTTGCTAACAGGTTGCCAGGCACACTCTTAGGAGAGAGATGTATGCACAGCGCAAGCCAAATAGAGTCTCGGGTTCCTAAACTATCCCCTGTGCTTGCTGGCCTCACTCTCCTACCACTTCCTGGGTTAAGCTGTTCTGAATGGCAGGATTCGGGAAGCTGGCTCCTTCCACTCTTCCTGGCAGTGCATTAGAACCGATAAGAAACTCGAATATTTGCTGAGTGGGGGCTGGGATGGTAAACTTGTTAAGTGAGTGCCTTTCCTCTTGGAAAATGATTTGACTGCAGTAAAGTACATAATGGGCTAGGCTGGTGTGAGCTAGAGCAGGGACAGCGAACCCGTTCTTTAGAACAGGAAAATGACCCATAATGATCGAGGTAGGTGTTTGCATTTCCTGCCTGCCAGAATCTGGGTGATTGAGTACGTGAGGACGCTTTTGATTTTGCTATCGAGACACCGGGCCTTCTGGAACATGGCTGTGTGAGTGCTTTTGACAGCTGCAGAAATGGTCCATCTAAAACCCGGGAGCAGATGAAACAGGCTTCATAGGTGCTTGCTAAAGACCCACTCAGAGCCGGCAGAGCTCCCAGAGAGAACCAGACTCACTCGGGAGGCAGATGCTGTTCTGTAGCTGTTTACTTCGGATTGAAGCCTTCTCCCCTGGACAGAGTGAAGGGAGTAAGGCTCATGGCACAAGAAATGCTCAAGACTCACAAGGCCCTGCACAGCTTTTAAAAGCAGCACAGACTGGCTGCTGGGGAGAGGACACTCTCTGGTGGAGCTGTCTGCAAGCTGTACAAAGAACGACAGCCATCACCCAGGGATGTGTTTTTCGGTGATGCCTTTGAGTCCCCCACGTTCCTGTAAACTCTCACACGTGGCACCCTTTCTTTGGTCTCTCACACCCCCCATCTGGGCCAAAGACATTTGTTCATGTCTCCCCAGGAACAACCATATCATAGTTGCCCCGAGCCGACCTGGACCAGGTGGCCAGAGAAGGCCAGGGAGCTGTGACAGGAGCCCAGTGCTTTCTAGTCTGAGCATGCCCGATACTGCACAGAACAGACTTCAAGACAAAACAAACAGAAAAACCTGTGACTTATCTGAGAGGCCCACACAACTGTTCCTCCTGTGTTTTAGCCGGCAGCCCTTCCCAAAGAAAAACCTTTCGTGGAAAATCTGTTTTTCTTGTTCCTGCTTTAGCCTCAGAGTGCTGGGATTATGGGCTTGTGATATCACCTCTGGCTTTCGAAAATCTTTTAAAAATTTATATTTATGTGCTTATGTTGTGTGCATGCGTGCGTGCGTGCGTGCGTGCGTGCATGTATGTGTGTGATGTGAGTGCAGTGCTTGGAATTATGGGCAGCTGTGAGTTGTTGAATGTGGGCACTGGTAAGTAGAACCCAGGTCCTTTGCAAGAGCAGCAGGATTTCTAAACTGCTGAGCCATCTCTCTGGCCCCTTCTGCAAAAATCTTTAACAAGTAGTGGTGGGTTCTGCTCTCTGAACATTTCTCTCTCTCTCTCTCTCTCTCTCTCTCTCTCTCTCTCTCTCTCTCTCTCTCTCTCTCTCTCTCTGTGTGTGTGTGTGTGTGTGTGTGTGTGTGTGTGTGTGTGTGTGTGTGTGTGTGTGTTGGGGGGCAAACTCAGGTATGTTTCAGGTGCCAACCACCTTGGTTATTGAGAGATTTTGGAGTGGGAGCTCACTGAGGAGGCTGTATGCCGGCCCTGCCTGCCTGTGCCTCCCAGTGCTGGGGTCATAAGCTGCAGCCAATGTCATGCCCAGATCACAGGGACCCAAAAAGACCACCATGGAGACCAAATCCCACATGTAAAAGCCAAGAGCCTTTATTTTCAAGCTCTGAGCTTGGTCTCTGTCTGTCTGACATATCGGTGAGAGCAGAGAGCCCTGAGCCCAAGCAAGGTAGGGCTTTTATCATAGCAGAGGTTGGGGTGAGGGCATTTCCAGGGTTCAGGACCCTGATTGGCTGACATTTGTCTAGGGTTATCTGTCAAACAAAAATAGGTGTGTGCTAGACAACCTTATCTAATGGTTGGAATGTTTGGGATGTCAGGTACTTCCCATCCCTGGGTGGTGTCAGCTTATGGCTTTTCCTGGGTCTGGGTGTTCTCTGCCAGTAAGCCTGTCACAGAAGCTGTGCCTGGGCCTCTAGGCCTGTCATGGCATCTGTGTGGTCAAGTTGTTTTGGGGCCCCTCCACACAGCCATTGTGATTGGATTTTTTTTTTTAATGTGGGTTCTGGGATCAAACTGTGACGATCATGCTTGCATGACAAGTCCTTAACCCGCTAGCCCTTCTCCCCCAGCCACACCTTCCCTCTTGACAGAAAGGAGATTAACATCAGCCAGTCCTTCATCATGTGCTGTCTCCCAGGGTCTCCAGCTGTCCGTCTGTTCCCACAGCACCTCCACAGGTGCCTGCCCTGCGAAGCTCGCTCCTTAGTCATCGGTAGAGCATTGGGTAGATGAGGAGCCGTATATTGTTCGAAGAAGACTGTGGTAGGCCCAGGGTGTGGCAAGAATTACCCAGACCATGCAGCTCATAATCTTTAGTTTGAGGCAAGGGGAAAACAGAGTCCATGTGAGCAAAACAGAAATCTGTTGGGTTTTACTACCTTACAACCCCGAGTGGTGGTGATTCACAGCTGCAAACCTAGCCCTCAAAAGGCTGAGGCAGGAGGATTGCTGAAAGTTCAGGCCACCTGGACACCAGAGTGTGTTCCAGATCTGCCCGGGGGTATGTGTGAGACTCCTTCTCAATAAAACCCCAAATGGGGACCCAGTCTAAAGATCCATTCTTCCTTCCCCAGCTGCCTCTCTCTGCAAACTAGATCCACGGTGGGCTGCAGGCCAGTTCCTTCCCCTGTCGGGGCTGGAGCCCAGTGGCAGGGTTCATGGCCGGAGACGCTGTGGAGAGAATCAGCTACAGATGGTAGCATCCGACATCTGTGATGACGAATTCTGAAGTCTGGCGTAGGGCTGCTCCAGGTAACAGGACCTTTCTCATGTAAGAGTCTCCCAGGACTTGGTTGATTACACAGATAAGCCAGAAGCCGTATGTCCCCACCTGCGAGGACTCTCCTGCCTTACACCTGTTGCTTGGGTGTCTTATTTATTTATGTTGCAGTGCTGTGGGATGGAACCCAGGGCCTCACACATGCTGGACCGGAGGAGCCCCACACTCAGCCGTAATTATTGACAGGTTCACCCCTGCTCCCAAAACCATGTAAAAAAAAAAAAAATGGCCACACTACAGAGGAGGAGAAGGTGGCCAGGCTAGAGAAGGTTTGGTCAGGTGGGGCTGTTTCTGCACTGTGCACCTGGACATTGCCTTGCTTAGAATGTTCTCTCACGTTTATGCACCCAGTTGCTTCCTTTGCAGGAGATGACCTTGAGAACCATCCTTGCCTTGGTCTCCCATGATCCCACCCTTTTCTAGCAGTCTTCTGGAACTCTGCCTCGGTTGGGAAAACTGTTCGGTCGGCTTCCCCACACAGCCCTGCTTTCTGCTTTCTGAGCAAGCAAGCCCACTAGATCGCTAGACTGGCCAATCTTATTCTTGTCCCGGAGCTGACCTCTGGAGCTCAGGGGTTTCTGGACAGTCCTCCAAACTTCAGGCTCTGTTGAGATTGCCTTATCTTCTTGGTTGACGTCAGCCTCCCTCCCTGAGGCCTTGGTGGCTGCTTCGAGGGTAGTCTGAAGTTACTTTACTCACTATGCCATTCTCAGGGGGCAGCTGCAAAGCGGCTTTGTTCCTCTCCTGCCTCAGGTCCCTGCTCTCTATCAGGCCAGAGCCCTAGCTCAGTTAGGAGAGCCAGGTCCTCCAAGGCCAGGCCTTGGCTCAGAAGGACTTTCAGGGTGGCAGCATGGCCTCGAACCCAGAGGACAGGTGGCTGAAGCTAATGCCCAACAGAGAGAGCTTCCCAACATCCGTCCACAATACCAGCTGGCTGTTCTGTGTCTGTAGATGGTGGATTTTAGGCTCTGGACCAGCAGCCACGGGCCAGGACTGCCCCACCTCAGGCTGCATTGATAAGAATAGGAGCTGCGAGCCCAGTTGGAGTCTGGACTTAGAAGCCCAACTTTTCCCCCAGCCCCAGACCCTGGAAGATAGTTTGTGTCTGAGGAATGCACACATGGGCTGTGTCTAGGAGCAGCCACAGGGAGGCCACTTGCCTCACAGCCCGCAGATCTGCAGTGTTCACCCACAAGAGCCGACAGTGTCACAGTCCCCAGGTGAAGTGATTAGGGAGGTGGCCCCGGAGACCGGCGCTTCCTGTCCCCACCTTAGCTTCCAGACCAGTGGCAATACTCAAACAGCCCTCACTGGAGGGAACCCAGAGCCAAGTCTGATCCTCCCAGCCAGGCATGTTGACTATTTACTCCCTCGTGGATGTGTGGAGAGGGACATGGGGCCCTTGCGGCATAACCAGCTGCTCTACCACTTATGGTGTGCAACCCTGCCTCAATCACCAGAGCACAGGCGGGAGAAGACTAGGGGCTGGCACTCCGTCGATGGAACTGTGGGGAAGCCATCATCCCTGGATAGATAAAGGCTTTCCAGGTGCAGCCTGTTGGTGCGGAGGCACCCCCTCCCGCACCCCCCCCCCCCCACCCCGTAAGTAACCCTTCGCTTATACTCTGTAAGGAAGCCCAAGAAATTCATTGGCTCTCCAGATTGAACTTGGGCAGAATTGTGCCTTGGTTTGTCATTGGGACCTTAGGAGAAGTGGTCGATGTTGCCGATGTCTGCCCCTAGGGGGCGGGTTTTAGCATCAGTGGGTTACAGCGAAGTGGAGCACTCTCTGCTATAGGGCCTCGGATGATGTTTGACAGCATTCTTAGCCTTGGGGTCAGTGGAAGCTAGTAGTCTGCTAAGAAGACGTTTGAGAGGTTTTGATAATCACAAGGTTGTTAGGTTGGACACGGTGGGCGATGGATGGCTTTCGAAGGGACTAAAAATAGCTCAAGGTAATTTGGCTCTGGTCTGCAACATTTTAACGGGCGCTTCAGTCATTAGGCTTCTAGAATATTTAACTCATCTGCGGCTTGTCTTTTTTTCTGGTAACTTTGACTTACACTGGCCATTGGTTGGGCTGTCTTGGAAAGGAAGCAGTGGGTCCCTGAAGCAGGGGCTGGGAGGTGGGGTGGGGAGGGGCTTGCGTCACCTTTTGAGCGGCTTCCAGGCTCCTGTCCCTGGTGTGAGAGGCCTGAATCCTCTCCCTGAAAGGAGCCCAGGTGGAGTGGGTCACAGGACCTGGGGGAACCTGGAAGGCTGCAGAAGGCTGGCTAATGGGCAGGAGGTTCAGTGGGCAGAAGAGGACTCCTGTGGTGTCTGGGTCTTCTCTGGGCTCAGCATGTGGCACTATCCTTCGCTGCCCACCCCTGCCAGGAGTCGGAATCCATCCTGCTGGGAAGGCTTTCAGCAGACAGCAGAGGAGGGCTGTTTCACAGATGGGGGGAGGCAAGGCGACTCCTTCAGGACACAGACCCAATCCCAGGTCTGACCTCACTCTCAGCTCTGGGTCCAGTGCCACTATGCCCGCTCCCTTGTTTTCAGGCCCATTTGGAACCTTGGCCTGCTGTACCCAGCACTTATGGGAGCCAGTCATTGGGTCCGAGGCCATATGTCTGGTGGTCTTTACTTTTGTTCTTTCTTTTGAGATGGTTCTCATGTTTCCCAGACTAGCCTCTAACTCTCTATAGCCAAGAATGACCTTGATCTTCCCCTCCTCCTGCCTCCACCTCTGTTAGGATTACAGGCACGCACCATCATACCTGGCTTATGTGGTGGTGGGACCTCCGGGCTTTGTGCAGGCTAGCACTCTGTGAACTGAGTTCCGCTCTGTGGCCATAGTCCCTTCCACCAGGATAAAAGGATCAGGAGGAGTCATGCTGTGCCCGGACTCCTGTCTGAGAATCACCCCAGAGTCCTAACCAAGCCCCCTGGGTTGCTAAGATCTACTCTCTGCGGCCACCCCCACCTCTTAAGTCTGGACTAGACAGGATACGGTGACTAAGGAGAACCAGCATACCGTGTCAGCCTCCAGGCCCTGCCACCAAGTTCCCCAAGTATTTCTGTCAACAGTGAAGGGACAGAAACACAGTTCCATGTGGTCACCCTCAGCTGCCCGAGGAGTTCTCTAAACTTTTAATGGCCTCATCTTAGGCCAAAGCAGGATTTATGGCTTAGACTGGAAAGAATTTCATGAGTAGCCATTATGAAGTAAAGCTGGTTTTATTAAACTCTATTTTAATATGATAGGCCTGAGCATGAGGGCTAGGAGAGGTGCTGAGAAAGACTTCCTCTGAGAGTCTCAGAAACTAAGACATCCCCAAGTGTTACTCTCCCGGTACTGAGACAAAACACCAGGACCAAAAGCAACTCTAAGTAGAAAAAGTTCATTTTGACTTCTGGTTCTAGAGGGCAGGAGCAAGGAGCTGGCTGGTTACATTTTCACCCACACAGAGGAAGGAGGGAGAAGGGGAGGGTGTGTGTGAGGCTGTAAACCCTCCCATGACCCTCCCACAGTAACACACTTCCTCCCAAAGCTCTACCTCCCAAAAGTTCCATAACCTTCCCAAACAAGGCCACACACTGGGACCAAGAGGTCAAAGTCATGAGTCTATGGGGGTTGTTTATTCAAACACCAGACCAAGAGTCAGTCCAGGGCCCCCAAGGCAGAGCTGCCGCAATGTCTTAGTTTAGACACACACCCTTTCAGTGGCTTCAAGTTACATCTCAAAAGGTTGCTAAGGATTCCTGCCTCATCTCTCTCTCTCTCTCTCTCTCTCTCTCTCTCTCTCTCTCTCTCTCTCTCTCTCTCTCCCCCCCCCCCAGGATGCCTTGGATGGGTTAAACCCGATAAGGTGAATCTGGAAACCTGCAAGGCTGCACAGGGGCTTAGGACACAACCCCTTCCTGTCAACGGGGTTGCTGGGAGATTCCTAGAAACCGTAGGTTCACAGCTGGGAGGGGAAGGCCTGGACATTAATTGGTTATGAGGAATCCTTGCTTCACTGGCAAGAGACTTCAGCCAGCCTCTGTGATAAGGGATCCTCTCCCTTCTCATGCCCCGTAGTTCTTTCCATCCTGTCTCATTCCCTTCTGGGAGGCGATGGGTGATGCTCTTGACCATTTTCAGCACGCTGCTGCTGCACGGAGTCAGGTGCTAGATGGCAGAACTGACTGTTCCGAGTTAATGATGTCAGTGGTGGCCCTGGTCAGAGCTGCCGGAGTCCACATGCTCTGCCCACGTTCCCCAACAGGGAACTGTCTCATCCTTCACTTTGCCCTTCAGAGTCTGGTCAAATGCAGCCTGCCTGTAGGCCCTGGGCCAGTTCCTGGCAACTCCAGGCTTCAGTTTCTCCACCTTTAACACTGTTCATTGCATCCTACCTAAGAGACAAAACATCTGCCCCCTGTCCCCTGTTTGCACATTCAGGCAATCACAGATGAAAAGTAACAGTTCCAAACACTACAGACTCTTCATGACCACAGTCCTGAACAGACCAGCAACTGCTTACGGAGTGACTACCCCAGGGAGGATTTAAGGCACACAGGGGGATGTGTCTATGCTAATATCAGGTCATCTTATACAAAAGACTCAAGTGCTTCTGGATTCTGACATCTGCAGGGTGTCCCAGGATGACCTGTTCTAGAACCCATCTCAGTGGTTTGAGCTCGTTAGGGTTATGAAGTCAGGAGGGAATCAGACCAAACAAACAGAAATTAATATTAGGATAGACAGTAGGTGGGAAGTCACTCATGAACTCTTAGCTGCCTGGATGGACAAATTAGCTCATTTGCCTCCAAAGCCAGAATGCCTTCTCCTTGTGGTTCTGACTCCACCTGGGACAAAGGTGTTGGGACCAGGAATAAGTGGCACTGGGAAGAGAGACCCACAAATGGAGGTCTGGAGGAGTTCTCAGTCCACCTCATCAGCCAGCTCCCAGCCCAGGTGGGAATCCCACCTGCCTCCCAGACGGAAACCACCTCCTCACAGGGGCGGGGTAGGGGTGGGGGTGGGGTGGGGTGGGAGTGGGCACCCAGGGAAAGTTTCAGAAGCTCACTTTCTGCTGTGCACTGAGTTCTGAGGGCCTCACTCATCACAACTTCATCGGAATACCTAGAACTTGAAATTTTCTGAGATGCACATCTCCGCACACTGCATGAGGCCGCCGTCACAAATTCCATGTTATTTTCAGACGCAATGTTCCTTTGGCCATTTGTGGCTGCTTTGAACTTAGATTTCTTAGCAGTGTTCCCAGGGCTTAAAAACACTTCATTATGAAGTCAAGTGTGTGTGGCCTGCAAGAGGGTTTACGGGGAGGAGGCCCCATGGTCACCGGTTCCCCTCCCCCAAAGCCACTTCTCCAGATGCTATCAACATGTGACCTTGAGGATGAACTTGATGGCATATGAACTGTGTGGGGGCCGCATCTGAGCCACAGCACATCACAGAGGAAGGGCTGAGGCCTGGGCATGGCAAATGTGACTCTGACAGGCCGTGCCCTTCCCCTTCCCCTCTCTGCTTGGTAAAAACTGTTAGATTGCACTCACTCCTTAAAGCCAGCCACCAAGGTCTAGTCCCTTAGCTGGCCGCTTCCTCCTCCTAAGGTTGACCAGTAAGGCCCAGCTATCAAAGTATTGAAGTCCACAGTCCAAAGCCCCCTTGTGGCTGCCTTAATTAACATGCCCAATCAAAATTAATCACCTCATCCTAACACGGGGTTTCTCCTTGTCCCTTTATAAACCGCCATCTGCCTACGGGCCACTTCTGTTCCATCCAGAGGCAGACCTTTGTCCCTCTGGATAAATGTCCCTCCCTCCTCTCCCTTGCCACCTTTATCTTCTATTCCTGTCTTTGTCTCTTATTCCCTGCCCTCTGCTCCTCTGGGGTAAATAAATCTCCCTTGTGCTGAGAACTTGGTCTTGGTGTGTCCTGTGCTGACTTGGATCCTTTCAACAGCTCCTAAACACATATACCCAAGCCCTGGCAATCATGCCTGGGAGCTGACCTGAGCCCGTTGGGTTGCAGTCTCTGCATGGGTCCTCTGCTCTCTTAGGTCTGGCCTCCCCCTGGCTCTCCAGCCTCTGGTCTTGGCTCTGGCATCCCAACACTCATCTTAGGACGGAGTTCCGGCTGTGCTCAGTGGCAGCCTTCTTTATTGTAACCCAGAGTATAAGAGCTGGCAGGGTGACCTCAGCCAGGGCACTGGTACCGACACTGATGTGAGGACTGGTACCGTGTTAGTTTCTTTTCCCCACTGTGATAAAGTACCTGACATTAAACATCTAAGTGGGGAGGATTGATCTCAGCTCACAGCTTCAGGAGTTTCCGGTCCAGTGTGACAGGGGTGGCACCTAGGGGTGGCACTATCCTTCTGTCACTTCTGTGGCTGTGATAAAATAGCCTGAGAAAAACAAGAATGGATTTGTTCAGCTCATAATTCCAGGTTAAAAACCCATCACTGAGGGGAAATTGAGGCAGCAACTTCAAGCAGCTAGTTACATCTACAGTCAAGGGCAGAGAGAGAATGAAGGCATACACACTTAGTTCACTTTCTCCCATGAACCTCTGCCTAGGGATGATGCAGCCCACAATGGGCTGAGTCTTCTCACATCAACAATCAAGACAGTCCCCCACAGACATGCCCACAGGTCAACCTGATCTAGATAATTCCTCATTGAGACTCCCCCCACCCCAGGTGATCTAGACTATGCTAAATTGGCAATTAAAACCAACCACCATAGGCTCCATAGGAGTGTACGGTAGTCCCATTGTGACATTGTGATGGTCCATCAGGAAGTAGAGTTCAGGCTGGAATCAGGAATATGCATAACCTTCCAATTTCTGCCTCCAAGGACCCAGCAGGTTAGGACAACTTTCCAAAAGCTCCACAACCTTCCCAAACAATGGCACCATCTGGGATCAAGTGTTAACATACAGGAGCCTGTGGGTGACTTCCCATCTAAACCACAGCAGATTGATGCTGGGTGACTGGTACAATGCATGCTCACACGACGTTTGCTGATTATATGTGATATTCACTCGGCTGAGCTGGTGGTGCCTGTCTATAATCAGCATCTCTCTCCCAGCTCAGGAAACCCAGGTCTCTGCATCCCTGGAGGAGAGTGGGGTCAGAAGTCACTGGTACCCATGGGAAGATGCTTAGAGAGGGGTAAGAAGAGGTGGGAGAGAACATTCAGGGTGCTGCTGCAAAGACAGAGGTTGGGGGTTAAGAGATGGCCAGGCAGAGGATGCAGAGTGGTTGAATTATCTGTTCTGGGCCTTCCAAAGTAAGGAGAACCCCCATCTCCTTCCGGTAGCATCTCAAGACTTCAGTAAGGACCTGAAATAACCAGGGAGCTAGTGGATGGGACAGGATCTCAGTGGTCACCTGCTGTCCCCTGTCCCCTTCTGGGCTATAACTCAGATCTGCTGAACGTGATGGAAGTACAGGTCAAAACAGAGAAAAACAAACAGTGTGTAATGGCTCTTACCTATAATCTCAGCACTTAGGAGGCTGATCCAGGATTGTCGTGAGTGTGAGGACAGCTAGACTACATAGTGAGTTTGAGACCAACCTGGGCTCAAAGCAAGACCTTGTCACACCCAAAATAAAAACAAACAGAAAACAACGACCTCAACACAAATGATTTCTGCTCTTGAACTTGTCCAGGGTCTGAGAGACTAAGCCATGCTTAGAACAAAGATGCTCTTTAAAGCATTCAATAGAATGGTCCAAGTTCACCTGTAATTCTTAGAACTTGGAAAGATGGTGTGTGTCTTAGTTTGCTTTCTGTTACTATGATAAGCACTGACCAAAAGCAACTTGGGAAAGAAAGGGTTTATTTCACAGCTCTCGGGCCATATTCTATCACTGAGGGAAGTCAGGGCCAGAAGTCAAGGCAGGAACCTAGAGGCAGGAACTGAAGCAGAAGCCATGGAGGAATGCTGCTGACTGACTTGCTCCTCATGAATTTCTCAGCCTATGTATACAACCCAGAATCACTTGCCTGGGGTGGCACCACTCATTATGGATTACACTCTCCATTAGAAAACACCCCACAGATATGCCAATCTGATGGAGGCAGTTGCTCAGTTGATGTTCCCTCTTCCCAAGTGTCTCTGGTTTGTGTCGAGTTGACAAAAACAAACTGACCCAGTAAGTTTGGATGGTCCTATCACCAAGAGAGACTCTATGGGAGAACTGGGGATGGGTATCTTCCCTCAGGTGAGACTTGGACCTACAGCCTGATACTGGAGCCCTGGGAGTGTCTAGCCATGTGTCAGATGAGAGGGCTAGGGAAGGGGAAGAAAAAGAGACACACGAGCCACTGGTGGTTCTCCTTTCCTGCTTGGAACTTTCCTTTGCAGGCTGATGGAGCTACACACATTGCACAAAAGAGCTAATTAAACGCAGAGGCAAATGCACCGTCCAGCATCGATTGCCTAATTGCACAGAAGTCACCCACGTCAGACACATCCAATCTGTGCTGCGCTTGTACGAAAGCCAATTAAAATCCAGTCACCTCCAGGTCCCTGCTTTGCCGCCAGCCCTGTCTCTGTGGTGAGTTTGCACATTAGACTTGTGATTTTTTTTCCAGAGCTCTGCAGATGAGAAAGGGGGAAGCCCCACCCCCCACCCCCCGGGAGGTACTGGGGCCAAAGATATCCCAGAAATTGTCAATATAAAGAACCGCAAGATGGCCTAACTCACCTCACCAAGACCGCCTGTATAACCTAGTGAGGGCCACTTGGATGTCCTAGTCATGTGACCACACAGGTCCAGCCTTAGCTCTGACTCTTAGAAGGCACCAAGCTCCTGGTGTTGGTTCAGAAGAGTACCAAGCATTCTGTACAGCCCTGCTCATCATGTGCTATCATTAGAGGACAGTGAAATATGTGTGTATGGATGGGGTGGGGGTGGGGAGTGGGATGGGGGTAGGAGTAGGAAAACTGAGGCAGAGAGGGAAAATGATTTTCTCAGGTCAGGCAGAAATATGGATTCTGATCTCAGGGTCCATGTTCCTTGTGACAACCACACTTCAGTCTCCTGTGGGGACAAATGTCCTGTGCCTTCAAGTGCACCTGTAACCAGTTCCCCAGAGCCATTGAATTGACTACCCATATGATCACAGCCAGACATCTTGTCTGTGTCAATCTTCAGGCAAGAGACACTGGAGGCCTCGTTCCTCCTGGAAGAGAAAGGGGATAGGGGACAGATATTAACATATTGCACCACAGAGAACAGGGCTTCCAATCATGACTTAGTTTTGCCCAGTAACTTCTAAAGGACTCCCTGTATTTAGGTTTATGAAAGGTGTACGCAAATCAAATATTTACAGATGATAAATCTCATGGGAATTTGTTTTAAAACAATTCTTTTTCTTCTTCCTTTTTTTTTTTTTTTTTTTTTTTTTTTGGTTTTTCGAGACAGGGTTTCTCTGTGTAGCTTTGTGCCTTTCCTGGAACTCGTTTTGGAGACCAGGCTGGCCTCGAACTCACAGAGATCTGCCTGCCTCTGCCTCCTGAGTGCTGGGATTAAAGGTGTGCACCACCACCGCCTGGCTAAAACAATTCTTTCATATATATATATATATATATATATATATATATACATTTGTTAAAATGAAAGCAAATTTGCACACTAATGAGATAAATGGGCTTGTTTACATTTACATAAAGAATTAAGTCTTGGTGAAGGTTTGATACTGCTGGACACAGAGAGTCGTTAACACATTTTTAATGATTGACCTATATCTTGGTTTTATACTTGCCAGACCTGAGAATGCCACTCCAAGTAAATATGTAGTAACTAAAATGGCAGAAGTATTTTCAGAAAATCTTGGAAATTCTAACTAATCATGAGCCAAAATTAATTTAATGATTTTTATGGAACTATTTTAGTTAGCCCCATAAACCATGGGTGTTGTTAGATTATCAAAGGACAGCTGTAGAGAGACAGAAGGCAGAGAGAGAGGCTTGGTCTAACCTTAGACAGGACCATAGTTATCCACGGCAAGGGGGCATCTTTGCCGCCCATGTGTGGGGATGGCCAAAATGCCTACAGGGGAAGATGGGCTGAGGCCTCTTCCCACAAGGGAAGCAGGGAAGTGTAATCTTTCAGTAGGAAACTATCATTTCTAATTCTGAGAGGATATAAGACATTCGGAGCAGGGGTGTTACAGCTGTTTTCTGCTGAGAAAGGTCTTCGTTGGAGGGGGTAGTTCTGGGTCCATTGAAGAGCGGGAGTCTTAACTTGATCAGCTGTGATGGATCAAGCAATTGCCATGCAGTATTCCTGAAGAGACTTGGGAAATAATTATTAGAACGCTATAACCAGATGATTTGGTTACAGAATAAAACTGAGAAATTTCCCAGGAATGTTGAGGAATAGGGGAGAGCAGAGGCGGGAGAAACAAGTAGGCTAGTGAGATGAAGTGGGTCCAGAGGTGATTCAGGGTGACAGCGGCTGGTCCTATTGCCAGGACGGTTGCACCAACGTGAGCTAGCAGAGACAGCAGGGAGGTGCGGAGCATCAAAGGAAGGGAATGGGAAAGAGAGGACGACTGGAAAGAGTTGTATCTGGCCTGGGGCGAAAGGGATGAAGGTCCCTCTTAGCCAGAGTTTCTCACAGCATCTAAAAGGTCTCTTTGCAGATGTGTTGGTAACAAATGGAGCTGTTGTAGGGTGAGAACCGTTGGGAGAGTTTATATGAAACATTTTGTTTGGGTATAGGGGGAAGTTCAGTAAGTAAAGCATTTAAAAGGCAGGGTGAAAATGTAAGTATGGGGACAATAAGGAGGAAAGGAGTGATCTTGGGGAGAAGCCAGGGTGAGAGGGAACCAGAAGGAGTTTTTGTCTGGTCCCATCTCAAACTGTTGGCAGCAGCGTTATCTGAGGAAAGCACAGATCCCATCCTTAGCAGTAGTCAGAGCTGGTCCTTTTTAATTGTGGAGTACTGCAGCAGTTGAGGAGTCGAGCTGGTCCTGAAGGATGTTAAGCTGATCTGAGCTGATGAGAGAGAGAGGTTAATGGATGCCAAGGAGGCTTCAGTCTGGCTGTTTCAGGGGTTTGGAGGTGCCGATCTCTCCATATCTGTTTTTACTGACATATGGTTGACAAGGGGAACAGTAGTCAGACTTCAGAAGGGAGTCCACCCAAGGGGTCATGATGAGACTCAACAGTTGGCAAAGATCTAGAGCATCCATCAGGAGGTAATAACCGCACACCTTTGGGAGACACTTTAAGTGACAAAGTTATATAAGGAAAACATGAGTTAAACACAATTGTACAACTGGCTGCACCGTGTCCCAGAGTGCTATAGAAGAATAAGGTAAGTGTAGTTAGCTGTTTGCTTACATCAGACTCCCGCATAAGGAACAAGCAGCTGGAAGCTTTGTAAAAGAAGTCAGTTCAAGTCAGCATCCAAGGAATGAATCTGAACCAAATGTGTCTCAAGTAATATTCCTTGTTTTTACATATGATGAACTTTGTATATTTGTTTTGAATATTAACAATACCAGCTTTTACTTAATGAACAAAGATGGAGTATCAAGAAAACAAAATTTCTGGCTGGAAACAATTTGGTAAGGTGAAATTTTAGAAAGCAGGATTATGCTGGGTGGTGGTGGCACACATCTTTAATCCTAGGATTGAGTTCTCTGAGTTCAAGGCCAGCCCGGTCTACATAGAAGGATCCAGGACAGCCAGGACTACACAGAGAAATCATGTCTCAAAAACTTAAATAAATAAATAAATAAAATTTAAAAGAGTAAAAATTGGTATTATTATCTTCTAAGAATGGCCATATCTAGTATTTGAAAACATGGTAGTATGTATTTTTGTTAACATCAAATTATTCTACCTATATTCCAAGATTATGCAGTAAATATATTTTATATTAGCAGGCTACATAAAGAGATGATAGCATAATTCTAAGTTGTACTTTCTCCAAATAAATTATTTTTAATTTCCAATTTAAAAATACTTCCAGAGACAGTGACTGCCTCTGAGTGACTGCCATGTCAAGAGTAAATGATCCATTTTATAAAGTTTTCTACAATTAACCTCATTAACAGAGCCTTTTAAAAATTCTCTATGACATTTTCACTCCATCCACTCAACCAACAGATGAGACCAGTCAGTCATGTCATATATGTAATAAATAATTTACATGTAACATGTACTGAATTGACAAAGAAAGCTAAAAACCAACTCTTATCTCCTCCCGCCGATAGACAGCACCCACTGACAGCAGTAAGCCTGTGTCTTAACATCATTTGGTTTGAAAATAGATCAGGTGTTTAGAGGCATAATTTGTAAAGCAAGATAAAACAGCTCTAACAAATACTGGCTTTTGAAATTTCTTAGAAAACTTCCACAAGCATCAGTGCTAGTGCCTGTGTACTCCTTGTGAGTTTCAAGGTGAAAGTGTGGGTGCTGGCCCCGGAACTGTCTGTATAGAGATGAGATTATAGTCTCGAAGAGCCACAGGTGAGCCTAAGTTAGAGAAAGTCACCTTCATCTAAGACATCTTCCCCTGAAGAGTCTAAAGGCTTAGGATATCTGTCACTGAAGAGAATAATGTGTTGACTTTCCAGATAAAAAGCCAACTGTCAAAGACACTGTTTAGATATTCTGAATAATTTTCCAAAGCTGTGAATTTGATGACAGAGTCTCTGGCATTGTCTTTTAATGAGGAATCATGGGTGGTTACCCTGGAGTTAGCTTTTGCTAAGAAGAAGAATCGAATGCCAGGGTAAAGGGCATGGCCAGCTGAACTAGCATGTAGGTTCTGTACCAGTCAGGTGGTAGCTTAGGCACAAATTCCTGTTCACAGCTCTCAAATATTATTAAAGGACCAGCCTTAATAATATTCTTCCCAGGAGCCCCGAAGAGAAACTACGAACAGCGAGAACTATTTTCGGGAAAAGAATCTCAGCACACCAAGCTCTTAGTCCATTGGTTTATTCTATCCCTTTAGTTTCTATGGTTATAAATCCAAGCCATAGCAATCCTCCCCCTCCAGCCAGGTCACCAGGCTTGAATTCCTACAGGGTCAAAAAGGCAGGTAAGAGTTTTCCTCAGGCAGTGACTGTCAGGCTTTCTTTTACTACCTGAAATGGGAATGGTTAAAGGAGGAGGTCAGCTGAGAGCTAATGATCGTCAGTATATCAAAAAGGGAATGTATGTGCTCAATCTGCATTCCTAGAAGTGGTTAGGTGAGACATTAGGCGTCTATAATGTTAGTAAGGCTGTGTAAGGAAGGAGGGTCCGAGCATAAATTGTGCCAAGGCATTACTTAAGAGCCACCTGACCTAGGCAAGGTCTCCATGTGGAATCTACCTTAATTCAGGAGACTATTATGTGGTGGTCTAGACTGTTATTTCTGTTAGTCCTTCAGTGTGGTTAAGGGAGATATCTCCTTCCAGCGCTAAAAGGGGGAAACAGATGGGCCTGGGGGAAAGAAGGCTTTCCTGAGGCTGTTCTCCAAATACCTCAAATATATATATATATATATTGTCCAAAGAGTGATCAGTCTACACTGTTAGCAATTCTTAGAGAAAAATCAATTGGGAAAGCTATGAAGGCACACATTATATTCATAGCAGAAGATATGTAACAAGCCAAATAGCACCAAATATTCCCTGATATTTGGCTTCCTCTGAAGGAATTCCCTGATCCCTTCAGGTAGTGGCTTGGCCATAACCAGCTGAGTTCTTATAATATATTCCTGTGGTCCGTAGCACACAGCATCCTCATATGTCGGTTTGGGAGACATTGAGGGCAAAGTGATTGCTATTTGCCTTTCAGTTGTTTGAGGCATTTAGGATGTGGGTGCAGATCCTCCACTGGAAAAGAGAATCACCCCCCTGTCTTTTGAGACATAAGGAATAATTCATCTTTTCTGTAGATAATGATTTTTTTTTCTTTCTGGTTTGGCCTTCATGGCTGGAGCTGGTCAGGGCTATGCAGCAATCTGCAGCTTAACTCTGGTGGGATGGTGCTCCATCCAAGGGAACTGCTTGAGCCTGGGGGTTCCTGCCATGCAAGTGTATTATAAATTTAATCCATTTTACTCAAGCATTCAATCCTTTATAACCATTTTTTTAAATATACCTGATTTTGAATATTATTTTACATTAAACAAACTTTAAGTTTACTTTAAACTTGTTTTACTTAACTTGTTTTTAGGCTAAACTTTGACAACATATGTAAAATACCATATGATGGGAAATAACAGAAGACTATATGATATAAGATAAAAATTGGTCTCTTCCTCTAAACTTGTCCCTGTAAATAAATGACATTTGTACTTAGCATGACTGACCATTAACTTGTATATCTTAATCACCTTTAACAGTTTATAATTACTAAATAACTCTTTTGAAAGGTTAGGATTTTACAATTCTATTCCTGTTAAGTTTGAGCCTTAAAAAAATTATAATCTTGAACTAAAGGTCCTTTTGTATCCAAGTAAACTTTAAACCATAAATAATAGCCCACAGAGACTGGGAGCCTCATTTTTCTGATTCTTTTATAATGTACTTTTACGAAAAATGACATTTAAAAAATATGAGTCAGTTTTAACAAAGAGCTAAATCTAACATAATTAGCAAAGACATTAATGATCAGATTTACATCTTTAAGTCAGCTTCTGTTAGCTTGAATAGATTATTATAACTAAACAATTATAAGCCTTAATCATCAAATGTATGTTGGATAGATCTTGTTCATGGTTTTGTCCTTATCTTTGACTCGTCATTCTCAAGGCAAAAATCATCACACAAAAATCCATCCTAATCCAAAATATGTTGGAGAACTGCATTGCCTACCTACTTAATGTACAGAAAATAAAATAAAACAAACTGTCTTGGAGGCCTGGTGTTAACTCCTTAGCCTTTTCTGTAGGGAGACACAATGATAAGCAGAGGCTCGGTGGATTTAGTTGTTTTATAGATGCTGCCTTAGTTGATTTATATCACATGGTCACCATAGTAAGATGGTGGTAAGTCACGTGGTACTCCAAGTGAGCCCATCAGGCACACCCTTTTTTCCAAAACAAGAGTTGAATCCAAGTTACATACATAGTATGCTATGGCAAATTAAGATTGTCTATGTATCCTGTGTAAGTCACACTCAGTGAACTTACAAATCCTAAAACATGGAAAGTTAAAGTTTCAACAGAAATTTAAAGACAGTAAACAAAACCTAGGAAAGGGGGAGAGAATTCCGAGTTAAACACCTTGCCCTTTGTGACCTCTATGGAAAGGAGTTTACTTCTGAGTTGTTCTCAAGCTCCAGGTGTCTTCCTGGGCTGCTCTATTTCATTCTCCTCCTCCCTGTCATAGAGTCAGGTGGCCAGCCTGACCCAGGACAGAGACTCTGGAGGAAACTCTTAAACTAACATGCGTGGGTCTGGGGCAGATGGGCCAAGACTTCTCAGTAGAGTAAAACAGCATGAAACAATTTTCCAATTATTATCCATACCCCAAAGACATTTGAATCTTCGTGAGACTGAACCTGGATCTACAGATCCGTAAGTAGTGTGTGTGTGTGTGTGTGTGTGTGTGTGTGTGTGTGTGTGTGTGTCTGCAGATGGAGCAGACAACCTGAAATGCGTTTACAGCTCAGCTGCTGAAGATACAAGCAGGACTCTCCAGGCTTGGAGAGGCAGAAACACAAGTAGGCCAAAAGCATAAGGCCAAGAGGTCTATGCTATCTCGGCTCGGAAAGATGCAGGTTTAGGGGCCCAGCAGAAATGGCTACAGGCATTCAGGCTATGGGCATTGTTGTAAGCCAGACTCTTGAGAAAGACAAAAGTAAACTGAGAGTTTCATGGGGGAGGAGGCCTCGAATCACACTGCTGTTCTGTCTTATGGAATTATTTAAATCAGTTTAGACACTAAAAATTAAAAGCTCTGAATTTGGGTCAACAGGGGTCATTTCAATTCTGGAGCTCCAGTGAACCACAAAACCCAAGATTGCTGGCCAGTGGAAGGTTCTCAGAGTTTTTGGCTCTGGGCCAGTGGAGAATTCCAGGAATTCTTGTCAGTCTTAGCCAGTGGAAAGCTCTTGGCAGCTTGGACTGAGCGAGTCTCTACAGAAAATTTGCAATGGATGAGGGACAAAGGCAAAAACAGAGTTCAGTATCTTGTTGCTTAGAGTGTTCTCTAAGTCTCAAAATGCCTGGAAGGTAAGGGGACATCCCCAACCTCTACAACTCTGGGGCTAAGGAGCCGCAGGACCACTGGAAGATGTCAGAGCTTTCAACTGAATGAGTGGTGAGTCTCCGGGGCCTTGGACGGAGTGAATCTTAAGAAAGTTCCAGTGAGCCCTGAGACCTAACTAGGGTGCCTGGATTACCTTAGAAACCATGATTGACTTGTGGTGTTTTGCTATGCTGCATGTGTGTTCTGCTCACATGTAACATGGCCTCTCACCAATGTCAGACTGTGTCAAGGTGAGACAATAAGGCAAAAGAGAAAGGATAGAAACAGAGTGAAAAGAAAAGGCTGCCCAAGAGGAAAGGGTGGCCCTGCCTGGCCCTCTTGGGCAGTGGCCAGGGAGCATATGAGAGCCAGGGCGGTTTGTCTGTGGGAAGTAGCCTCAGATTTCCCATTTGGGTCTTTGGCATCATATGTTAAGATTATCAAAGAGCAGTTGTAGAAATGCAGAAGGTGCAAAGAAAGAGGGGTGGTCTGACCTTGGGCGGGGCCATGCCTATTCACAGCGAGGAGGCCTACAAGAGTAGATGGGATTCCACCTCTCATAAGGGCAGAAATAAGTTCTGAAGTCTGCAAGGAAAGCTGGGAAGTGTAGTCTTTCAGTAGGAAACTGTTAACTGTCTTAGTTACTGTTCTATTACTGTAAAGAGATACCACAACTAAGGCAGCTTATAAAAGAAAGCATTTAATTTGGAGCTTGTTTAACAGTTTCATAGTGTGAGTCCATGATCAGCATGTTGAGAGGCATGGTGGCAGGCAGACAGGCATGTTGCTGGAACAGTAGCTGAGAGCTTACACCTGATCTGCAACATGGAGGCAGAGAGAGAGAGAATGGGTCTGCTGGGAGCTTTTGAAGCCAAGTCCCAACCTCAGTGACATACTTCCTTCAACAAGGCCATATCTGTAGGGAAAAGGGGATGGCTAAAGAAATCCACTCTGACCCTGACGCCCAGAACTAGGGAAAGATGGCTCAGATCAGGGCAGAAAGAAACATACTTTGGCTCAGTCAGATCAGAGCCATCTCTGACCCTGGCCAACTGACTTGTGAAACCAACTAATCACAGAGCAGGACAGTAGAACCCTGGGCCCCAAGTGAACCCCTGTTTGAATCCACCCCCAAGACATCCTGTGTAAACAGCGCTGCCTGGTCAGTTAGAAAAAAAGCTGTTCTCTCCACCCTGGTAGAGACAGCTACTCTCCTGAACTCCTCCTTCCCAATTAAATCTCTTTCTCAAAAGAGTTTTGGGTGTGAAGGCCTTCATTCACTGGTGCATAGACATCCCATAGTGGATTGAGCAAGGGGGAGCTGAACAGAAGAACCTTGCTGGGACATCCCATAGTGGATTGAGCAAGGGGCAGCTGAACAGAAGATCCTTGCTGAGGCGTCCTTCAGGGAAAAAGCAAGAGAGAGCTGAAAAGTAACACTTTTCTCCTGAGCCAGAGGAGATTGCTACATTTTTGCAATTTCTTAGGTTAGAGAAGCAGAGCTCTGCTAGGAAGCCCCCTTAAGTGGGGGCTGAGCAAAGTTCAGCTGTAGCAGCTCTCCAGGAGAGGAGCAGGATTACTATATCCTGTGGGGAGACCATCCCCCATCACATCAGGTATAGCCTGACTTTCCCAAATAGTTACCCTGACTTTCCCGAATAGTTAGGATACCCAGACTTTCCCAAACAGTCAGGATACCCTTCCCTGCTGAAGCAGTTCCAGGCCTGACTTTCCTGAGAAGTCAGAAAAACTTTCCTCCAGGGCTGAACTGTCTCTTTGCAGTTCCAGCTGTCAGAGCTGTGCTAAACAGCTCCAGGTGTTCAGGACACCTTCAGGGCAGAGCTGTTGTTCTGAGCAGCTGGAAGTGTCCGGTCTTCGCCCTCCAGGGCTGAACTGTCTCCTTACAGTTCAGCTATCAGAACTGTCCTAAGCAGCTCAAGATGTTGCCTGACTCCCCAGGTAGTCAGGATACCTTTCCCAGAGTTGCAAAACTCATGTTTTGGTGCCAAAATCTGGAACCAAACCCAGAGTTGTTGCAACCAATTTACTTACAATATCTCCTAATCCTACTCAAACTGTTCACCTACCAAGGACCAAGCATTCAAATATATGAACAGATGGAGGATATCTCATTCAAACCACTCTACTCCCTGACTTCAGTAGGCTTGTAGACACATTGTATTGTAAAATGTATTTAGTCCAACTTCAAAAGTCCTCCGTAGTCTTTCACAGTCTCCATAACTGTAACCCCCATAAAAGCAAAAAGAGAAGTACAACATATAATGGCACAGACTATACATTACCATTTCAAAAGGGGGCAATAGTGAAGAAATACTGGACCAAGGAAGTACGGAAACACAGAAGGGCAAACTCCAAATCCTTATCTCTATGTATGATGTCAAAAGACTTAGATGGCTCTTTTCTTCTAGCTTTGCTGACTGCAGCACACTTCTCTTTCTTGGGATGGTTCCATGCCTATTAGCAGCTCTCCTTGGCAAGCATCCCATGGCTCTGGCATCTCCAACATCTTGGAGTTTCCAATGCAATCCAGGCTTCACTTTTAAAGCTCTACATAATGGCCTCTCAGGGCGTCTGTGCAGGGTTCCTCTGCCACACATCTGATCTCAGCAGTTCTTAACCTCAGAGGAAGATGCCACAGTTCCCTTTACTTCTGTACCCTTCATGATTCTAAAGCCAGAACCATGTGATTGAAGCTGCTGGGGTGGGAACCTGATCCATTCCTTGAATTACATTTGCATAAGCTTTGATTTGGTGATGCTTTTTTAGATTTTTGGGAGCCTTTTCCTTTCACAGCTTATAGGATTAGCTGGGTAGGGTCTCACCCTAAGGACACCATTCCCTTTATTCCATTTTGTATCAAGCCTTTCTTTAAATTTCTTATCTACTTGAGCACAGGACTTGGTTCCAACATTATATTCCCTAGTGCTCTTTTTCTCCTCAAACTGTACAGGGGTTTATTTGTGTGTTTGTTTTGAGGCAGAGTCTTTCTACTTAGTCCTGGAACTTACTATGTAGATCAGGTTGGCCTTAACTCACAGAGATCTGCCTGCCTCTGCCTTCTGAATGCTGGAATTGAAGAAATGCATCACTATGTCCAGCTCAAACTGTACGTTTTGTATTTCTCTTTGCCCTCCTTGCTCTTTTCACTGTACATATGAGTGATAACTAATAGCCATGTGACACAGGTAATACTAGGCTGTATTGAAATCTCCTTTGCCAATGACATTAGTCCAAACACTCTTCAATTTAGCCTCTGGCAGAATTTTAGGAGAAAGGCAAAAGCAGCCACATTCTTTGCCAAAACATTTGAAGAACAGCCTCTAGATCAGTTGCTAATGTTCTCTCTGAAACCTCTTGACCTGGACCCCCACAGTCTGCATGCCTCTCAGCACTGCTGCTTTCCATGCACCTACTAGGATGGCCCATCAAGTCCCACTCAAAGTATTCAACTGCTTTCCAAAGTCCCAAAGCCATCCATCTTCCTCCAAACAACAGCCTCGGCAAGCCTGTCATAGCAGTATCTAAGTCCCTGGTACAAATCACTGTCTTAGTCACTGTTCTAGTGCTATGACAAGACACCATGACCAAGGCAACCTATAATAGAAAGCGTTTAATTGGGGATTTGCTTATAGTTTCTGAGGGCTAGTCCAGGGTCACTGCGGCAGAAATGGTGTCATGCAGGCAGCACCATGGTGCTGGAGTAGTAGCTGAGAGCTTTCATCTGATCTGCAAGATGAAGGCAGAGAGAGAGAGAGAGAGAGAGAGAGAGAGAGAGAGAGAGAGAGAGAGACTGGGTCTGGTGTGGACTTTTCAAACTAAAGCCCACCCACAGTGACACACCTCCTCTATTAAAGGCCACAACTTCTCGGATCTTCCTAATTCTTCCCAAATTGTTCACCAACCAGGGACCAAGCATTCAAATACAGGAGTCCATGGGAGTTATTCTTACTCAAACAATCACAATAACCAAAAACAATTTTGGGGGGAGAGGATTTATTTTTCTTACACTGCCAGGTAACTGTCCATCACTCCAGGAAGTCAGGGTAGGAACCCAGGAGCTGATGTAGAGGCCATGGAGGAGTGCAGCTTACTGGTTTGTTCCTTATGGCTTGCTCACGATGCTTTCTTTCTTTCTTTTTAAAAAAGCACTTAAATGATTTATTTATTCTTATTGTATGTGCATTGGTGTTTTGCCTGCATGTATGTCTGTATGATGGTGTCAGATCCTGGAACTGGAGTCATAGACAGTTGTGAGCTGCCATGTGGGTGCTGGGAATTGAACCTGGGTCTTCTAGAAGAACAGCCAGTAGCTCTTAACTACTGAGTCATCTCTGCAGCCCTGCACTGCTTTCTTATACACCCCAGAACCCCCTGCCCAGGAGTGGCACAACCCACAGTGGGGCGGGCACTCCTCATCAATTACCAATTAAGAAAATGCCCCACAGGCTGTCCTGCCTATAGGGACCTCATGGGGGCATTTTCTCAACTGAGATTCTCTCTTCTCAAGTGACATTAGCTTGTGTCATGCTGCCATAAAACTAACCAGAACAAGAACCCAAGGTGGCAATTTTTAAAATCAGACATCCCAACGTTAATTTGATATGTCTGAGAAATGAGGGTAAAATTTAAGTCAGCAGTTAAAAGCACGTGCTGCTTCTGCAGAGGACCTGGGCTTCATTTCCAGCATCTGTATGGGCTCACAACTGCTTGCAACTCCAGCTCCAGGAGCTCCTACGCCCTCTTCAGGCCTCTGTGGGGACCTGCACTCAATTGCATAACTGCCCCCGCCCTCCAACCCCCAGACACACACACATATGCACGTAACTAAAAAATGAAGTCTTAAAGAAAAATTAGGTCTTTGTTTTCATAAGTGAGCCATCAAGTCTCTATAAGAGCAGAGGTGTTTGTATGTGCAGTGAAAAGACTGCCGTTCATAACAGATAGTATTCTTGACCCTGAGCCATGGTGTTTCAGGCAGAAATGGCTCTCTGTGGCACGGCGGCCTGCTCAGGGCACAGGGTACGTGCTGGCAGAAGGTCGCAGGATGAGACATGGGTGAGCAGTGTCAAGAACAAGCACCCTGCATCCGTTGCTCATTCGAGTGTATTCATGGTTGTGCAGCCATTGTGCCACACTTTAAGAGGCTGTGCTGAGAGGATGGCGAGGCGGCTGGCTGGCCCGGGCACCATGGCTCTTTAATGAGCAGTGTTAGCAGCTGTACAACTGCTTTTGCACACCCTGCAGCAATGTTGGGGAGCAGTGGTATTTGTTGGGTGCTGAGAGGTCCACAGCCAGGTTGGCTGGTTTCCTTCCTCAGGGCTGGAGCAGGAAGAGACCTGCCCTCCGTCCACCCTCCTCTTCTCATAGGTGTAAGGAAGGAATCTAACATCTATTTTCAACTCTGAGATGCACTTAGAACTCAGCGGAGAAGCACAGATGAGCAGGAGGCGCTAGGCCCCCGTCCTCCCCTGCCTGCAGCTGGAGCCTCCTCATCTGGGTGCACAGCAAGCTCTTTACCTGCTGGCCCCTCTTCCATTCTGGCCTTATTTCATACCACATTGAAATTCCACCAGTAAAACAAAACAAGCAAAAAAAGAATAAAGAAACTGAAAATTAGAAAAAGAAATCAGTGTCCCCTGACAGGTGACATCATTGGTAATTGGTAGAACACCAAAGAACTTGCAAATAAGTAAAAAAAAAATAAATAAATAATTCCTGAGCCAGCATGCTACATTTCTGGAGGGTATGAGGCCAAGGCAGAAGCGACCATTGATTTTCTATAATCAAGCTCCTGTCAGAGCCTTGAAGGGAAGGACTCTAGCACAGAGCCAACCAACCAAACTTGGGATCTGAAAGTTAGGAAAGTCATCCGAGGGGCTCTGATCCATGGAGCAGCATCCTGCGGTCCTGGATTGAGACAGTGTTGTTAAGGGGCCACTTCATCCCCACTATTTTGTAGACCCAACCCAACGCTGATCAAAATCCTAGTCGATTCTTTCACAAATATCAACAAAGTAACCCCCAAATTCAAGCTGGGTGTGGTGGCCCATGTCTAGAACTCCAGAGGCCAAGGCAGGAAGACTCAGGAGTCCAAGACCTATTTGGGCTTTGTAGTGAGCACGAGGCCAGCTGTGGGGGCAGGAGGATAGACAGAGGTCCTAGACCATACATGAAAAACAGAGCTGCAGGCCTCTAATTTAAGACAAAACAACAACAACAAAAACCCACAAAACCCCCTACAATAATCAAGATAGAATAACATTTACAAAGAATAGCCATTAGAGTTCAACAGGATAAAAGATAGACAGAGTAGCCAGATGGGAGTGTCATGTCACAAGTCTGTCAGCTCAGCACTCAGGCAGAGGTAGGAGGATCAGGAGTTCAAGGTCATCCTCAGCTACATAGTGAATTTGAGGCTCTCCTGGGCTGTGTGTGTGTGTGTGTGTGTGTGTGTGTGTGTGTGTGTGACAGAGAGAGAGAGAGAGAGAGAGAGAGAGAGAGAGAGAGAGAGAGAGAGAGAGAGAATATTAGACAGTTATATAAAACGTTAAAAGCCTCATCGTGTGTCCAAACACAGCCGTGCTGGGCCACTGGGCCCACAACACACGTGCTTGGAGAGAACACAGATATTTGGTCCAGAATAAAACCTACGAAAGGAAGTTTGGTATAACTACCCAGCAGCAAATCACAGACTAAAACAAGGAGACTCCACATCACACCTGGGAACACACTGGCAACACCACACAGAGGGAACGTGAACACCATTTGCACGTCTGCAGCCCCAGCACTCTGGAGGCTGAGGCAGTAGTATTGAGGATTCAGGGCCAGCCTGGGCTACATAGCAAGACCTTATCTCACAAAACCAAAGTAAAGCTGGGAGGCGGTTTTGAGTTATCATGAAGCTCCACTTTCTCCTCCCGTAGGACGGAGCAGTCCTGCTCTGCTGTCTTTGCCCAAACGAGCAAGAAATGTCTGTGGTTACAAAGTCCACGCACGGCTCTTTGTAGCTGCTGTGTTCCGGCTCACCAAGACCAGAAGCCACCAAGACACCCGTGTGTAGCTACCAGAAAGAAGAAATAAGATGTCTGTGTAGACAGTGACAGAAAGAGCATGCTCCCGAGCCGTGCCTCTAAAATTCCTATCACTGGACAAAGCACCACAGAACAGTGAGGCACAGAACACAGAAGGCTCTATGGTTGCCAGGGTGTGAGGAGCGGAGGGCAGCGCAGGCAGGCAGAGACCTGGAGACATTTAAGGCGATGAAACTATGCTGTGTGCACAGGCCTGCCTCCTGGCACAGAGAGCCCTCCGCGGCCAGGCAGGACCCAGGTGTCTCACCAAAGGATCATAGCCGGATTGCCTGGACCAAAAGCTACAGGCCCCTGACTGTGAGAGACCTAACTGCTTACCCCAAACAGGCAAAGAGCAAAAGAAAGTAAAAATTTAGAGAGGAAATATTCATCTAGTATCAGGACACTGAATTTTTCTTTTTAAGGAAAAAATTAAATCTTTGTCTTTTCTTTTTTAACCCAGTGACTGGGGCCTGGGCTAATCCCACATTTCCCAGATTCCACAGAGTGGTGCGAATGAGGATGGTCAAGATTTATATGGGGGCAGTTGTGGTGTCTTTTGCCTGTAATCCCTAACCCTTGGGAAGCTGAAGCGGGAGCATTGCTCTAAGTTTGAGAACAATATAGGCTGCAGAGTGAGGTCCTGGCCATCCTGAGCTAAAGTGTGAGATTCTGTCTTTAAAAAACAAAACAAAACCAACAGCCCGGGGCTGGTGAGACTGTTCAGTGGTTGAGAGCACTGGCTGTTCTGGTAGAGGAGCCAGGCTGTTTTCCAGCACTCACATGGCAGCTCGCTACCATCTGTAACTCCAGTTCTGGGGGAATCCAACACCCTCTTCTGTCCTCTGAGGACACTGCACAGATAGACGGACTGACAAGACGAACAGACCAACACACACACACACACACACACACACACACACACACACACACACACACCTCCAAAAATAATATGCATTGCTTGAGTCTAAGATTGTTTTGAATGGTTGCCCATGACCCTTTACCTCTGTTGGAGTATCAGCCAGTTCCCAGAGTGGGAAGATGGCTTCTTGCCAGCCCAGAATATTCCAGAGGCACCTGTTCAAATGTATGGTGAAAGAAGCTGAGGCAGAAACCTAGGCAGCCTAGGGGCTGAGTGGGGGTGTGTCTGCTTCCTTTTAAGTCTCTTTGATCCTAGAAGAAGGATCCAAGTCCTAAAACCTGGATTGAGGTACTGAACCTGCCCATGGCTGGGGTGAGTGACTCCAGGGCAGACCCGAGCTACAGAGAGGGTCATGTCTGGGGGCATGCTCACCCAGCTGCATCCTCTGTAGGTCAGACACTGTGCTAGGCACAGGACACACAAATATGGACGTGTGCACACCTGACTTGAAAACATGAAAACAGTACCTGGGAGGCCATTGGTTGAGTGCCTACTTGTTGGCCATGGTCTTGGTATCCTCTGACCTTCCAGCACATCTGTCATACATCTACATCCTTATTAGACAACTTGTATTTATTTTTTTGATCTGTTTCATTGTTGTGACAAAATACCCGACCAAGGCAACTTAAGGAAGGGAAGGTTTCATTTTGGCTCACAGTCCATCCTGGAGGTCAAGACTATGAGGTCCTGTCGCATCCACAGACAGGAAGCAGAGAGATGAAGGCTGGTGCTCAGTGCACTTCCTCCTTCTTATTCAGTCCAGGACCCCAGCCCATGGGATGGTGCCCCCCCCATTCAGGGTGGGTCTTCCACCTCAGTTAAGCCAATCCAGACAATTGCTTCCTGGAATACCAAAAGGCTTATCTCCTAGGTCATTCTAGATCCTTCAAGTTGACAATTACATAAGCTATCATGAAATCTCAGGCTCAGAAAGTTCTGGAATGCAGTGTGCACAAGGTCCTTATTTGGTCCCTGAAGACTTTGAAGGCTGAATCAAGGTTTTCAGCTGAGGTTGGTGATGGTGAATCCTGTCCCATTGGTGATGGTGAATCCTGTCCCATTGGTGATGGTGAATCCTGCCTCTTCTGGGCTATTTGACAGTGCATAGAAATGTGCCCTGTTGTCACAACTTGAGGGTGCTACTATCCAGAGCCACTGGCTAGACATACGGCTAACATTCCCACAGTGCACTGGGCATCCACATTCAAGACAGAAGGCTTTTCAGGTTCTTAGCATCAGGTATGCTGAGCCGAGTACCTACTTTGTAAGCTTCTGCCTCATGACTCAGCACCGGAGGATGCTGGCCTAGAGGAAGAGGAAACAAAGAGAAGGCCTAAGACTGGACAGTGGTCCTCAGGAGGAGCTGCCCCAGCAGGGTTACCTAGCAACATCCAGTTGAGGGGCTCACACAGACGCTTCTGCTATCATCTAGAGAAGGTCCAGGACTGTCCCCAAAACACCTAGTTGGCTGAGTAAGAACAGTCATTAAGGACTGGTTATAGAGCAGAGGTCAAGTCCTCCCCACAGGGCTTCTGTGAGCACCAATCACAGATCCAGCCCCAAGGGATAGTCCCCTGTCTCAGACCGTGAACCTGTGATGGGGACCTTATTTGAGAGGAAGGATAAATAAATGAATTAATGAATCAATTCAAATAAAATGAAAAGGAAGTTGAGTTGTTGATCTAAGTGCTGTCTCCACCTGCCATGGGTTACTACCTAGGAGTAGATTTACCAACTAGGACTCCAAGAAGGAGCAGTCCCTTGATTTTTGTCTCTCAGCCCTCAGGACCATGAGAAGATAAAATTCTCTTGTTTATAGCCACCTTCAAGCCCCAGAAAACAGCACAACTCCATAGCCTTATTTCAGGTCTCTCACAGGAAACTGGCCAGGGCGTCATAAATCTGAAAAATAATGAGAACACTCACTCTAGAGTCTCAGGCCTCATATCACAGTGTTCTCTGGCACCTGCCTGGTAATGAGTGTGCAGGGGCTAGAAGATTCCAGATACACAGAGAAGGTTGATCGATACTCAGAATCAGCCAGTCAGGGGATTCATAAGAAACCAACCCTTTTCACAGTTGAAAAGAATTGTTCCCAGTATGAGAAAAGTTTTTAAACAATTATTTTTATTACATGTACTGTGTGTGTGTGTGTGTGTGTGTGTGTGTGTATGTGTGTGTGTGTGTGTTTGTGTGTATTCATGCGAAGTTCAGGGGACAGCCTGTGAAGGTCTGTTCTCTCCTTCCATCTGCTGAGCCAGCTCACTGGGGAGAAAGATGGTTTTCTGAAGCACCTGCCCCTGAGGACTTGGACAATGACAGGACAGCCAGCAGGGTGGGGACATGTCCTGTCCATGTGCAGAAGTGCACAGTGACGCCTGACTTTTTCCCCGTTTTGGCTTTTTAGGAAAGTATCTGACACCGTTAGGTAGGATGAGCAGAGACCCAACAACCTCACGCACATATGGGAAACTGAGGCCTGGGACTCTTCCTGCTGCAGAGCACTGGCTGGTTAGTGTTTTGTCCACTTGATACAAGCTGGAGTTATCTGGAAAGAGGGAACCTCAATTGAGAAAAAAACCTCCATCAATTGACCTGTGGGCATGTCTGTGGGGCACTCTCTCTCTGTCTCTCTCTCTCTGTTTCTCTCTCTCTCTGTATGTCTCTCTCTATCTCTCTGTGTGTCTCTCTCTGTGTGTCTCTTTCTGTCTCTCTGTGTCTCTTTCTGTCTCTCTGTCTGTCTGTCTCTGTCTCTCTCTCTCTCTGTCTCTCTCTCTGTCTCTCTCTCCCTCTCCTTTTTGATTTTGGATTCAGGGTGTCTCTACATAGCCCTAGCTATTCTAGAACTTGTGTAGACTGAGCTGGGTCCTCTGGAAGAGCAGCCAGTGCTCTTAACCACTGAGCCACCTCTCCAGCCAAATTCTTCATAATTTACCTCTGAGGTCCTGCCTTCCAGCTGGAGTCCAATGGTGAGTGGAACTCTGCCCAGTGAGCCATGAGCCCACCAGGCCCCTCCTTCCTTTAGTCTGCTTTGATATTTTAGTCATGGCTAGGAGATAAGCAACCAACATGTGACTCAACAGTGCGACTGCACCTGAGTAACAGGCCAACAGGCCGGATAAGCCTTGGATAATTAAGCACCTGAACAATGCTGTTCCAGAAAGTAGTCAACAATGCTCAGAAATCACTCGCTCTCCAGCTAATGGGCTAGCACAGAGTAGGAACAAGGCCAGCTTCCAGCAAATGGTTCATGAGCCAGTTGTGTCTCATGTGGAGGGGAGGCTTCCATCTCTGGCCAATTTTGCACTCACACACAAGTGCAGATCCTCCAGTCCTTTTTCAAGCTTCCCTCTCACTGACAGCAGCCTTCAGTGAGCATCCCTGCTGTAAGAAGACTGCTCTCACCTCCTCTCTGAGCTTTGACCTCCAGACCCTGCAGGTAGAGCTGGGGGCTGACTGCTTCCCAGTCCCAGCACAGAGACATGTGCTAGGCAGCTGTTGGCAATGAGGTGGCAGGTGGTTTCCAGGGTTTTCTGCAGCCAGAGCAATGAGCAAGAGCTTGGGCTGTTGAAATAGAATTTTCAGCATGAAGAATCTTCCCGTTGGATCATGAGGCCCTATAGCACTGGAGAAGACTGAAGGGCATTGCGTGTGGATACAGGTTGGTCCCTGGAGCAGAGGAAACTGGGTTTGAATCCTAGACCTTCTGCTTGCTAGTTCATCCTATCCTGTAGAGAGACACTGAGGTCAGGAACCACATGACCCTGTCTACACACGGGGAGCCTGAGTGAGGCTCAGGACCCAGGTCATGCTGTCTACAAACAGGGAGCCTGAAGGTTTGGGACCAGGTCACACTGTCTATAGATGAGGAGCCTGGGCCTTGGGAAATGGTAATGATGACCCCACCCACAAGCAGGGAGGCTTGACTGGGACTTGGGGACAGGTTATAGCTGCACAACCTTGGGTGTCTCCACATCTCTCTGGGACATCACAGGGCCACCTTGCTTGTGCTTCCAGAATGCAACATGAGACCAGGAAGGCCAAGGATGTCTGCAAGCCTCCAGCCCTGCAGCTCCCACCAAGGTGAGGCTGGCTCCTCTTGAGAGTCAATGTGATACAATATAGAATTACCATGGAAACAAACTGCTGGGCACATCTGTAAAGAACTATCTGGATTAAGTTAATTGAGACCTACTCGGAACGTGGGCTGTGCCGGTCAGTCAGTACCTGTCCAAGACTGAAGCAAAAAGGAAAAGGAGACACTGAGCTGAGCACCCATGTTAAACTCTGCTTTCTGACTGGATGCATCGAGAGTAGTGGTCTGCCGCCATGCCTTCCCACCATGATGCACTGTGCCCTCAAGCTGTGAGCCAGACTAGTAGGTGTTTGTCCCAGCAGTGAGACAACTAACCAATACACCTTTTAAGGGGCCGGTGGGAATGCCAGGCTGGTGGCCGGCCACTGCAGAGGGGACACTCTTGGCTTCTTCTTGTCAATCCTTGCCCTTTTCAGGGAAGGTGAGCCAAGGCCTCTTTCGGGCATTGGTCCATAATGTTGCTGGCAAGTTCACGTTATGTAATTAATTGTTGCCTCATTCCTTCTTGCCAAGGAACTGTGCTGCGTGAATAGAAGCTATTAATCTGTCTCTTCAAGCTGTGGCTGAGGAGCCAAGGCTGGCATCCCGTGCTCCCCGGATGGCTTCAGGGCTCTCTCTCTCTGCATTTGCATTGTCTCACTGGCAGCAGGGCTGGAGGCTGGTTTCTCCTCTGCCCCTTCCTCCACTTGGTGTTACTTTCATTTTCTCTGTTCATTGACAGAGCACACTACTGCTATCTAGGGCCACGGGGTTTTGCAAAGCCTCCTCTGTTATGGCTGAACCATGGCAATCCCTACGCTTTCAGGAACTTGTTTCTCTGGGTTCTTGGCTTTTCTGCCCAAGGGACCCCAATGATGCTTTTCCATCACCCATCGACTGCTCACTGGTTACCCCTAGCCATGGCCAACTAAGGGCTCTCAAACCCAAAACCTACCAACCACTGCAATCCCCTCTCCCACCCCCTAACTACCCGAGCCTGAAAGTGGACAGGAAGTCCTATTCTTACAGGGACCCTTCCCACCGCAGGTCACCCTCCCCAGAGAGGCCTGCAATGTCTGAAGTTGCTCATTTCCTTCTTTATCTTCCCTTCTCATTGACTTCAACTATGATGACCCCCCTCGCTCAGCCCACTTGCCTAAAAAGCCTTCCTCTTCAAGGCAGGAATCACTTGCACCTGGGATTGAACTGTGCCCTCATTCATGACTCCTGCAAAGGCCTGGCTCCCCCCCTCCCCCCCCCCACACTTGCAGAGCTGGTTCTGTTTTGATTTCTCCACACCAGCCGCTCAACTGCAGCAAAGGCCTGGATGCAGCTGAACAGGGAGGGCATGTCCTGTCTCCTTTCCTGATGCCTGCCAGAGACCCCACTCTGTGGGCTGGTGACCTCAGAGCGTGCATCCTGGTGCCACACCACCTACTCTACTGACCTCTGGACACAGAGCTGAGCTGCTTGTGGCTAAGGCAATAAGTTGCCTCAAATTATAACCCCCTTGGCAGGGGTGCCAATGCTCTAAAGAGAGCCACTTCAGACTCCTCCCCTTGGCTACTGGAGTGTTGAAACAATGGATCCCAAGAAATTAAGGAACTCCTGTCAAGAAAGAAGTGGGTTCTGACCTTAAGGGGGTCTGTGGTTGACTGACAAGGTAACAAACATATACTGGTGCTCACATTGCAGAAGACTGAAGCATTTATCTGATTATTTTATCAATAGAAACTCGGGAGTCAGATATGGAGGTAAAAACTTTCTTGATCAGAGAAGTGGTGGAGGAGTGATCAGTGACCTCTTTTCTCCTTCCTGATCTCAAAAATGGGCCAAGACTCTTTCTAAGCCCCTCCCTACTACTTCTGTAAAGAAAATGGCAAGCGCCTGTCTGTGACTCTGTACCCCCTAACAGATGGCCCAGGTGTGGGATTCCAGGAGAGAAAGGCAGGCACAAGACCCCAAGGACATTTCCAGGCTCAAGGTGTCAGACTCCAGGACTTAGAGGGCTATGGGGTGGTCCATCCCCCACCCATACAGTGGGGTACACCTCAGGTGGATTGCCCCTCCTCCTCATTGTCCCACATCCCCCTTCCTGACAGTGAACCGACTCCCTTCTTCTCCCACATTTGGCAGCTCGCCAAGAACCAGAGACATCCTGACTCCATGAAACCTCCTCCCTCTTCCTCTGAGACCTGTAGAAGGGACATCGAACTCCCTTGTGGACCTGAACCCTCATTAGAAACCCCACCATGCTGTTTATCTATGATGTTGGGGCCTGAATGCCCCTCAGTCTTTACCATGCTGCTGTCTGTCTGTCTATGGTGTTAATGACTCTTTTAATTGTCCCAAAAGGGCAATCTACCTTGGTGTCCCTCTTGAACTTCTTGATATTTGCACAAGAGGATCCTGAAGAGGGTGCAGCCATAGTGGCCTCTGGAAGACAAGATGGCCACTGAATGTAGAGGCAGAGAACGGGGCTATGTTCTCCTGCAGGGATGACCCAGGTGACCAAAGGGAAACTGAGTTGCTGTTATACACTGTGGGGTGGGAAGCATTCTAGAACCCATAGCTTTTCCGGGAATGCCTTTCTGTCCCCCCAGAACTATGTCACAAGTCAACGGAGAACTGTTGCCCAAAGGAGGACCAGTGAGAAGCCTGGCCCTGCAGCCTGGGGCCTAGCCCTTCCCGAAGGCCAGGTGCCAGCTTTTAGCCAGGCTAAGGAGGTCCGAAGCTGGCAACACCAGAGGCATAGGACCAGCCCTGCAAGAACAAGAACAATGGGGACCAGCACATTCCTTATATTGTTTATTATTGCAATATGTGTGAGAATATGCATATGTGTGTGTGTGATATGTCTTTGTGAGTGTGTGTCTAGGTGTGTGTTTATATGTATCTGTATGTGTTCATATGTGGACATATATGGAAGTACATGCATATGTGTACATGTCTATATATGTATATTGTTTGTGTTTGTATCTGTGTATGTGTGTGCCTGTGTATGCATGAATGTGTTGTGTGTTGAGTGTGTGTGTACATGTGTTTACGTGTGTATGTGTGTGTGTGTGTGTGTGTGTGTGTATGTTTATGTTTATGTTTGAGTGTGTGGGCATGTGTGTATATGTGTGTGTACTGGTTACTTTTATTTTTTTCATTGCAGTAGGCAAATACCAGACAAGAAACAACTTAAGGAAGGCTTGTTCTGGCCCACACTTCAGGCAGGACGCAGTTCTGAATGGGGAGGAAGATGTGGCTGCAGGATTAGGCAGAGGCCGGTCACATAGCATCTGCAGACAGAAAGTGAGGTCCAGCTATAAAACCTCAAGTTCTGTCTCTGTCGATCACTTCCTCCACCCAGGCTCCAGTTCCTGAAGGTTCCACAAGCTTTGTAAACAGCACCCCCTACTGGCGGCATGTGTTCAAACACATGAGCCTGTGGGGAACTTTTCGTCTAAACCACAAAAGCAAGCCATTTTCCTCTGTACCTACAGGAGGCACGGAGGTCCCGGTGTTCACAGATCAGCATAGGGGAACCAGGAATGTTAAACACACAGGGCTGTCTCTTCAGAGAAAGAGACGTATAGCCTGTTTTCCACCCAGAAGGCTGGGAACGGAGGTGGTTAATAGCCTGGTGACCTTTGTGCTATCTGCATGTCTGAGACTGGAGACCTCAGACCCTTATTTTGAGCTCATTTTTTTCTCGGTTAATCTAGGGAACCTACATTTATGGAAGATGCCACTTGTACTTCACAAAGAGTTTTGATGTAGATATGTCTTTAACTTTGTTGTTCACATTCAGGATTGAGTTAATTATCACCAGGAAACTTCTTACCAAATTGTGCTTTGCTTAAAATATGCCTAAAATAAATGACTCAAGGTCAGATTCTCAAACTTTGAACAAGCACCAGCTACTGAATCAGTTACAGTCGAATGAACTGCCTCCTTGCTTCCCATGGATCATCACTCTACTGGCTGTGGTATTTGTAGAGACCCCCACAAATACCCACTCTCCTTCCCTCCATATTCTTCAGACATCTGTATGATGATATATTGTGTATCAAATAAAGCTTACCTGAGGATCAGAGGACAAAGCCAGCCACTAGATTAAACATAGAGGCCAGGCAGTGGCAGCACACACCTTTCATCCTAGCACTGGGGAGGCAGAGATCCGTCTGGATCTCTGTGAGTTCAAAGCCACCCTGGTCTACGTGAGACTGATTCAGTCTAGGACAGAAACAGAGCCAGGCAGTGGTGGCACACACCTATAATAATCCCAGTACTGGGAAGCACACATGCCTTTAATCCCAGCACTTGAGATCTCATGCCTTTGCTACCAGTATATAGGAAGCACACACGCAATTAATCCCAGAACTAGGAAGGAAGTGAAATGGTTGGCCGGTTAAAGGTATATAAGGTGTGAGGAGACAGGAACTAGAGCTTTTCCACTCAGGACTCAGAGGCTTTCAGTCAGAGGATTCGTGGAGAGAAATTTCTCTAGTGGCTTGTTCCTTTGTCTCTCTGATCTTTCAGCATCTACCCCAATATCTGGCTCTGGATTTTTATTATAAGACAATTTAAGATTCGTGCAACATACGTGTCACTGGAGAGCACTGTAAGCTAACGACTGGATGAGGCTGAGCCTTAAGCACCACAGTGGGCCCTCAAAGGTCCTCACCCCTAAACCTGCCACAAGGTGACCATATTATGTAGCAGAAATGACCTCAGTGGTGTCATAGAGCTGTTTCCTCTGGGTCAGGCATGATGGTCACCATCTTGAACCAGAGCAGTTGTCGAGGCTCAGGTGAGGCCCTCGAGAGCGAGCCACTGCTCCCATGGAAGGAGAGGGGAGGCACACAAGGCCCTGCCTCTCCCCATGGCCATCGGAGTGGCAACAAGTGCTCAGAAGAGGTGGCTTCTCAGGGTGGAGCTTCCTGTAAGTTGTGCATACTCCTGAAAGTCACCCCAGTAAACTCACAGGCTCACAAAGACAATCTGGGATGAAATCCCTTTTTGGTCTCTGTTGGGGTACATAGAACTAGTCTCCGCAGGAAAGCAGGTAGCAGCCATGACTAAAGATCTGCTCACATGCCTGGCTCCTGACTGGACCAGGAGCGGGGCACCAAGAGCAACATGTTCTAGAACTGCGGAAGAAGACCTTCATCCCAATGGGGTGCCAGAGAGGACATCCCTGAGCACAGGGAGGGGCTGTTTCAGATGGTGGGTTTATTTGGCATCTCTCTTGGGTTTCTATTGCTGTGAAGAGACACTATGACCACAGCAACTCTTATAAAGGAAAACATTTAATTGGGTGGCTTCAGAGATTTAGTCCCTTATCATCACGGCATGGTGGCATGCAGGCAGACATGGTGCTGGAGAAGTAGCTGAGAGTCCTTTAGGCAACTTTAGGAAGTGAACTGAGACCCTTTAGGCAACTTCAGGAAGTGAACTGAGACACTAGGCATGGCTTGAGCACATATGAGACCTCACAGCCTGCCCCCACAGTGACACACTTCCTCCAACAAGGCCATACATACTCCAACTAAGTCATCCCTCCTATGAGTTTATGGGGGCCAATTACATTCAAACTACAACAGCATCCCAACAGGACAGCCCAGTGCCACCCTCCACATCCAGGCTGCCTTGAAAGCTAGGCTCACTGCAGGAGCAAGCAGGTGGGAGGACAGAGGGAAGAGCCACAAGAAACAGGTGGCTCCTCACCTTGTCATAGGCACGGATGGGGGTCCAGAGGGTAGGTGCTGGGGTTCCCATGTTCTTGTATCTCTTATGATGGATTATTCAGAGACATGTGGATCATTACTAGAAAGGAACGTTTATTAAGGGAGAGATTCAGAGGGGTCTGGAGGTATGTCACACCTCTGGCCTGGCTCCAAAAGACAAAAGGAAGAAGAGGGCTGAGGCAGGTCCCCAGTGATGGTGACCTTTGAAGGGTCATAGTCCCACTTCTCCCAAATTTGCATAAGCAATGGGCTTTTCTGAGCATGCTCCCTCGACTGAGTGATGCTCATGTGGACTAAGAGCTGTTCAGTCTTTTTTCTTAGGTATGTTAGTCTCTAGAATTTAGAATCCCCTCCTTTGTTCTTCTGCCTCGACCCCAAGGCCCTCAAATTACACTGGACAATTCAGATAGGTCAAAGCAATCACATGAATTCTTAAAAGCAAATAGACTTTCTGGGTTGTGCTCAGAGGAAGATGGGGAGGGAGAGAAAAGGTTTCTGTCTTGGGGCTTGGAGGAGGTGCCCAGAGGCAAGGCATCAGGAGTCTGGAAACAAAAACTCCCTGAGAGCCCTCTGAAGAAACAGCACCCTGACTGTTGCCCACTGCCACCTCTCTCTGGCTTCAGACTTCTGAAACTGCAACAATAAAACATTTGCATGTTGCCTAAGCCACTAAAGTTATGGCCAAGTATTGCACTAGCCAAGGTGTGATGTTTTAGATTTTGTCAACACAAGCTAGCGTCACTTGGGAAGAAGGAACCTCAGCTGAGGAATTGCCTTCATCAGATTAACCTGTGGGCCATTTTCTTGATTGATTATTGATGGATAGGGCTCAGCCAACTGTGGGTGGTACTGCCCCTGAGCAGGTGGTCCTCAGGTGTATAATAAAGCAAACTGAGCAAGCCATGGGGAGCAAGCAATAAAGAGCGTTCCTCCATGGTCTCTGCTTCGGTTCCTGCCTCTAGGTTCCTGCCTTGAGTTCCTACCCTAGCTTCCCTGCCTGATGAACTACAAGCTGTAAGATGAAATTAACTTTTCCTCAAGTCACTTTGGGTCAGTGTTTTATCACCACAGGATGCAAACTAGGGTACATGCCGAGGCAATGGCTTGGCTGGTGTAAAGACATGTTTGATGTAACAGGGGTGATAACAGAAGTCCCTTCCAAGGATGGACACAAAGGCTGGTGGCCTCATGCAACTCCTTGGGCTGAGGAGAGGGTAAGAGAATTGTCCTTAGTATGAAAGAGAGTGGGGACAGGTAATGTCATGCTGTTGTGGGAATGAAGTCCCAATTTATGTGGAAAGCTGTGTGTTCAAAGGACCACAGCCTGTGCTGGGTGTGGTCTCTTGGCTCTAACGCCCCCCTACTGCAGGGGGCGGTGCAGCACTGGGCTGTGTGCTTTGAACAACACCAGCTGCTCTCTCTCCGAGGCTGTGCCTGCAGGGGCTGCTAGAGGGTGCTGCAGGAGACAGCCATCCGCTCTGCCGTCTGCTCCATCCCTATAGGCCTGGCTGAGGCAGGCCCTCACAGAATCAGGGACACCAGCACCCTCTTTGGGGGTCTGGGCTTAGGGTCTCAGAAGCTTCTCTTTCCAGTGTCCTCCTTGTCACCTCCTACCCGGCTCTTGTTTAGGGCAGCCATATCTTGCCTGTATCTGTTGTCTCCAGGATGCCTTAGAGACCTCACAGTGCCTCTTGAGGTAGACATAAAGACAGTGTCCAGACAATGACTGCCCTCAGGTGGTTGTGATCTCTCCCCGAGCTTCTCCAGCAAAATTTCTCTGCTGAAAGAGCTGCATGGTTCTAAACCCATGATGGCGAGTTCTGGTCCCCTGTCCTTTGACCTCCACAGCCTTCCCAAATACTGTTCTGTCCCGGTGGCTTCAGATACACATCCTCCCTGCTCTCCACGCCCTCATCTCTCTCTCTTTCTTTTTTTTAAATTTTAATTTGTTTAGATTCATTTATTTTACATGTATGAGTGTTTTTCCTGTATGTATGTTTGTGTACTGTCTGCATGTCTGGTGCCTGTGGGAGCCAGAAGAGGGTGTCGGAGCCTCTGGAACTGGAGTTATAGATGGTTGGGAGCCACCATGCGAGTGATAGGAACTGAACCTGGATCCTTGGCAAGAGCAGCCAATGCTCTCTTAACCAGAGGGCCATCTCTCCAGCTCCCTTCAGCTCTCCTACAAACAGCTGAGCTCTTCATCGGAAGTGTGTGTGTGTGTGTGTGTATTCATGCGCTACTGACAATTAAACCCAGGACCCCAGCCCCAGGATGCTAGGCAAGCACTCTACCATTGAACTACAGCTCCTGCCTTCAGCAAACAGTCTTCTTATTTCTAAGAAAGTGCACATGAAGGTTTATCTGCAGCAAAGACAGCCTGTGCACATGGATCCTTCCAAAATGTTCATTTACTGCAGCCAACGTCTGGTTCCTACAGTGGGAACTGGAGCTTTTCGCTCTCCTGAGGCTCCAGAAAGGGGCCTCACGTTGATGGGTTGTCTGACCCTGCATCATCTCTAGGACTTGTGGGAAGCAGTCTGGTAGCTGAGGCTACCTACATGTAGGTATGCTGTTTTCTTGCCTCTCTCCGGTCTCTAGAAACCTGAACTTGTGCAGCCCATTCCTGTTGGGAGGAAGAAAGAAAGACCCACAGCCATCTTTCCATCTGAGTGCAGGGCCAGCAAGGTTGTGAAATAGTGCATTTTTATTTTATTTTATCTGTGCAGTGAGGCTGTGTCTCCCTCGGCTCTGAAGCTTTGCTGCTGAGAAGGGCAGCATATATCATGCTTGGTTAATCTCCTTCCCCCATCCTCACTCTGCTGTTTTGTTTTCAGAGACAGTGTCTGGCTCACTGGCTAGCCCAGGGCTCACTACATAGTTCAGGCTGACATCAAACTGGTCGTGATTCTCCAGCCTCTGCCTCTCAAGTGTTGATATTACAAGCCTGACCTGAAGGGGGAAAATCAGTAGCTCTCCTGAGAGTCGGTTCCCAGCACACTGAGGAGGTGCATTCATGTGGAGAGGTCCCTCTGTACAAAGACTTCAGGCTGTGGGAATGAATGACCACGGATGGGGCGGGAGGGTAAGGGTGAAGGTATTTTGAAAATTCCTTCCCTTGGGTAATGTAAACAACTTCTACCCCTCCCTCCCAAGGTCCCAACCACAAACAAAAGTTTGATTCCTTAGAAGTGGAGTTTATTGGGCTCACTTACAGAGCCTGGGTGAGGGGTTGCTGGCAGGAACACAAGTGACCCCAAAGCAGCTGCTCTGGGAGTCTTTATCCAGCAGGGATGGCGCCTTCCCCATAGTCGTATAGATGGAGTCCCTTCGGTTAACCTCCCAAGCCTATCCACGGCTCCCTCCCAAGACCCAAGGCCAGGAGAGATCAGGGCAGAATTGCACATATGTGTATGTGGCTAGTAAGCATTTGGAATCTCAAGCGAGGGTCCAATGGCCCCCCCAACCTCTCCTAGGAGGGAGTGCCAATAGACTACTGAGTCAATAAGTCTCATCCAGAGGGACTCTTGCAAGCAGGCTCAGTCGATCTGATCAAGATGGCGGCTCTTTTGCCTGGACAATGGCTGTCTACAGCAGTAAGTGGGTTCCTCCTCCTGCAGTTTTGGACATGGTGTAACAGTGCTGCTTCCTCCAGGGGCTTTGCTTGTCTCCCTCCTCAACGCTGCCATCTTCTGGGGCTGTGGGTCCTTGGTGGAGCCTCCTCACCTCCGTCTCGATCTTCATCTTCTCATCACCTCTTCTGTGTCTTCCCCTTTCTTCTGTTGTAAGGACACTTATGGGGGGGATTAAGGTCACCCCACACAGAATAATCTCACCTTTGCGTGTTTGTGTGCATGTTTGTGTGGGTGTGTATCTTTGGGGGCATGCATGCGGGTGGAGGCCGGAGAACAGCCTTGGGTGTTGTTTCTCAATCCTGTCCACCCTGTTTAGTTTATTTTATTGGTTTTTGTGGGATTTGTTTGTTTGTTTGTTTGTTTGTAGACAGGGTCTGGAGCTCACCATCAGGCTGGGCATTCTGGCCAGTGAGCCCCAGGGATCTGCCTGTCTCCACCTCCCCAGTTATGGGGTTACAAGCATATGCCATTGTACTCCGTATGTGGGTTCTGAGGACCAAACGAAAGTCCTTACATTCATGTGGCAAACATGTCACTGACTGAGCTTTCTCCACCAATACTCTGATCGCAACCTTGATTGGTTAAACATCTGTAAAGACCCCTTCTTTGAACTAGTATCACACAGTTCTGGGTAGACACACCTTCTGAAGATCAGCCCTTCGGCTTTCTGTAGCTGGCTCCCTCCATCCTCCACCGATGGATGATGGACCAAACCCAACACATGAGAAGCGTGTGAGTGACTGGCTGATGGGCATCCAACTGGGCACCTTGAGGCTGACCCTTCTTCCTCCAGCAACACTGGCTCCCTTTCCCACTGGGTTCAGTACCTCTTGCCCATGCCATAGTAACCCCAGTGCCCTTGGTTGAGTTCTGAGTACTGGATGAGACTAGCAACTGTGGTGAGGTGACCAGCCTACCAAATTCAGACTTCTATCCTGTTCGTCCTCTCCTCAGGCCCTGTGCATCTTGCTTTTGCAGTTATCAATAGTTTCATCCCTGGGGTTCTCTTGGCAGGTGATTGGTTCCAGATAGCAGAACTCCAGAAGTACAAGTCCCTTACTGGAAGTGTGTATTTGCATGTGACCTACATGCCTCCCCTCTTGACTCCTCATATATTGGAAAGGCTTTACAAATGCTAACCATTCTGCATTGTTTCAGAAATAATGACGAAGCTGGGAGACAGTTCAATGGGTAAGATCTCTTGCAGTGCAAGTATGAGGACATGAGTTTGAATCCCCAGCAGTCACGTAACCCCAACATTGGAGGAGTGGAGATAAGTGGCTCCTGAGGGCTTACTGGCCAGTCAGCTTAGACAAAACAGAAAGCTTCCAGCTCAGTGAGAGACCCTGTCTCAAGACAATGAGGCAGAGAGTGATACAGGATACCTGCTGTCCTGCTCTGGCCTCTGTACACACATGCATGGATGTACCCACACACTGTCCTAGTTATACTTCTGCTCCTGTGATAAAACACCCCAAAAGAGAGCAACTCAAAGGAGACAATTCTTGGTTATGGTTAATTATCGTGGGGAAGTCAAGGCAGGGACCTAAAGTATCACACCCACATCAAAAGCAGAGTGAGAATAAACACATGGATCCTTGCTTGCTTCTCTCAGTGAGATTGCTCCTTTCTCTCTTTGTTTTGTTTTGTTTTTTTCGTGACAGGGTTTCTCTGTGTCCTGGAAGTCACTTTTTAGACTAGGCTGGTCTTGAACTCATTGAGATCCATTTGCCTCTGCCTACCAAGTGCTGGGATTAAAGCGGGCACCAGTACTGCCCAGCTGATTACTCCTTTCTTATACTGTTCAGGATCCTCTGCCTGGAGAATGGTGCCACCCACAGTGGACTGGGTCTTCCTACATTAACAATCAAGACAATTGCCCATTGACATGCTCACAGGGTAACCCAATCTAGAGAGTTCCTCAGTTGCAGCTGTCTTTCCATGTGATCTTAGGTATGTAAAGCTGACAATTAAAAACTAACAAGTGTGCATGAGTACATGTGCGACACACACACACATATAAACACACACAAACTGTTCTGAATTGGGGCCACAATAATCTTACATTTTTCTTTCTTTTGTTAAAATGTAAAACTACATCTGAGATCAGCCATCTCATGATCTTCTAAAGGTGTCAGGCTCATGGCCCAAGCCTCTGCCCAATGAGAACAGAGGACCAGTGAAACACTGTATCCAAGTAGGTACCCCACAGAGCCTGACTCATGGGGCTGCCCTCCCTAGTTCCTGCAAACTGCACAGGCGGTGGCTGGCCGGACCAAAGACACTGTCTTCCTCTCAAGGTGTTATTACAGATGTGCTGGAGTGCATGGGGAAAGTCAGTACGCATGTCTGCTCTGGAGACTGTCTTAAGCTGAGGCCCGGGGATCTGGCTTTGAGCTTTACAGCAAAGATTGTTCCTTCAGAAGTAGAAGCAGATGGCCCTGCAATCAGCCATATACCTTCTGGCAGAGGGAAGCCATTGGCCTGGGCCCTGTGACCTTGAGTTCTCCCAAAAGCCACACAACACCCCTACCTCAGCAGCCACTCAGGGCCTCTTCCTGTTCCTCTCCTCAAAGGAAGTTTGGTGGGCACTGAGAGCTTATTTGACCTGAAATGCTAATTAAGCCAACATTGTAAGAGTTAGCTATAGTTTTTTTTCTTTTCTATTTTTTTTGAAACAGGTGATAAGTATTATAAAATATCCCCCAATAGTGGGTAACTCCACTGATGCAATAAGCCAAATCAAGCCCAATTAAAGCCCAGGTTTTAATCTGAGCAAAGCATTCTTCGGTGTTCTCAGGGGAAAGGGGAAAACCATGTGGCAAGTCTATGGGTTGGGCCTTAAATCCCCTGTAGAGGCAGTATTGGGGAGCTCCGGGGAGAAGCGCTGCTTGGGGGGCTCTCTTTGGGCAGGGTTTGGAATGGGCCCCTGAGCTGGAGATTGTCAACAACAGAGACTTGCTATGTAGGCCAGGCTGGCCTTGAACTCATGCCAATCCTCCTGCCTCAACCTCTTGAGTGCTAGGATTATCCCCATACTCTATTGTTTATTTATATATTCTTTTGTGATAGGACCTCACTATGTGGCTTTGGTTGGCCTGGAACTTGCCATGTAGGCCAGGCACCTGCAGCCCACAGCTTTGAGGCGACTGATCGTAGAGCGAGGGCCTGTGCCTCCTGTTCTCCCCAAACTCCCACTGGAGGCTGGGAGCACCCACATGTGCAACAAGCAGCTGCTGGCTTGGGGTGCTGACCCCATTTTTCTGTCCCTAGGAGTAAGCTCTTCTGGTGCCAATCTCCCTGGAGTACCAGACCGCCGTCCTCCTGTTCACAGCCTCTCCATCACCAGGAGCAAGTGCATGACCTCAGATTGCTCCAGTGAGCATCTGGGATCCCAGTGCTGACACCAAATGAGTCATGATCAAGGGCACAAGCAGAGTCTCTCCCAGGACTCTTATCAAAAGCCTGGTAAAGGATGACACTGTTCCTGCTGTGTCGGCCACAGTCTCATGGAGGCCAAATCCAGATGCTGGTGGTAATCCATGAAGACAGGATAGGAAAGAGCCACACCGGATCCTGGAGGAGCTATATTAGTTATGTTCTTCATTGCTATGATACAGACCCGACTTTAGCAACTTAAAGGAAGAGAGTTTTTGTTTGGGATTTGTTTTTGGCTCACAGTTTTAGAGACTACAGTCCACCATGATGGGAAAGACCTGGCTATCACAGGGGTGTGAAGCTGCTTGCTCACATAGTGGTGGGCCAGGAAGCAGAGATGGGACAGGAAGTGGAGAGGGGCTATAAACCTCTAGGCTCACCTTCCACCGACTCACTTCCTCCAGAGAAGCTCCACCCCTAAAGGTTCCAAAACCTCCCCAAACAGCAGACCTAGGACTTGCTGGGGACTTAGTGTCCAAACAAAAGCCTGCTGGGCAACGTCTCACATCAGAGCCAATACAGATGTTGTGAGGTCACCTCCACTGGGGAGCACACTCTGCAGTGGTCTAGCACAGTGGTTCTCAACCTTCCTAATGCTGCGACCCTTTGATACAGTTCCTCATGTTGTGGTGACCCCCAACCATAAAATTATTTTGTTGCTACTTAATAAGTGCAGTTTTGCTACTGTTATGAGTTGTTATGAAAATATCTGATATATGCAACGTCCAAAGGGGTTGTGACCCACAGATTAAGAATCACTGTCTAGCACCTCCAGCATTGGTATCACCCAGGAACACCTGCGCCAACCATGAAGATCAATGTTTGACTACATTCTAGCTATCCTGGGCCCAGTCCAGGTCACATAAAACTCAGGGTCACACACAATGAGGTCACCAGCTGTAGAGTTAGAAAGAAATACCTCCAAGTGGGTCTCAGAGTAGATGTTCCACATACCCTCTCTCTTCTCACCCTGGCCCTCAGGCTGTTTCCCAGGCTCTGCACATTCCTGGGCAGACCTCTCAGGTCCAGGGGGTCTTTCTCATGGATGCCCTCCACATCTCCGAACAATCCTGCTCTGTTTTATTGTTTGTTGGATAAACAAGCTGGATCAGGATGGCCAGTCTCCTTCTTCCTCCTCCTTCCTCACAACCAACCAAACCAGCCTGGCCTGTTCTGAACCCAGGAGGCTGGCTTGTCCCTGGACCTCAGGGCCTGTCCTCTGCATATGGGCTTGGGGGCAGGGAAGACTGCAGCAAGCTCTCTTCCTCAGTGGCCACTCTTCCATGCACACCTGTTTTCTGTTTGGTATGGTGTGGTGGCTCACACCTGTAATCTCAGCGCTCTGGAGCCGAGGCAGCAGAATTGCCATGAGTTTTAAGGTTAGCCTGGGCTACATAGATAGCTTGAGCTACAAAGTGAGACACTGTCTCAAAAAACACAAAACAAACAATTGCAAAGAATGAAAAAAGAAAAAGAAAAAGAAAAAATAGCCACTTACATCTGACCTAGAGTCAGTGAACTTATTCAATGCTAGTGAGTCATGCTAGGCATTCATATGACCTTGACATGGCTCCTCTCACAGGAGGTGGCTCCGGAGAATCCTGCTAGACAAAGCCATTTCCCAAAGTCAACACTCGGTTGGAGGATGGGAGGTGGGTGCATTCCCAGAGGGAAGATACCACCCAGCCTTAGACCATCCAGATGGTGTGTGCATGTGCATGCGTGTGTGCGTGCATGCATAGAGGAGGGGGACTCAGACCAGCAGAGATCTATAGCTGCATGGGTGGGATAGCCCAGCAAGATCTGGCACAGTGTTCTCAGCAGAGGGAACACCCTGGGCAGAGGTGCGATCTTCTAGCATGAACACAATTCCCCTTTACCAGGGGCCGGGCTAGGGAAACCTTTGCATGCTTGAGCTCCACAGGGCCGTTTCAAGCCTTTGCCATTCCCTATATAGACTGTGATACACCCTCAGCAGATATGGGTGTGTGGTTAATCAGAGGTGAGACTTCACTTATTGTCCTGATGCACCTGAGCAACCCCATGTTTCCTAAGGACCCTGAAGTTCTGTAGAATCCACTCCTGTCCCCTCTGGCCCCTCTGGGAATGCTCTCAAATGCTGCTTCTGTCCCTTGGGGAAACATAATGAATGGAGGGCCCAGAGGGCTTACATCTGACCTGGAGTCAGTGAACTTATTCAATGCTAGTGAGTTATGCTAGGCATCCACATGACCTTAATGGAAGCCCACAGGGCTTCTGTTCATGACCTTATCCTGCTGTCCCAGGAAGACCCTTAGCAAACTCCCAAGGTGGCCTGCAGGCACAGGCTGCTATAGCAGCAGTGCAGGCAGGCAGTCCCCCCTGCAGGTTAGCAGCAGTGCAGGTAGTCAGCCCCCCTGCAGGTTCCAGCAAACTCTGGAGCCACGTGTCAGGTAGAGGTGTAGAATGGGTTCTGGCTGCCAAGGCCAAGCTGTCTGTCCCACCCACTCTCAAGGGAACAAAGGGCTGATTGAGGGCCCTGATTCCTGTCACCAGGCCAGAGGCTCTTATTTACCTTCTTCAAGGTGAGATGGAGTCGTGCTGGGGGTGCCCAGTGGGGATAATGCCACAGCTGGGTCTTGGCCCAACTACAAGAATGTGCCCATTAGTTAGTAATCCTCCAAAAGGTCAAGTCAGGGGCAGTGCCCGCACCCAGGGTGCCAGGCTGCCCGATGTTTCCTTGACTGTTTTTGCATCTGCAGAAGTGATTTCCACTCTGACTGATGTGTCTTCCCCCTTACTGGCATCAGAACCAAAAGGCCAGGGGTGGTTTTCCCTGGATTCTCCAGTGTCTCTAAGGACGGGAGTCCAGCTAAGACATCCTTCTCTGAGTGTCGTCAGTGAGTTCTGCCCCTGACACTGAAGCCTGGTCCACTAGACTGAGCTTGAACCAGCCAAGTGCTCTTCAGAAGCAGGCCTGTCAATCAGCACCTTCTTTTCCATCTCTCTTAATGTCTGGCTTGCGTCTCCTGCTCTTGTTCAGTGCTGAAGCATTCTGGAAATGGATTATTTACTGAGGCCCAGGTTTTCAAAGTGAGACAGACCCAGAGAAGTCAAGTGAATTACTCCACATTGCACAGCCAGTGATAGACAGGGATGGGATTTCATTCCTTTAAAACTTTACTCATGTTATATTGACATGCAATAAATGACTTGTGTTTAATGTGAACAATTTGATGTCTTTACGATATATGTACAGCAAGGCCTTCTAACCTCAGTATTGTTGACACTGGGGGCAGAGTAACTCGGCCATGGGCGCTGCCTTGCAAATGATAGAATGTTTATCAATTCCTGGCCCCTCCAAGATGTAAGCCCAAAGATGTCTCCAGACATGGCAGGTGGTTTCTGAGGGGCAAAGCCATCACCTGTTGGGAACCAATAGTTGTCTCAGGCCATTCTGTTGCTATAATGAAACACTGGATGCCACGAGCTTTAAAAATTAAAGATGGGGGCTAAGGAGATGCCTCAGCGGTTAAGAGCACTGGCTGCTTTTGCAGAGTATCTGGGTTCAGTTTCCAGCACTCACATGGCAGCTCATTACCACCTGCAAAGCCAGCTCCAAGGAACCCAATGTTCTCTTCTGGCTTCCCTGGATATGGCATGCATGTGGTACTTACAGACAAAACACTCATACACACATAACATAAAAATAATTTTTTTCAAGACAGGGTTTCTCTGTGTAGCCCTGGCTGTTCTGGAACTCTCTCTGTAGACCAGGCTGGTTTCAAACTCAGAGACCTGCTTCCTCTGCCTCGTTAGGACTGGGATTAAAGGTGTGCACTACCACTGCCCAGCTAATAATTTTGATTTTTTTTTTTTTTTAAGAAAAAGAGGTTTATTTTGCTCCGAAGTTTTTTTTGTTGTTGTTGTTTATATTCTTTTTGAGACAGGCTTGTACTTTGTAACCCAAGCTGGCCTTGAACTCTGAACAATCTTCCTTCTGTAAGTGCTAGGATTCTGGGTTTGAGTGGCTCACGGTTTTAAAGGCTTTATAGGATGCCCCATCCATTTGGCTTCCTATAAGACCCCCTTGGCTGTGTCAAATATAACAGAGAAACAGGTTTATTGGAGATGATTCAGTCAGCAAAGCAATGTGCTGCACGAGTGTGACCCAGCATCCTCGTGAAAAGCCAGCACGGTGGCATGCATGGGTGGTCCTAGTTTTGGGAGACAGAGGTAGATATGTCTCCTGGGATTACTGGCCTAACTGGTGAGCTTCAGGCCAATGAGAAACTCTATCTCTGAGGAGATGGTTGGCCTTCCTTATGATACTCAAGGCTTTCTTCTGGCATCCACACGCACATGCACAGACATGTATGCACACACATAAACAGGAACAGGCACACATACACACACACACACACACACACACACACACACACACACACACACACACTAAAAATATAACAGAAGTGGAGAGGGGCAGAGGGGGCAGGCAAGTATGGAGGCCTTGAGCTGAAGTACATCAGATCAGCAGTGCCAGCTTGCAAAAGATCGTCACAGCTGGGCTCATTGACTATTGACATCCCAAGGGGTGGAGAGAGTCATGGACCCTCTAACCCCTTCTTCCAAGCGGTTGGAAAGAAGGCTGCCCTAATTACACATGGCCTCAGGGAGGGCTAGAGCATATAGGTGGGGAGCTATGAGGGAGGGTTCTCTATCTACACAGCCATGGGGAGTCATCTTCTGTCCTGGGTGTGGACCTTCTAGTGCGGCTGCTTTCAGGCCACGCATGCTCCTGTGCACAGCCCCTCATCTGTGCACTCTAAGTAAACTTAATAAACTCATTGCTCCCCCCCCCCAGAGTGAACTTTGGTGGACTCCTGGGACCTCAGGAGGAGGGTGGACATCGCTTACTTTCCTCCAGGGAAGGGATTTTAGGAACAGGATCTTATTTTCTGAGTTCCGACACTGGGGACCAAGCTGGATGCCTGTGAACCCCTGGGGGCAGACAACACCCAGTCTAGAACACTAGTAGGTGCCTGTGACACAGATGTCACACTGCAGCCACACCCCCTGTCCTCACAACCCTTGCTGGCTCTACTCTGCCTGTGGCACCGTCTCCAGGCCACGGCCGACTTCGTTCTGTCTGTATAGACTCTGTTGTGGCTTTTCAACCCTCTCTGTCTGCAGTCTCGGGTGTCAGTGTGGAATGGCGGGCCGTGGGATGGTAAATGTACCCAGGCCGCCACATGTCAGTGTCTGTTCCTTGTATCCCTGGGCTGCTATGGTGACGTGGCAGACGACCTCTGCTTCTGTCTTCAGCTCTTGATGGCCTCTTGGGTTGTTCCTAGTTTGGGGCAATAACAAGAAAGGCTGTTCTAAGCATCCTTGCCCACGTCTTTCTGTTCTCTTCATCAGCTTTAGTGTGAGAGGGCTGCACTGTGTCTTAGGGTTGTAGTTACTTGCTCGGGAGACTGCCATGCTTGGAGCGAGGCCTGATGGTGCAGGCTGTCACCCCAGCTAGTCTGGAGGTTGAGGCAGGAGGATCGAAGACTCAAGGCCTGTCTGGACCACAGTTCGGGACCATACTAGGTCACACAGTGAATGAGACTCTGTCATTTGGTTGTAATTTGTTCCCAGAGTTTTGTGTGCCACAAGCTCCGTCCTCAGTGTCAGAGCTTCGTGTAAGCATCACTGTATGTGTGCATATATATGTGTATGTGTGAATGCAGAAGCCAGAGATCAACCTCAGATGTCACTCCTAGGGAGCCGTCCACCTTATTCTTTTTTGAGACAGGGTCTCTCACTGGCCTGGGGCTCACTGACTGGCCTGTGAATCACTAGACTGACTAGCCAATGAGCCTCGGGGATCCTCCTATCTCTCTGCCTTTTGCCTTTGTATGTGGATGCTGAGGACTGAGTTCAGGTCCTCACACTTGCTCAGCGAACACTTTACGGACTGAACCAGCTTGATGGTGGCTTTACTCCAACCTACTTGTGTTTGTGGACTTAATGCCATTTGGATCCCAGCGGTGGTCCACAGTGAACTCTCTGGAAACCCACCATGACGACTCATGTGCTCTTTGTTCATGGGGCCTCATGCTGTGCCTGCCAACTCCACTGCAGTGGAAATCTCCTAATCCACAGGACGGTTCTGTGCGTGCAGGGGAGGGGACGGGGGGGGGACGGGGGGGGGGGGCTCTGTAGCGTTTTTTTTTTTTTTTTCTTTAAGACCTTTGATAAAGTGGTCTCCTTGTCTCCCTATGCTCAGCATATTTCTTTCTGAAAGACAAATCTAAACTTTTCAAGTAGGTAAACAAATCAGAGGGCAAAAATTTTGTTTTTATTTGTAGAAATGTAAGGATTAGATTTTAATCTGTCACTTTAATGAGAAACCAGCTAGTTTCAGGTAATACGGTAGGAATTTATCTTGGTGGGACATCCATTTAAATTCTGAATTCTTTTTACTCAGGGTTGGTTAAACATTAGGGTTTTTTTTGGTTTTTTTTTTTTTTTTTTTTTTTTGCCTATTAATGACTTGGAGTCACTGGAAAATATCAGAAAGATTTCCAGAGTGACAGCAATACCTGTGGCTCTGACTGGTGACAGGAGTCACACAGGGAGAGAGACGCTTTATTGACGATCTGCTTTATAATGTTGGAATCGTTTTTTTTTTTTTTTTGTAAAGATTTACTTAAATTTTTTAAAAATTATTATTTTTAAAGTTTGTGTATACATGTGTGTCTGCATGTACGTCTCGGTGCATCACCTGTATGTGGTGTCTACAAAGGTCAGAAAAGGACATTGAATCCCTGGAACTGGAGTTGCAGGCATCATGAGCTGCCATGTGGGTGCTGGGCATCGACCTTGGGTCTTCTTCAAGAGAAACAAGAGCTCTTAATGGCCGAGCCACCTGTGTAGATCCACCGCATGATTTTTGAACCACCCATGTAATAACAATATCTTTAAAAAACAATATTTGTGAAGAACTTGCCCTAATTCTCAACAAGGCTGATGCTGTTCCTGTTGATATGAATACTCATTCCTCCTTCCTAATACTTAAGAGGCAAGTATTTTTAACATATATTTTCACAGGTGAATTGTTGTGTATTTATAGACCTGTGCACACCTGCGGAACTGAACTGTAAATATACATTGGCAAACATGTCTCCCAGCTAGCTGTTCTTCAGTTTACAACAGATGACGTATCTGTAGGCACTGGCTGCATGTCCCAGTTGCTGCTAAGGTGGAATGTGGTCGGCAGAGCATCTGTGACGCAGTGAAGGCCTTTCTGCATTCTGTGTGTATCACTCAGCTTTTCCTAGTAACAAACACTGCCCCTGATCTTAGCATACGTTTCTTCCTCAGGACTGTAGGCTGGTGTGAGTGTGGTGGCCCCTGTGTTTAGTGTCTCATGGCTGGTGTCATCCAGGTTCCACAACCAGAAGTGAGTCCTGTGTCCAAGCCACTGTCTTGCTGTGGTGGGGAAGCACAGGTGGCAGTGTGGGATGGGTGTTGACTGAAGGCAGTGCAGTCCAGCATATTGTAAGAAAGGAAATTGAGCGGAACTTGGGATCTGCTAGACAAGTAACTGACAGGTGTCTATAAGCCCAGCAATCTTTTTAAGTTTAAAAAAGATTTTATTTTTATTCGAGTGTGTGTGTGTGTGTGTGTGTGTGTGTGTGTGTGTGTGTGTGTATGCATGCGCACACACATCATGTGAGTACAATGCCCACAGAGGCCAGAAGAGGGCATCTGATCTCCTGGAGTTGAAGTTATCGTGGTTGTGATCTGCCCAGTGTGGGTACTGGAACCAAACCCATGCTCTTCACAAGAGCAGCGAGCGCTCTTAACTTCTGAGCCATCTCTCCAGCCCCTACCATTTCTTTAAAGTTTGCTCCTAATTGCTTTTCAAACTTGACCTGTTGTGTTAGAATATAATTCATACTATGAATATTCTAACAATGATACTTAAATTTACTTACATTTATTAATTTTGCATGTGTATGTGTGTAAGCACAGGCATGTCACAGTATATAAGTAGAGGTCAGAGGACAACTTGCAGGAGTCCATTCTTTTTTTTCCATCAGGTACGTCCTGGGGCTTGAACTCATGGGTGAGGCTTAGCAGCAAGCCTATTTACCCACTCAGCCATCTTGTGGCCCATGACAATGACATTTTTTTCTGAGGCAGGATCTCACTATAGGTAGCTCAGGCTGGCCTGAAACTTTCAATGATCTTCCCGCCTCTGCCTCCCAAGGCAGGATGTTTGTTAAACCTGGGAGTGCCAGCATTGTGAACTCCATAGCTGGTGCTTCCAGAGAATGGGAGTGTAGTTTAATAGTCTCATCTTTAATGCAGGTTTGTTGTTGCTGCTGGTTTTTTGTTTGTTTGTTTGTTTGTTTGTTTGATACAGCATTTCTCTGTATAGCCCTGGCTGTCCTGTAACTCACTCTGTAGACCAGGCTGGCCTTGAACTCAGAGATCCACCTGCCTCTGCCTCCCAAGTGCTGAGATTAAAGGTGTGAGCCATCACCACCCCAGTCTTGTCTTTGAAAAATTTATTTATTTATTTTGTGTCAAGGGAGGGGTGTATGTGGATCATAAGCATGTGGAAACCAGAGCTGGTTCACTTCCTCCACCATATGGGTCCCAGGGACCACATTCAGGTTTTGTCAGGCTTGGAGGCAAGCATCTTTACCCGAACAGGCCTCTTGCCAGCCCAGTCCCCATCTTGTTGATGCAGAAGGGCAGCAGACTGCAGGAATTTGGGGAGGGCAGATCTCCTGTCTGGATCATCCATCTGAAAGTGGGGTCATTGTGAGGGTCTGGTCCTCCTGGAGGTACTTTCTGTTCTTCTGAATGGAACCCCGTCCCACTGTGACAATCCCTGGAACCCTCCATCTGTTTCTGGTCCTCTGCCCATTCTGAACACTGAAGGAATTCAACCCCGTGTCCTCTCCGCTGAGGTTAGGCATGTCACATGGCTTTCCCCAGCCAGTGAGGCATGGATGGAAATACAATATCAGGTCCAGGTCGGGGGCTTTGAGAATGGGTGACTGAGTGCCTGAGCCCCAGGAGGGACAGCTGTCCTGGATAATCGCCCACACCCACATGGTGAGCAACCAATAGAAGACATGAGAAGTGAACCACTGTTGGAGTTGGGCAGTATTTGTCACTGTAGCATAACTCAGCATGGACTAGCTGATAACCATGGACTTCCAGCTAACCTCTTTCCCCTTCTTGTGCAGATGCCTCTCCCGTTAGGCTGTAGACTCTTCCCTCTATATGTAACTCACCTTGTCCCTCTGGGTAGCCCAGGTGGCCTCCTGTACCATCCTGTATTAGGATGGTTTGTCTTAGGATAAGCACATTAGAACCCCATAAAGACACTGCTGTCTCTAGATGGGACCAGTAGCTGTCTCCTTGCTATCTAACTCAGCAAGTGGGTCCTCCGTGCAGGTAAGTTCTGCTTGCATTTCTAGCCAAGTGTAAGATGTGTGCGGCTTGCTGTCCAGCCACTGTGGGATAGCTGGTTCCCTAGCTGCCCTGGGAAATGTCACCAGGGGACCCACAGTGACTGGGAAGTTATTAATCTCAACTCCAAGAAAGACAGTGTTAAAAATAATGTCATGCTTTGTTGATACCCATGGGAGGCCTGCCCCTTTCTGAACAGAAACAGAGGAGTGGATTGGTGGGGGTGGGGGTGGTGTGGAGGGGAGGTGTCAGGAGGAAATGGGAGGAGGGAGGAGAGACTGTGATTGGGATGTAAAATAAATAAATAAATACATTTAATTAATAAAAAATAATAAAAATAAAGCACTCAAACTTCTGCAATGCATTCCTGTGTAAGTGACACTATTTCTCAGTGTGGAAGTATTTCAGCCCCCACCACAGCATGCTCCAGTGCGCTCAAAGGAGAGCCAAGTTTGTGGTCCTGTGGCTTGACATGAAGTTTCCAAGCCCAGGAGCTGACTTTGCTGGCTGTTTGCAGTTCTCGGCTGCTCCGTTGCCTAGTTTACTGTTTTTGAGAACACGTGTGGCGGCTGAGGCACGTGTCCACATGGTCTCTGAAACTCTCCAAGTGCTCGTTACAGAATCAGAAATATGACAACACACATCCAGGTAGTCAGGTCATCTGCATCGAAGTTATTGTGTGGTCCATGAAGACCTTCTTCTGGTCCCACTGGGTGATTTTTTTTTATGTAATTAACTTGACAATAGAAATTGACCATGGGAGTCCCCAAGGGGTGGTCCCCAGGTGACATGGGGCAGGCTGACCTCCACAGGGGCAGCACCCCCCACTTTCAGACTTTGGTAAATTGTCAAAGCACGTTTGCTGCAGACATCACGTGCTGTCTTCAGGCAGAGTTTGGGTTGGGAGGAGTTGGCACATTTGGAGCGGTCAGAGCCAGCAGTTGGTAAGAATAACATGCACAGTGGATTGGTCCCCAAGTTCTGAGAAAGACCCTTGTCTCCAGAGTGCAAAGAACTACATTCCTGGGGTCTCAGCTGCGGTATGAGAATAGGTACCTGCATCGTTCATGGGAACCAGTACCTAGCTGGGGAGTTGTCACTGGCTCATGGGGTCTGGAAACTTCCTTGACAACCAGTCTGGAGTTTTTCACCAGGTCAGGAAGGATTTCTGGGTTTCAGAAATGCACCAGATCCATGTACAGGGGCTCATGTCCATAGAAGTTTCTTGTCCTGATTCATCACCCTTCTAGAACCCCATCTTTGTGAATAGCTGCAGATTAGGTTTATCCAATAGGTGCAGGGTTAATCCTTCCACAGGGATGCCCCAGGACGGGTTGGCAGCCTTGCTGTCCCTCCAGTTCTCTCAGCCAGTACAGATGAGAGCTGCTGGGGCATGTTCTGAGCCTCTGCTCTGTGGTGGGCTCTGGCTCAGCCTCCCCAAGAAACCCACTGAAACTGAGGGGATGGGTCCTTATTTGACACAAAAGCCCCAGCTTCAGAGTATCTGGATATGCCTGAGGTCTGAGAGCTGGCTCAAGAGACCGTTCGGATGGTAGAAATGGAAACTTAGCTCCTCATGGCACATTACAAACCTGGTACCAGTACCAAGCCTTGCTCCACGCACCATACCAGTGGGCCATTCTTACTCAGTGTTTTCTGTTCTGGGTGCTACAGATGTTTTTTGAGGCAGCGTCTCTCTCTGTCTCAAGCTCACAGAATTCCAGAATTCTCCTGTCTCAATCTCTCAAGCACGGGGATTATAGGTGCCAGGCACCCCACCTGGCTTCTGGATATTTGGTATGGTTTCTTGGTGTGGCACATCAGGGCATGTTCTCTTGAGTGTGTGTGTGTGTGGGAGAGAGAGAGAGAGAGAGAGAGAGAGAGAGAGAGAGAGAGAGAGAGAGAGAGAGAGAGAGAGACTCATTAAGGTTCCAGAAGGGGCACAATTAGCCAATCTTGCTTGTAACACAAACCAGAAAAGTCTAGGATCATGAGTGCTCCCACGACTCCCTTCACCGTCCTCCTCTAGGTCCGAGACCTGAACCCTCAGCAGTCAGAGCTGGGTCCAGAACAGAACTTGAGTGGCCTGTCACACAGACGTGTCTCTGCCCATTGGGCAATGCCAACATTTTGCCTTAAAAGGCTGTGTGGGGCTGGCAAGCAGGCTATCTAGTAAGGGCACCTGCTGCTAAGTTTGACAACCTGAGTTCAACATTCAAGATTCGCACGGAGGAAGAAGAGAACTGACCCCTGCAAGCTCACCTCTGACCTTTTCATGTGTGCTATGGCACACACACCTGCACATGCACACACACACACACACACACACACACACACACACACACACACACACACTAAATGAGGGGTGGAGAGATGGCTTAGCAGTTAAAAGCACATACTGCTCTTGCAGAGGACTGGGTTCAGTTCCCTCGACCCATGTCTAGTGGTTCACAACCACCTGTAAATCCAGATCCAGGGGATCTGATGCCTCTGGTCTCTCACACACATGTGGTACACACACATATACATAATTAAAAATAAAACAAATCTTTACAAAACAAATGAGAAAATGTTTAAAATCTCTGTGTCTAGAAACAGAAAAATAACAAAGTGATTGCAAGAATGAGGGCTGGAGAGTTGAAATGGAGGCCAGCCGCTTAGCAGCCTTGTAATATTTCTGACAGTTGTGCATCCTCTCAGGATACTTGGCCCATGTTAGAACAATAAAGCGGGTTAAGAAGGGGCACCTGGTGATGAGGAGACCCTCTCACACACCTGCCACCTGATTTCCCAGTATCTGCTGCCATGGAAACAGCCAACAGTTCAGTCCACCTCGGTTTGTTTCAGGAACATAGTAGATGAAACATGGGGGCCCCATAAGGGACACGAGCAGGTTTCGATACAGGATAGGCAAGTGGGGAGACATGGGGGAGCCGAGGAGAACTGCAGCTGGGTCTTGGTGGCCGTGTCCCCGACGATCAGAAGGCCCCTTTGTCGTTGATGCTGCATATCGGACATTCCTGGTAGATCAGAAGCACAGCACACTGGCTGGTTTTCTCATTTGCCACTCACTCACACTCACGAAGGGTCTGCATGTTCAAAAGACCCCAAGTTCATTATATTATCATTTGAATCGTGACTTTGACAACTCCACACCCCTATACACTGTGGGCTTTTCTAGAGGACCATTGGGAGAAATACTTTAAAAGATGCAGTCCACCATGAGTTGGGAAGAATAAAAGGCCACTTCACCCCATGAATATGGCACACACCTCATACATATTCATAAAACCTTCTTTAACATCTATGTCGTAGAACCCACTAAGCGGTTCCCCACCACGGGGCAGCCCACTCCTGTGTCTTTGGAGGGCTTTGTTTAGCTTTGATAAATAAATTTCCACTCAAACCATCTGTGTCTTTTCCCACTGAATTCTTTCCTTCAAGCAGAGAAGAATGGAGAGAGGCCCCTCTACCTGTCCCATGGGGGCCCAGGCCACCTAGCTGATGATGAATCCGCGGACACAAATGGCAGAAGGGGCAGGTAGGGAGGGGACATGTGCGCAGCAGTTTGTCAGGTGGCTCAAGTCTGGAGAACACTGTGTTGTCAGAGCCTGCTTGCCTGGATCATGAGCCCACTCTGTCCCTGACACCCCACCCCATCCTGTGCCTCGGCTGGCTCTGCTTTGTCCTTAGAGGCTCTGTGAAGGCTGGGGACAGAGCCCAGGGAAGGAGGCCCAGCAGGAGCCAGCCTAGAAGAGAACACACTGAGCCAAGTATGGTGCCACATGCCTGACATTCCAGCCATTGGGAGGTAGAGGCATGAGGATCAGGCACTGTATGTCATCCTTGGCTCTGTCATGAGTTTGAGGCCAGCCTGGTCTACATGAGACCCTGTTTCAAAACCAAAACATCAGAAATGGAGAAAGAATCTGCCAAAGGAAGGAGGCAGGAGGTGGGTCTCTGGACTTATGAGATTCTATATCCCTCGAACCCAGCCCAGCAAGTGGGGGTGGGGCGGGCAGAGAGGGGTGGCATCCTATTTTATTAAAACACCACAGAGCACCCACTGAAACCCTGGGATAGCACCCTCTGCTCACTAAGGGAATGAAAGCTAAGTGGCTGCTAACAGGATCGTCTCATTATCTGGCTGTGCTCTGGGCTACAAATTCTTCCCAGGAATGCCCAGCATGTTGCAGGGATATTCCACCCACATCCAGGCTGTCCCTGGGGGCCTTCCACCTTGTCACAAGAGCTGAACCATTTCCCCCTGACTTTTATAGCACCCGTTCCACCTAGAATGGATTTCTTTAGCTCTGATCCAGCCAAGGGCAAAGGAAGCAGGCGCTTGCAGAAGTGGGCAACCTGCCAACTTCTCCATCTCTTGTCCAGGCAGACCCCATTCACGGCTTTACCAATCGATACATTAAAAGCCTCACATTGCCTTGAGAGTAGGAAATGCTGCTTCTAATGAAACCACACACAGAGAGCAACACGACCAGGTATGGAGGAGAGTTTGGTGGCCCAACTCCAAGTGATTCCATGCAAATGGAGAGGGTCCCTTAATACCTTGGGAGGGATGGTGTTGGCAGGAGCTTCAGGACACCCCAAAGCAAGGTGCTCAGGTCTCTGCTACAACCACAAGTTTGTGCATAAATACTCGAAGTCTCGGGAAACTTAACCCAACTAAACATTGTGCAAAGAGCTGTTTAGCACCTTGCTTAGGGACAGTGACAAAGACAAAGATGGGTGCACATTCAGCAAATGGGCATTTCCCACAAATATTTTATAACATTAATTAGAAAATTATCTGTAGCCGGGCTGTGGTAGTGCAGGCCTTTAATCCCAGCATTTGGGAGGCAGAAACAGGTGGGTCTCAGTGAGTTTAAGGCCAACCTGGTCTACAAAGCAAGTTCCAGGACAGCAGGTACTGTTACACAGAGAAACCCTGTCTCAACAAACCAAAACCAAAAATTATTTCTATTATATGTGCATGAATGTTTTGCCTACATATGTCTGTGTGACCTGCATGTAGTACCTGCAGAGGCCAGAAGAAGGCGTCCTATCTCCTGGAACTGGAGTTCCAGACAGTTGTGAGTAGCCATGTGGGTGTGGGGAATTGAACCCGGGTCCTCTGGAAGAACAGCCAGTGCTCTTAACCACAGAGCCATTTCTCCAGCTACAATATGGTTCTGTTGTTATTGCTGTTTGTTTCTGAGGATTTAACCCAGCTCCTCATGTTTACTAATTAAGCACTTTGCCCACCAAGCAACCACCCAAGGCCCTTCCTTTTCTGGAATACTTCGATCCACACTGTTGTGGTATTGAGTGCTGTAGTCTTTGTCAGGAGATGCACCACCTGCAGCTCTGCTCTGAGTTTGACCCTGTGCTCCACCAGCCAGGATGTGTGTGGCTTGTCCTGTATCCTTTCTGTGCCTCCGTCGAGGTCCTCAGCTGTGGCTCACATGGGTTTCTTGAGTCACATTCACTTGGAAACCTGGACCCACCATGCTCTGGCATTTATCCACTCTGCTCTGCAAACACGAAGGGCAGCTGGGTACAGAGAAGATCGCCAAGTCAGAGGATCAGAGGGCCCTACAGCCCAGGAGTGGGGGCAAACACATAGGAGGCCAGGGCCTGCTTGTTCTACCTGGTGGGGCAAGAAAGCCAGGAGCAGAGCTGGAGGACTGTCTGCTGGGGACTGGTGAGCCAGTGTGCAGAGAGGAGGATGCAGGGACCCCCCAGGTTCTTTTGCTTCAAGTTTAAATCTGATACAAGAAGGGACTCCTGCTAGGAGTTCCATCAGGGGAGGAGGATGAGCCAGGGCAGCCCTCTGAAAAGTGAGGCATGGGAGAGGATGCCTGAGGAGGCACAGTCACAGCAGCAGGAAAAGGAGGAAGAGGAAGAGGGGGAGAGAGAGAGAGAGAGAGAGAGAGAGAGAGAGAGAGAGAGAGAGAGAGAGAAGGAGGAGGAGGAGGAGGAGGAGGAGGAGGAGGAGGAGGAGGAGGAGGAGGCTGAGCCTAGTAGCAGAACTGAGAGACAAGCTGGGTCAAGGAAATCTAGTCTGCAGGACTTGGGGATGTCGGAGTCAGAGCCAGGAGCAGGCCTATCTGTGCTTCCAAGGTCACTAGTCTGGAGCAGAGTGGGCACAGGGTCAGCTGTGTCCCCCTAGCGGGAACCCCTAGAAGAACGACAGAGTGGACGGGAGTGTTGAACTCTGTACATTCTGTGTTTGGAGCCCCAGTGAACTGATGTCAAGTGGCATAAACTAGAGCCACTTGGAGAGAGGAAGTCTTAGTTGATGAATGCCCTCCATCAGACTGGCTTGTAAGCAAGTCTGTGGGGGCATTTTGTTGATGAATAATTGATGTGGGATGGCCCACTGTGGGCAGTACCACCCCTGGGTAGGTAGTCTTGGGTTGTATAAGAAAGCAGACTGAGCAAACCACGAGGAGCAAACCAGTGAGCAGCATTCTTCCATGGCCTCTGCTTCAGTTCCTGCCTCCAGGTTCCTGCTTTGAGTTTCTGCTTTGACTTCTCACAGTGATGGATTGTAAACTGTAAAGATGAAATAAACCCTTTCCTTCCCAATTTGCTTTCGGCCATGGTGTTTATCACAGCAACAGAAAACTATGACACATGGTGTCATTTCAGGTTCAAGGGTTAAGGCATCTGTAATTTAGTTTGCTGTAATAATGGCTTAGAGATTTAGCTGTATATTTTTTGAAAAGTTAACAGGTCTGAGTTACTATATGGTTTACTGGATATGCCTTCTCTTTATCGTTTACAGGAAGTTACGTTGGACTAAGCTCCCTCTTACACTCCCCTCCCTCCAACCCTCCCCACTTCCTTCCCTGGTTCATTCTCTCCCTTCCTCCCCCATCCTGAGTTGTTTCCTTCCCCCTCTCCTTTCTTCTCTCCTCTCTGTCCCCTGCTTCCTCCCTTCATTTGCTAAGATCAGGGTGAAGAGAGAGAGACCACCTGCCAGGTTCCATGGAGGAGCTGCAGATTCTGAGAGAGTCGCAGTGCAGTCACTGGAGGGAGAGAGGTCCAAGCTATCAGGACATCAGCTCTGACACAAAGCCCTCCACATATGTGTCTTGGCACTTTCTGTCCTTCCATACATAATCTCAGGGATGGTTTTGTTTTTCTTCGTATTTCCAGATAATTATTGTTCATGAGTACACAAGCTGTTCTAGCATTATTTCCTTAGACTTTCCAATATGATACCTCCCTGGATGGGAAGTTGACCTCCATTTCCAATGCTTGTGTTTCTTGATTAATTTTTTATTGCAATGGCTGATATTTTACATTAATTAATTAATTAATTAATTGTGTGTGTGTGTCACACACGTGCACTACAGAACAGAGCTTGTGGAGGTCCAGGGACAGTTTGTGGAAGTCCGCTCTCTCTTTCTAACTTGTGGGCTCAAGGGATGGAACTCAGGTGAGCAGACTTGGTGGCCAGCACCTTTTCCCACCGAGACCCCTCTATGGCCCTTGGCTGGTATTTTTGAGGTCTTGTAGTATGAGCAGCCTTATACTTCTTGTTCCTGCATCACATTCTACCGATGCAGCATTTCATATCTAAACATAAAGTGTGGTTTAGTGCAATTTAAACTGAATATTAAAATATCCTCAAATGATACAGCTTGTGATATAACAACTCTGTTTGACCAGACATACTTCTTAATTTGTCCAAAGGCACCTCCAGAGGTCCTGGCAGCTTCTGCAGGCTGTTCTCCTGCTTTAAGAGACCTGGGTGGCCCCTGCCTACTGCCCACCCTGCTTTCACATTGATTGCAAGCTGCCCTGGAGCATCCACACCTCTGTTCTTTTTGTTTGTTCATTTTGGATAGGGCTTCAGCACTAGCTGATGCTGGGCCTTAAACTTGTGATTCTTCTGGCTCTACCTTCTGAGTACCGGCATGTATCAGCCTATCTGGTTGACTCCTACAGTCTTCAGGCTACACCACCAACAGGAGGCAGGAAGATGAGAGAGAATACACAGGGGTGGAGAGAGGACCCTGCAGCTGGGCTAGAACCCGGCAGGCTCTCTATCTAGCCGGCCTCCCCTCCTGCCCACTGTCTACATATCCTCCAGGAAGACTCTTCAGACAGGACTTGGTCCAGAACGAGCTCAGCAACGTTCAACTGCATAGTTTAGTTAACAGATTCTGGGCTCCTGTGTGCCAGGAGGTGTTCCAGAACAAACATGGGGAAATGAACCCATGAAAAGTGAGTGGAAGGCACTAAATGTCTGTGTTAGGACACAGGTGGGATATGGGGGGGTCGTGCAGCTGCAGGGGAGGTGGGGGGTTCCAAACTAGAAGCTAAGAGAGGAATGCACTTTCAAATGTATGACTCAAATGTATGACTCCGGGGAACATGAAGGAAGTGGAACTTTTTCTACCGTGGAGCCAGGTTTAGAACGTTGCAGAACTACAAGAGGTCTGGCAGGGACCAGGAGGGGAGAGATGTGCTGCCTGAAGCTGCCGCTTTTACCAGGACATGCCTGCACACCACCTGCCTTGCCTGCACTCACCGATGCATCCCTCCCATCCTCAGCCTTCAGTGTTTTTCCTGCTAGCCAAAGCTGGAGCCATCCTGCCCCCGCAGCCTGAAACCCCAACCAGAGCTTCTCCAGGAGCTGTTGAGTGCAGTGAGCATTGGGCTAATGTTAGTTACAATATGTTGATAATGGTTTTCCCAGGACCAAAAAGGTGGTTCTTTCTGGAATCTCCACAGCATAATGCTCTGGCTTCTAGTCCTCTGTATGAATCCCTTTCAGATAAATCCTAACGTGAGGGATGTGAGTATTGGGGTGGGCAGATGCCTGTTCCAGGGGTTGCAAGACAGAAGGACCCGCTATCAGATGGGAGGCAGGGTCTCTTTCTGCAAGGTCATCCAGTCCTTCCTTTTGCATCTTCACATGTGCAGCCAGCATGCGGAACCAAACCAGGGGCTCAGAAACTCAGCAGCACAAAGGCTGATGCCCCCTCTCCTACACTGAAGGAAAAGAAACAAACCAAAACAAAAAGCAAGGCTCTGGGTGATGTGCACCATTGCAGACCCATCAGAAACAAGAATACCCGAAGAGGCCCCGACTCGGATGAGTGGTGGTCTAGGAACCTTTGAAAGCACACAGCAGTCTTAGAGACAGACAGGGTGAGGGGTGTATGTGTGTCTGAGATACCACCCCAGGCTCTCGCTGGTGTTTTCCCATCCTCTGTCTTTCCATGTGAGGAATTAGACCCAAGGATGTGGCTTGAGCTGAGGACAAGGCTGCACTGGATACAGGGACACAAAGAAACTGGGGCACAGGCAGGATCCTGTCCTTAAAATGCCAAACTGAAGGCTCCAAGCAGCAAGCAGAGCAAGGTGTGTGTATGTGGGGTAGACAGTGTGGTGTGGGCATGGGTGAGTCAGGGCACATAGTCGGGCGATGGGCTGGTGGAAGCTGGAGTCCCAAGAGAAGCCTTTATTGAACATAACAATGGTGCTGGCACTTGAGCCTTCCCTGGGGACAGTAGAAAGTTCAAGGCTGACTTCTGGCCCCAGTGCTTCCCTTACGGTCTGCAGCACAGGATGCAGGAGCGAGGCTTGGGAGTTGGGGTCTGGCAGAAGCAGGGTGTCTTGGCATGCATCTTCCAGTTGGGTTCTTGGGGCCAACAGTCCATTCTTCATTTCTGTGACATGTGCTCTCTGAGGTCAGGATTGATGGAATTAGCGGGAGGTGGAGCCATGGCCAGTTGCTTGCAAGGAGCTCAAAGACTATCAGTTGTCTAAGGATCCCTCCCAAGAAATCAGCCTGTGGGATCCAGCCAGGGCTTCTTTTCTTTCTGTCTGAGAGATTACTAATGGATTCCTGCTTTCTTCATTCAACTAATATGTTATCAGCGCTTATGTCTCAGGAAGCAGAGGAGGGCTGGAATTTGCAGCTGGCAGCTCTCCCCAGGAGGTACCACATTACTCCACGTGTGTCCTGAAATAGGCCCCAACACAAATTTTTTTTTTTAAACTCAAGTGCTTAAAGACTTCTTTGAAATGTGGGCCAATTATTCAAGGAGAAAAAAACTATCCAGATCAAATATTTAACTTTGCTCTTGGTATGTTGAGCTCACCTGTCCACGGGAATCTCTCAGGCATATCCTACAAGACTGACTTCATTTGTGTCTCCATTCTTTCTGAGGAGGGTGCAGATTGGGACCTGCCTAATGTCAAGGTTCTGAATCACAGCCTGGACCCACAGACTGGATCTCTGTTCTCACCCCGAGCCTCTTTGAACTGTAGATTTCCAAGACAATAAACTCCTTTCCCAAAATATTGAAAAACACAGACCCCTCTCCCCCCAATAGCTTGCCCATAGACATACAGCTTGTGCACGGTGGAGAGCTGTCAGTAAATTATTAAGGTTTTTGGAGATTATTAGCCATGGTCCCTCCAACAGATTGGGCATGTTGCCATGGCGCGGAGCTGGGGCCCTAGAGCTCCCTCCCTTTTGCTGAAGCAAAAGCCTGCCACTGCGGATAAGAAAATCCCTGGGCGCCTCCAGAGAGTTTCACCTGTAGGATTCTGGCACTTGTCTCTCCTTCCCTACCAGCTCCGCCCGGTCTCCTCCCCTGGGCGGAAGGTGCTCTAGCCCTGGAGGCCTGGAAGGCAGACGCAGGCGTGTTACCCAGGTACAAAGTTTTTAAGCGCGCTGCAAACGTTTTCCGAGCCGTGGGCCTCGGTTTCCCAATCCTATTAACATGCTCCGGATGGAGCGGGTTGAGGTCGGGATAATCTTGCGGAAAGGGGCTGGGCTCTACCATCCGGAGAGACTTTCTGGTCTGGGAGGGGGTGGCGCGCGAGCCACGCAGCCCGGGGCGGGGCGCCCGGCGTCTCCCTGGGTTGCTACAACAGACCCCACACTCGGCGCTACCACGGCCACCGCGAGAGACCCGGACAGGTGCGACAGGGGCGGGTCGCCTGTGAGAGGACCCCTCCCCCACGCTGCCAGCGCCCGCGGTTGCATTACGCCCCGGAGCCCCAGGTCGCCTGCGGCGCAGGACGGGGCGGGGCTGCGCTCTGCACCCCCAAACCTCCTGCCCCGCGGGGCGCGGCGCCGCTTGGTCCTCCCGGACCGACCGGGGTTCGCGATCTCAATTCCTCTCCTGGGCTTGGGCCCGCCCCCGACGCGGGAGCCAGGTGAGACGCACGGGCGGGGAAGGATACTGGGTGGCCTTCGCGCACCTAACCCGGCTCTTGAGGCATGTGTGTGCCTCTGCATTCCAGAAGCAACGGCGACCGGGTCAGCACGGCCCCGTACCCATAGAGGCTGAGGATGAGAGCTGGAAAAGAGGGATGCGCGCGTGCAGGTGGGGCTCGCGTCTCTTAAGGGACACCCCTCCCCCCAAGACCTTTTGCCCCGGCAGGGGCCAGTTACAAGAGCCTTGAAAGCGGCCTGAGTGCAGAGCTCAGTAGTTCTTTGTCCCCTAAGCCTGTGAACCTCTGCTTCTTTCAGCGCTTCTGACTCCTACATCGGGTCAGCGCAGGTGGATCAGCCTCTGTCCCATGCCCCGGATCTCCTGTCCTGTATGTAGATCGCATGTTTCTTGGGGGCCTGGGTCTGCAAAGCCCAGAAGAGGAGCTGCCGTAGGGCCGCCAGGGGGCGCGCTGGGCGGGGACCTGCGCCCTGATCTCTCTGTCCCTTGAGACTCTGCGCTCTCTGAGACTCTGCCCAGTCGCTGGCTTTGCGCACGATTGCCGATTGCCGCGGCAGCAGCTGCCTCCAGGAGGTCGGGGGTCGCACGGAGCCCCCGCCGGGTGCCCGACCCCTGCCCGCCACGCACCGTAGTAGGGGTGTGGGGACCCGGCGGGCGCAGAGGAGCGGCCCCCGCCTCCGTCCGCCGCTGCCCGTGAATTATGCAGGAGGCTGGCACCGGTGTTCGAGTTGCTCAAGTTTCCCTGGCAACTTTCGCCCGGGCATCCCTCCTCCGGCGCAGCGGGCAGCTCCTCCCGCGCGCCCGGGGCCCCAGACGCCTTCCCCGGGCGGCCTGGCAGCGCAGCCCTGGGTTCCCGGTTACCGGGAGGGTTCTGGAAGACGCAGACCCAGATCACGCCCTTGCCCCCTGGACTGGGGCCTCTGAGGAAGCCAGCAGGTGCGACCCAGGTGACATCACCGGGTAAACTTCGTCTTGGGTGAAGAGGGTGCATTGCAGGACCTGTGGGTGCAGGACTTCGTTGCCAGGATGCTGGGGTCGCGCGGGACCTCACCTCCGGTGTCCAAGGGCGTGGGGCATCCGTTGGACCTCATCGCTGGGGTGTGTAGGGTGAGTCGCTCTTAACATCTCTGACCGGTGGTAGAGGGCTAGGGTATCCAGTGAAACTTGTCCTCCCGGAGAGTACCAGGGTCGCCTTGAAAGCTGCAGCTGGGGCGCAGAGGGGGTGGGCTTCCATGGACCTCCTCACCCATTTGCAGGGGTTGCAACAAGAAGCACTCCAGTAGTTTAGCTCCAAGTGGGTGGGGCGCTGAGAGGTTCTGGGGCTTGGTAGGGGATGCCCAGTGGGCGAGAGGTTTGTTCTAGAGACTAATTTTTGATGGCTGAGCTTTTAAAGGGGATGCGGGCTGTTCCATCTGAGAAGATACCTTGGGCCCACGGGTGTGGGGGTCTCAGGGGCCTCCCTGATGGTTTACAGATTGCTTGCGGGCACAGTCCTGGAAACCTTCAGAGGACATCTGAAAATAGTGGGTTCCGCGTGGAAATTCGAGGTAGTAAATTAGGTAGGTGTGTGACCTCTTTTTCGAACTGAAGTTTGAACGTTAATGAGGTCAACCAGCTAATTAAGCTGAGCTTTGGCATGCAGAGATAATTTTGGAAGTTAGGGTTGGAGAATGACTTGTGACCTCTAACTGGGATTGAACCCTGGATCTTGCTGACCTGGCTAGGGGAGGTTCAGCAGGTGGGTCTCCATCTGCAGCTCCAGCCTTGACCCAGGTCCCACTTCAGGGCTGGCACCCTACAGGTAGATAGATAGTGTGTGGCGTGTCCACAAGGACCCCTGGAGGTGTCTTGATTGGAAACATTCCAACCACATGTAGGTGACAGCAGGCTGAGGCTGGTGGAGCCTGGAACCTTCCATTGCTGCAGTTGAAGTGAGCTGAGAAAGGTCTTGGACACGGGTGAATGGGGGAAAGCAGTGGTAGCCTGGAGAGGAGGGTGGAACCGGGGGTCACCTACACTTAAAGTGGGTAAGAAGAATAAATCTGAGCCTGGCGGTGGTGGTGCAGGCCTATAATCCCAGTACGCAGGAGGCAGAGCCAGGCTGATCTCTGTGAGCTCAAGGCCAGCCTGGTCTACAGAGCGAGATCCAGGACAGGCACCAAAATGACACAGAGAAACCCTGTCTCGAAAAACCAACCAAACAAAAAAACCAAGAAGAAGAAGAACTCTGGCTTCATAGTGGCTGGAAGTCACAGCTCCCAGGTGTGAAGTGTTTTCAAGGAAACGGAACCCATTGTTTGTACCAGGGACTTTTCCAAGAAGGAGGAACTCAGTGGCCACCTGGCTATCTTTAGGCCCCCGTGTCAGGAGGCTAGCGTGCAGCTGAAGGTGGCTCCTAAGGATCCTGCCCGCAGCCCCTGGTGAACTGGGCAATTGGGGAATCTCTGCCTAGTATCTCAAGTGCCTTTTTAGAAAGCCTTGTTTGTAGTCCAAGTCACTGACTCATTTATTTAACCCACCTCAAGGTTGCATGCACAGCTGCGATCATGGGAAGGCTACTGGTTCAGGCTTGGGGATTGAGGTGCTATCTAGAACACTGGGTCATCGGGATGGGGCACTGAGATGTGAGGAGTTTCAGCTGGATCCTGTGAAGGAGCTGGGGATAGCATGGGGTTTTATATTCCCTCATGAGGAAGAAAGTGTGACAGAAGAGCATGCTGGGAGTTATCCGATCCGCAGGGAAGTGACCCTAGAGATGGAGCCTTATAAGTTGGGTCTGTGACATAATGTGCTTTGTTTCTGAATACATAAGAGTCCTAAATGATAGGGCTCAAGAGTCTCTATGGGCTTCAGGGAGCAATGGGGGCTTGTACAAAATGTGCTATGTGTGGGACAGAGCTGCTGTGAGGGCCGAGGAACCCTGCAACTGTTACGGATCTCCAAATAAGGTTATGCCCTCTCTGCTGACCCCTTTCCTGATGCTACAGGATTTGCAGCCTCAATGGTTCTTTAGGGCAGCAGGGAGGTCTGGTCATAGCAGCCTGTTCAAATTTGCATTTCGACCTCATCAAGAAGCTCACCCGTTGCTGTGACCCCCACGGGAAGTAACGTTGAGGAGGCTCATGCATGTTACCCCAAACCTCTTGGCAATTTTGTGACCCTCGTAGTCAGGATAGAAGTGGGGACCCACATACAGGCCTGTCTTCCATCACCTGGGCACTGGTATGTGGATGTGGGAAGAATGTAAACAGATTGGGAGATGGGCTGGGAGCCTGGAATGCCCCTCCGGACTAAACTTGTAGCCTTTGTTTGGCTCGGCACAGAAGCTAACCAGCCCACCCCAAGGAGAGGTCTGTCATCTTCTGTGGGGCAGAGATGAGCTGGACAGAGTTGGCCCTGTTTTCTCTGTATTTCATTAAAGTAAGCTAAACAGATCTTATCTGGGGGTCTGCTGCTGTGTGTCTGGCCTGGAGCTGGATGGAGGCTGCTTCTAGGCTGGTGGGGCTAGAGGATGGTTACATGTGACTACTGGGTGCTGTAGAGCACAGAGAGGCCTCTGACTGTCATGAAGGGGGTGGTACAAACCACCTAGAAGAATAGGGTGACTTCCTTCTCTGGATTGGGCAGGGCCTTTGCACAGCTGCTGATGACCACACACATCAGCTAGGACTTGGGTGGACAGTGGCACTCAGCAGCTGCAGAGTGGACAGAATAAGCTATTCTGCACCCTGCCCTTTCCAAGGCATCTTTATTATGCTTTTTCGGTTCTGATGTCCCAGCACCCCTGGTGGGAGAGAGGGTGGACTGACTTCTGTTCCCCTTTCCAGGCCAGTAGCCCGAGGCTCTGGAGTGGTGCCACTTGCCCATGGTTCCCACATGTAGTGAATGAGGAGCTTCACTTGTACCTTAGGCAGCCCCAGGGAGCTCAACCCACGTTCCCACACCCTACCAGAGCCAAACACATATCACCCAGCGGGAAGTGCCACCGGAATGTGGCAGAAAATTAGTTGTCTTGTTCCTGTGGTGTGAAATTGAGTTAGTAGGCGAAAGCCGAAGTTTCTGAGCAGGCTACTTGATAGGATGTGCATTTCTATCATGTTGAAAGCGGCTTCTTGGAGTCATTTGACATGGCTCACAGGGTCCACTCTGGGCTCTGGTGGGAACAACGAGGTTTTCTGGGTAACAGGTTGCCTCTGATGGGAACCTTCCTCCTGATCAAGGGGATGTCCCAGTCTTAACCAGGAAGGGACATGATGTGCCCCTCCTGGTACCCAGAGCCTGCTCAGGGTCAGCAATGGGGTCTCTCTGACGCCTGGTCCGGGGGACAGACCAGCTACAGCACACAACATTTCCTGAGAGGTTAAGCTCTTAAAAGCCTTCGGTAGAAGTGGGGTCCATGGATTGTAGCAGTAAGCAGAGAGCTCCGTGATTGGCTGCCAGATGTCTCCTCTGAGTAGAGGACTAGCACAGATGGATGGGAATGTTGTCTGAAAACTGCAGCACTTGGGTGTGCTTGCCCCAGCCCAGTCCCTGGGCTCAGTGGGGCCCTGGGTTTGACAGGCACAGACTCTCAGGCTGTGTCTGTGGGTTCCACATGATAGACTGCAGGGGTGTTGGGTCTGTGGATTCCAGATAGGCTGCAGAGGTGCAGGAGGACTCCTGTCCCATTTCTGCGGCTGAACACCCTGGGAGTCTGCCTACAGGAGTTCCACGAATCCACTTTTAGAAACTTCAAGTTTTTAGTAGAGATAACAGTTGGAGCAAGTCCTGAGATGCTTAGCTTAGAAGCCTCCTCCTGGGAGACCCCCCTCCCCGCCAGATGCATCCATTAGGGATATAATTTTGCACACTTACAGTGGCCCTGCTGAGCTGGAGCCAGGTCTCTCTAAAAAGCATTCCCCTCTTCTCTCCTTTCCTCTCTAAAAGCATCACTTTTAAAACCTAGATATTGTGTCTACCCGTTTCCTGAGTATTTTCTCTGACACATTCTTATACCTGGCAAAGTTAGAGCAGATTGCATGGTAAACCTGTTATGCTCTTCACATTCTGCTGTTAACCTTCGGTTAGACTTCTCATACATTTGTGAGTCTATCTAAATCCTCATAGGTTTACACGTTTTTAGTGGATGCCCGCTTGTCTTTGGTGTTGTGGTTATTGATCATTGGAAAGGATTGTTGGCTAACTCTTTTATAGCACCCGAGCAGTGTAAACGACCATAGACCACCATGGCTCCACTAAGACAAATGAATAAGTTTAATGAAGTTATTGGTGTTCCTTAAAAATTTGGAGGGTGCTGGGGATTTGTACTTAGGTCCTTGATGGTGCTGAGCAAGTGTTTCACTGAACTATGTCCCTAATCCCTCACTCAGAGATTCTAGGCAGGTGCTCTCCCACTGAGCCACATCCTAATCCCCTTACTAGGGGATTCTAGGTAGGTGATCTACCACTGAGTCATGCCCCAGCCCCTCACTGGGGATTATAGGCAATCACTCTCCCATAGAGCCATGTCCCCCAGCCCTGTTCCCTTTATTCTTTATGTGGCTATTTCCTCCCAAGAATTTTCATCTAATGTAATATGTTTTATGCTCCTGGGTCTTTTATTAATTAACCTAGCAGCTCCTCAGCAAGAAAAAAAGTATATAAATGGATGTTTTAAAGATTTTCTGTGACCTTAGTCACAGTCTGTGAAAGTCACTTGTGGATCGAGACAGCAGGACAGTGTCTGCTGATCACGGCAGACCAGGTGCTATTAAGACATGACAGATACTTAGACATGGAGAGGGAAAAAGTGTGAGTGGAAATGCGCTCTCCTGAGAAGGTTGTGGGCAGCTTGGTGTTTTGATGAGGGCCATCACTGAATCAGCCCTTTGGTATCCAGAGGTCACCACCTGGGTATGACCCTTCCCCAATGGGTCAGGAATGTCTTTCATTTGTAAGATTGTGGGGCCCTTTGGGAAAGGGTTATGGGAAAGAGCTACTCCCCCCCAAAGGCCTTTCTCTACGTGAGCTATTTCTTTTCTTTTTTTTTTTTTTTTTTTTTTTTTTGGTTTTTCGAGACAGGGTTTCTCTTGTGTAGCTTTGCGCCTTTCCTGGAACTCACTTGGTAGTCCAGGCTGGCCTCGAACTCACAGAGATCCGCCTGCCTCTGCCTCCCGAGTGCTGGGATTAAAGGCGTGAGCCACCACCACCCGGCTTACGTGAGCTATTTCTAAAAGGACTTTGTGTCCTTCTAGACTGGAAGCCACCATTTAAATTTCCAAGATTTTTAAAAAGTGCGCAGGTGTGTGTGTGTTGTGTTGTGTTGTGTATGTATGTGTGTGTGCATGTGCACACATGTGTGTCTATGTGTGTGGAGATCAGAGGTCATTCTCAGGTATTATCCTTAGGAACACTGTCCACCTCTAGTCTGTCATTGGCCTGGAGCTCACCAAGGGGGCTAGACTGTCTGGTCACTGAGTCCCAGCGATCCTCTTGTCTGTGCCTTCCCAGTGCTGGATTATATGTATTCTCCATGCATCTTAACATGACTTTTTGGGATTGAACTCAGGGTCTCATGTTTGCGAGTGCTTTACAGGCTGAGATGTCTCCCCACCCCCCAAGTTGGCAAAATGCATTTTACCTGCATCAAGGTTCATCGGGGTAAGGTGATCCCTAGGTAAAGCGGTGACAGAGTCTAACTAGTGAGCTTTGCACATGCGTGGTCTCTTGGCCTGGAGTTCATTATCGCCTTGGGGATTTGAAGGTGTCCTGCTCCCAACTTTGCAGGATTGGACACAGAACTTGTGCTTGTGCTATGTAGCCTGACAGGTGGCGTGTGAGCTTGGAGCTTTAGCTTTGTGGGGTGTCCGATCCCTGGACACTTCTGTGGGGAGAGGGATGCTCAGAGAGGAGCACAGGGGGCTGCCCCAATGGTTCCCCAGTGCACACGAGACCTGGGTACCCTCATTAGGGACTCGCTGCCTCAATAATAGACATCACTCCTCCCTTAGCTGCGGCAGGTTACTCTGTGTGTCAGCCCCCAGGTCCCAGCAGCGGGGCCTGGCAAGCTATCAGGATCTGCCCCGCCTATCTCCTGCACCTGGCGTCAGGTCCCTGGGGATGAAGTGCCCCATGCCGGGCACCCTGATTCCAGACTTTGTCTCTTGAATGTCACTCAGCAATAAGAAGTCAGCCAACCCTTCTGGCCTGGTCTTTCCTTTCAGCCAACCTGCCGCCATCTTCCTGAGATCAGCTATGCCAGCTTGTGAGCATCCATCAGGACAGGGCTTGTGGACTGTTGACATTCCCAGTTAGGAGGAGGGTGTCGTAGGATTTCTATTCTGTGAAGAGACACCATGACCACAGCAACTGTTATAAAGGAAAGCATTTAATTGGGGCTAGCTTACAGTTCAGAGGTTTAGTCCGTTGTTGTCATGGTGGGAAGCATGGCGGCATGCAGGCAGACATGGCGCTGGAGAGGTAGCTCAGAGTTCTACATCTGGATTGGCAGCAGCAGGAAGAGAGAGTGACATGGGGCCTGGCTTGAGCTTCTGAAACTCTAGCCCACCCCCATTGACACACTTCCTCCGACAAGCCACACCTACTCCCAAAAGGCCACACTTCTCAGTAGAGCCACTCCTTATGAGCCTGTGGAGGCCATTTTCATTCAAAACATCACAGAGGGTATGAGGGTCGCTGGACCCTTGCTTGAATCTGGTCACTCTTCTCATCCAATGCTGCTCCAACTGCATGTGCCTTGGTGTCTCAGGGAGGGGCTAGAGTGTGTAGATCAGGGAAGGCTAGGGGAAAGGGGCTCCATCTGCCAGCTATGGGGAAGTCACCACTCCCGCTGGGTGAAGACTTTCCAGTGTGGCTACCCTGAGGTTCCCCATGTTCCTGCCAGTCACCCCTTCCCCATGCTGTGTAAGTGAGCCCAGTAAACTCATTGGTTCCTTGGGGGTGAACTTGGGTGGACTCAAACTTTGGTTTGTCATTAAAGACCTTAAGAGGGTAAACAGTGTTCACATCTCCCCCTAATTTAAACAGCATTTGCCCTCAGAGGCCTTGGAGACCCAGCAGCGGGACACTCTGGGCCTGGGAGTGGTGGGTTTCCCCACAGGAGGCACAGACTTTATGCAACTCAGGTTGGCATTTCCAGGATGTTTACTAAAGCTGCGTGCAAGAGGGCATGGGGGTGAGTGTCCGTGGGTAAATAGTGAATTTTCTATTGAAAACAAACACAGAGTCCACATGCAGCTGAGAGGGACATTCCTGAAGTCCTAGCAAGGCCAGGGTTTACTGTTAATAATTCTCTACACACAAGGACAAATGCCTCTCTCCTGTTTCTGGAGCTCCTTGAGGGGAGAGGTGGGAACGTCACCAATTTCTGGAATTCAGGGACAGCCCATTGCCAAAGCAACACAAAAAAAAACCCTATCTCTTGTTTGTTCTGGGGTCCTGGTGGGGAATGTCTCAGCCTCCTGGCTCTAAGTGGCTTAGGCTGGGTGGCTGTGGGTTTTCTGCCTGGCCGGGGCTGTACCCTCCTCTTGTCTGTTCTGGTCCTTTTGAGATACCTGCGTTTGACAAGGTTTGGGGGGGTATAAGAGAGTTTAGGTGAAGAAAGTATTTCAAAGTACTGTGCCACTTAACCCCGAGGCTGCAACACATACAATGGCTTCCAGTCTGGCTTCAGTCGCAGGGAGATAGCTTTCTGTGGGTGCAATTCACCTTTAGCTCAGCTTGGGCAGGGGTAGCGGCCACCCCATGTTGTTACTTCTCTCACTGCTGTGACAAACACTGACAAAAGCAATGTAAGGACGAGTTTATTCTGGCTCACAGCTTGAGGATGCAGCCCGTCACGGCAGGGAAGTCATGGTGGCCAGAGTGTGAGGCAGCATCCATAGTCAGGAAGCAGACAAATGAACACGGGCGCTCATCTTTTTCCCAAGTGCAGGACCCAAGCCTACAGAACGGTGCTGCCCACACTCAGGCTGGGTCTTCCCACCTCCGTTAAGCTAACTGTGAAACTCTTTCACGGATATGCTAGGTGATTCTAGAGCCCGTCAAGCTGGCAATATTAGCTGTCACAGACCTGGTTTCGCGGGGTGCTGCCCTTCCCCCCACCTGCTGTTTAGGGTAGTCAGGGTCATCTCAGGTCAAAGGAGTCCTCCCCGTTGGCTCCTTCCATTTCTCTCTCCTTCTTGGGCCTTCACAGTGGCTGTACTGGGAAAGTAATAGTGATTTCGTGTAGGGAGCTCTTGACTGCTCAGTACAGCATTATCCTCATCCCAGCCCTGAGAAGATAGGTTCCATGACACCTTCCCTTTTTGGGGGAAATAGATGGAGGCAGAACATACTGGATCTGATAAAGGTCATATGGCTGGGATGGGACCAAGCAGTCACCACTTCATCACAAGGAGCCTTCATCACTATAGGTCACTTCCTGGGAGACAAGCTGGCTTGTTTTCCTGTTTCTAATTTGAGGGAAACATTGTGATTCTCAAATTTGGGGCCAAGAGACTTAGGGTCTCGGGGCCTCTTTGACCTCTTACAACAGGATTCAGGGACCCAGAGCATGTTGCACATCTGCGAATCTGTCTATTGATAGTTCTGTCACAGTGGAAAGAGGACTGGGAATTTGGCCCAGTGATAGAGCTTAGCATGGGTAAAGCCTGAGTTAAATTCCCACCACCGGAAACAGAGAGGGGTTGTGGGTGCAGCCCAGCAGCCAGTGTGTCCAAGGTCCCGGGTTCCATTCTTGGCCTTGCCAAAAACTTAAAAAGGAAATTGTAAAAGAAAAGTTAAAATGTGTGTTAATATATTTTTCATGTTAGTAATAAAATTATTAGCTGTTAATATAAAAATTTCCCACAATATAGTAATTCTGAACAAATGAAATTTATTTCTTTGAACCTTTTTTGCATTTTATTTTACTTACTTGTGTGTGTGTATGTTTGTGTGTGTGTGTGTGTGTGTGTGTGTGTGTTTGTGTGTGGATGTGTGTGTGTGTGTGTGTTTGTGTGTGGATGTGTGTGTGTGTGTATGTGTGTGTGTGTGTGATGTGGATGTGTGTGTACATGCATGAATGCACACATGGAGGTCAGAGGACAACCTGCTGGAGTTGGTGTTTGCATTTTACCATGTGGGTTCTGGGGATCAAACTCAGGCTATTCTCCTTGATGACAAGTACCTTTACACTCTGAACCATCTTGAGGCCCCAACACAACTGTCATAGTTTTGTTGTCAACTGGACACATCTGGGAAGAGGCAACCTCCATCCAGGAATTGCTTCCATCAGATTGGGCAAGTCTATAGAGCATTCTTGATTAATGATTGACGTGGGAAGGCCCCGCCCACAGAGGGAGGTGCCACCCCTGGGCAGGTGGTTCAGGGCCATCTAAGAAAGCAAGGCTGGTGCTTGGCACACGCATTTAATCCCAGCACTTGGGGGGTCTGAGGCAGGAGAATCACTGAGTTTGAATCTAGCCTGGTCTACAGAGAAAGTTCTAGGACAGCCAGGGCTACAAAGAGAAACCCTGTCTTGAGAAAGAAACAAAACAAAAAAGCAAGCAAGCGGAGCAAGCCAGAAAGGGCAAGTCAGTAAGTAGCATTTCCCCGCTGGCCTGTGCTTTGGGTCCTGCTTCCTGCTTCCTGCCTTGTTGAGTTCCTGCACTCACTTTCCTTCATGATGAACTTTAAGCTAAACAAACCCTTTCATCCCCAAGCTGCTTTCAGCCAGTTTGGTTTTTTTTTTTTTTTTTTTTTTTTTTTTTTTTTATCACAGCTACAGGAAGCAAGCTAGAGCACCAAGTATTTCCCAAAATGAAACCAACACTTGCAAGAACATCACTCCAGACTTTTTGCAAAGCTTCTCTATGGCCTGGCTGTGCAGACAGAGCTGGCCTTGCGTCTCTGCTTCCGAAGCCAGCCAACTGTCTCAGTATCACTCATGCAGCCTCCGGCACAGTCTGCTGTGCATGGGGAGTGAGAATACTATTAAATTAATTACATCTTAATATTATTGTGAACATGGTTTGAAAGGGCCATGGGGAACCATTAGTGTTTCCTGGACCACACATTGAGAACCACTGGAATGAGCATGGGCCCAACTTTAAGAACAGGACCTAGATCTGAAAGTCAGATTTGTCATGTGGGAATTGTGAACAATAAATGTCTCTTTTCTTGCCATTCAAGATGTATTTGAAATTTGGTTGGGGGCTCTAGATGGTCACTAAGTGGTCCTCATCTGAAGAAAACGTTTCAGAATCTAGGATTGTAGGGGCAGGCAGGGCCACCTTCCAGGCTGCAGAATGGAGGAGGCCTGTTAGTGTCTCTGGAGGTCTAGAAGATGCAAGCAGAACAATTGTCCAGTTTCCAAAGACAGACAAGGTAGTTGTTACAAGAATTTCCCTCATTGGCATAAGGGGTGGGTGTGCTGACTAGGCAACACTACCCACTCTCTCCAAGGTCCCAATGACAAACCCAAGTTCAATTCCACCAAAGTTTACTTTGGGAACCAATGGATTTATTGGGCTTACTCATAGGAGCACAGAGGACCCTAAGGCAGCCACATTGTGAGGTCTATACCAAGAATGGATGGTGGCTTCTGCATGGCTACAGATGGCTACAGAGATGGAGTCTTTCCTAGACTTTCCAGTGCCTGTTCTCTGGCCCTTCCTTGAGGCCATGTGTAATTTAGGGCAGAATACAACAGTTGCCTACAACTCTTTGGAAGGTGTGGCTGGAGGAGACTCAGGTGAGGGTCCCACAAGCCTCCCCATCTCCTCCTTGATGAGGGAATGTCAACAGTCAAGTCCAGCTGTGCTAACTTTCCTTGCAGAGACAGCTGTTTGGTTTGGAGGGCTCTGCTGTCCAACAGTGGGCACAGGATCTCAGGGAGGTCCCTGCAGGGGTTCACTGCCAGAAGAATTGGTGGGAGGAGTTCACAGGGGGAGTGGGATGGAGGAAGTTTTCTTGGAGCTGGGTGACTTGGGCTTGAGCAGTGACAAGATGGACAGGGATCAGGGACTCTGCCTTGTGAGACTGTCCAGGCAGGGGTACCATGAAACTGCACTGCCTGGAGTGGGGCAAGAACCTTCCTAACAAGAATGGAAAGGGCCTGGAAAGAGAGCATTGTGAGCCTGGATATGGGCTAGGGGAGGTAAGTGCCTGGATCCATCCACAGGTGGGTTGGGTGGGGTGGGTGACTGACTTCTCTTTTGAAAAGATTTTTATTGTTATTTATGTGTATATGTATGGGTGTGTGAACCTGTGGAGGTCAGAAGAGGGCATCAGATCTCCCAGAGCTATAGTTGAAGGTGGTTGTGAGCCACCTGATGTGGATGCTGGGAACCAAACTTGGGTCCTCTGCAAGAGCAGCAAGCATTTGTAGTGCTGAGCCATCTCTCCAGCCCCATGACTTTTTTTTTTTTTTTTTAGATTTATTTACTTTGTGTGATGAGCACTTGTCTGCATGTATGTATGTGTATCATGTGCATGTCTGGGGAGGGCATAAGAGGTCATCAGGTCCATTGGAACTAGAGTCATGGAACATAGAGTCACCCTGTGGATGCTGGGAACTGCATCCTGGTCTTCTGGAAGAGTAGCAAGTGCTCTTAATTGCTGAGCCATCTCTCTAGCCCTGGGACTTTCTTCTCAAAGGCGTAACCATATTGTAAATTCTACAGTCACACGCTTGTGTATGTCTGAGGCTTGTGTAAAATATCAAACAACCATTTATTTAAGCTGGTTCGTTAAGTTGCATTCAATAGTTTACTCTCTGACTTGATTTTTTCGACCATTGTCACAATTTACATCTCCTGCTGTGCACCCTCAGTCATCTTTTGGCCTTTTAATGCAACTCCTCTGATTCGACAGGACTTCCCGCCTCCACTGCAGCAGTGCAGAGTTTCGCACAAGTCTCTGTTTATTACTCACCTGTGAGTTCCATTCTTTGTGTTGTGGTGTTGCCTTTTAGTTTTCTTTCCTTTCAGCTTGGAGAACTCCCTTTAGCCTTTGTAAGTCAGTGATAAAACAAATCCCACAAGCTTTTGCTTGCTGGGGAAAGTCTCTGTCTCCTTTTCACTTGTGAAGGACAGTTTTGCTGGGTATAGTTGGTGAAAATCTGGTTAGTCGTATGAGGGTTCCTTTGTCTCTAAGGAGTCAACTTTTGCCTTTTTACCTTCAAAATTCTCTCCGTGTTTGATTTTGACCAAAGACTTTAAAAGAAGTCATGGCCCAAGCCAACCCTAAGAAACTGAAAAAGAACATTGGAGAAAATGCACCCAAAGAAAGCACATGGAGTCTCATTGCAATCAAACTGAGCTTGTGTGTTCTAGCATAACTAAAGGTAAATTGTTTCACAGGGATGAGAAGCTGGGCAGTTCTGTCAATAGCACTGGAGACAGCAAAGTTGTTTTTGGATATGTGCCAGGGAATTGTCATTTGGAAGGACCTGCAGGACAAAGACAGCATTGAAGGAAGATAGTCACTGGGAGGCTGATGGAAGAGAGAGCTTCCCATGGTGCTTGGGGCGTGGAGCTTCCTTATAGAGACGGACTGGGATGAAAAGAATGGAACCATAGAGAGAGTCCCTTGAGGCCTTGGCTCTGTAGCCTCCCACACATGGCCTTCTGTCACTCCTGTTCTGTAGCCTGTCACACAGAAAGGACGAAGAGCATCGCTATTTTTTCCTTTAAGACAGGAGACCAGAGGTGCATGCATGCCAAGGTTTGTCTTGGGAAGACACAGGTGGGACCAGCTGTCTCAGAGGCTTCACCCAAGTGCATGATGATGAGGCTCTGGTGACAGTGTGGTTATGAACAACTAAGTCGTGGCTTGTGGGTTCTTGGACACCTCCCTCTCCTGGCTTTGGTGATAGAACACTTTGTTCTTCTGCTGGGTCTGGGCTGAGCACATCCTGGACAGCTGTTGAAAAGGGGCATGGGAAAATATAATACAGCTGTCTGTAGAGGGATGAGGAGGGGAATGTGGGGGAAAGACATGGAATACAGAAAAACATTGCAGGCTGATTGCTGTCACCCCAAGTGAGGGAGGGACGCAAAGTGAGGACCAGAGAGCTCACTGGGCAGGAGCCTCCATAGAGGAGGAAACACTCTAGCTTAGTTGAATGTCTTCAGAAGATCCAGGGTGAACCTTGGGAATACCTGAGTACTGATAATTTTAGAGTTGATATCACGGCTGAAGCCGGAACATTTCCTGTCCACACACTTTTCTTAGAACACTGGACATGTTCACTGAGCACATAGGATGGGTGGTAACAGGCATCCTGTTGGGATGGGTGTTTGTTGAATAAATAAGTCTGTTTACAATGACACCAGAAACCCCATCATTCTACAACTACAGAAGACCTGCTCTGTGCCTGGTTCTGTGTGTTTTGTCTTTTGGTTGCCACCAGCCACTGTAGAAATTAAGGTTCTGGAACTTTCCCCTATCTGGAATCTTGGCAATGTGGTAACAGAAGACATGACACAGTGGATGTGAACTAAGTCTGTTTGTAGTTTCTGTGGTAGATGAGGTTTGTCCCGGGTTGGACCCTGTGAAGCTTGTTGCCAAGCCAGGCTATTCTGGGCCTTGCCTGTCTTTCCAGACCAGCCTCCTCTCACCTCTGTGCTCAGTAATGGGATAGATGCTCTAGCCGATTGCAGCAGCTCCAGCAAAGGCCTTGCACTGCCTGAGAGGCTGAGCTCCATCCTTAGTATGTCCTGCACTTCCTTCTCCATCTAGGCTGGGGGCCACTGAGCCATCTGTCTGTCTCCAAGAGTTTAATTTTAAAATGAGATAATAAATGCTGCTGTTTTCTTAATTTTACTTTCAAGTTGAATAGAGATAGAATTAAGGAGCGGGAGGGGTGGCTCTGTGGTTAAGAGCACTGGCTGCTCTTGCAGGGGACCCAGGATTGGTTCCTAGCACCCATATAGTGACTCCAGTTTCAGGCAGCTATCTCCCTCTTCTGGCCTCCCAGGGCACTGCACACATGTGCTACATAGACACACATGCAGGCACACACCCAGACACATAAAATAAAAATAATCTTAAAGAAAAGGAATTAAGACTCTGGGGCTCAGTGGTAGAGGGCTTGCCTGACAAGCTCAAGGCCCCAGGTTCCACGCTCACTATCTGAGATACGCAAGTGATGTTTGGATATTTGGTAGTGTCTTGAGCTGCCGAGCCTGTTTATTGGTTGTAATAGTTTTTGGTGGATTCTTTAGGGTTACTATGTATAGTATGCTGTCATCTTCTATAGACATCATTTTCTCTGCCCTTCCCCTCCTGCCTTCCTCCCACCTTCTCCCTCCCTCCCTTCCTCTTCCTCTCTCCTCCCCCTCCCCCATTCTAGTGCCTGTAAGTCAGGCAAGTTCTGTGCCCCTGAACTTCATGCCAGCCCTGGATAATTCTATTTCTTCCCTTATAATCTTATTTACTTACTTATTTATTTTTAGTCACAATATCTACTACAGAAGCAGTTTTTAAATTTTTTTATTTATTCTTTGAGAATGCCACACATTTACAATGTGCTTTGATGATATTCACCCCAACGCTCCTCTCCAACTCCCTCCAGACACCTCTCTCCTCCTTTCCCACCCCACCTTCATGTCCTCCTCTTCTTTTTCTCTTTTTATCACACACAGAATCCAGAATTAGTGGCACCTGAATGCCCATGGGCATGAAGCATCCTTTGGAGCATGGTCAATCCATCCAGAGCCATAGCCCTAAAAAAAAAAATCTGATTTTCCTTCCCTTAGAAGTCAGACATTCTCAATAATTCCTCAGCTAGGTGGAGGGCGGAGACTCCTGAGGCCCTCCATCACCCTTGCTGGGATGCTGACTGGCTTGATCTTCTGTAGGCAGCCACAGTTTCGAAGTTCATGGGTGCAATGGCCTCAGAATGTCCTGAAGACACCATAGCTCAGCATTCTTCCCCAACTTCTGGCTCTTATAGTCTTACTGCCTCCTCTTCCGCAATGTTTCCTGAGCCTTGGTGGCAGGGGATGTGATATAGATGTCCCATTTGGGGCTGAGCACTCCACAGACATTTATTCTCTGCATTTTGACAAACTAGGAGTCTCTGTATTGACCACTGTCCACCACAAGAAGAAGCTTCTCTGATGGGGCTGGGAGCTGGTCCAATCTATGGGTCTAAAGATAAATATTTAGAGGGCAGTTTGATACTATATATATTTAGCAAAGTTTCTCCCCCTGGGGCCTGTGATCTCCACATCATGGATTCTTGGCCAGATTTACTGTATCAGAGATGTGTTTCCTCCTGTGGAGTGGATCGTAAATCCAAGCAGAAAGTGGCTGGTTCCTCCACAACAGTCACACCACTGTTTCGGTCACAGCCATGTTTTGCTGTTGACAGTCGTTATGTGGCCCACAAGGTTCACAGCTGGGTAAGACTGTTGATTACTTTTCCTCTCAGAGTCTGCACAGCAGTTTTGGGTGCTATGAAAGCTTTCCAGCAGGGAGGAAGCTTCTATTTTGGTACCAGTTCCCTTCCAAAGTATGTGGTATCTTATCACTGGGTGCAGTGGGTAACCAAGAGCAGTGGCAGCAGCTTGTGTTATCAGCATAGGGAGGCGTGGGACACCTCTGACCAACAACTGGAAGGGAAGGTAGTACCCTTACCCAGTGCTGGGGATTTTGACAGCCTGTGGCTTCTGGGAGGAATGTTCACCCCTATATAAGGTAACTTCATTTAAAAGATGTATTTTAGTACATGGCAAATTGGGTTTGATTCCCAGCACCCATGTGTCAGCTCACAACAATCTATAATTCCAGTTCCAGGAGATCCAACGCCCTCTTCTGGCCTCTGTGGGTAACAGCCATGCATATGGTACATATATGTACATGCAAGCAAAACACTCATATGCATATAAACAAGTCTAAAAAGGTTTAAGAATTAAATATGCATGTATACACATGTATGTGTATATGTATGTATATATTTGTTTGAATGCTTATAAAATACTAGGTTTACATGATTCTTTAGTGTTTGTGGTTTTGCATTCAAGTCCAGGCCCAGGAAAATGGGTTCTTAAATATCCATCTTTTAAAAAAAATTCAAATTTTAATTTGTTCTTCGCCAATTTCACATGTACATAATACCTTCGATCACACCTCCTCACCATCTCTTATCCCCATCCCACCCTGCTCAGTCCCTGCTCCTCAGGGCAAATTTCCCTTCTACCTTTATGTCTTGGTTTTGTTTTGTGACTCACTGAATTTAAACAGAGTATCTGTGTGAGCCCAGGCATGGAGCTATCAGCAGGAGCATGGTCAACTCAGCAAAGGCCAAAACACTGAAAACCGGGGCTCCTCCCCCAGCAGCCAGGACTGCCAGTAGCTGGAGTGCCCTGCCCCCAGCCTCTCCCTTCTCCAGTATTTCCATTTCTCTGCCACATTGCCTTGCTGACCTCCAGGACAGGGTTGGATGGCAGTGGCAAGAGTGGACATTGGTTGGTCCTGATGCTGGGTGTGACATCATCTCTCACTCTGTGGGTTTGGTTTTGTGAAAACCCTTTATGGAGCTGAGGAAGTTCATAGGATGTGGGATCCCGTCGAATGCTTTTTCTGCTGTCTTTGAGATGATGAACGCCCCTTTGCCTTTTATTCTGTTAGTGTGGTGTGGGACGCTGAATCCTGGACATTTCCATCAATTCCAGGGATTAATCCTTCTCACCAGGCTTCACTGTCCCCTGCACCTGCTCCGGAACAGCTGGGGTTTCCTCAGCGTCTGCAGGTGCATTCTCAAGAGACACTGGGGTGTGGGGTCGGGTTGGGGACCAGGATGGTATTGACCTCTGGAGACGAGTTGAGAAGTGTTCACTTCCATTCTCAGGGCAGACTGAGGAATTGGCCTGAGTCTCTTCAGTGCTTAGCATTTGTCGAGAGGCCACCTTGGCCTGAGGTTTTCTTTGTGGGAGTTTTCAAATGATTATTTCAGTTTCTGCTCATTAGAGATCTGCCCAGATTGTTTCTTTACAAAACTATTAAATTACGTCCATATCTGTGTGTGTGGATGAGGTCGGGGCCACGGAGGCCAGAGGTGTTGGGTCCCCTGGAGCTGCAGTTACAGGTGATTGTGGTTATGAACTGCCCAGTGCAGGTGCTGAGAATGGAATCTGTGACTTTGTTTCCCATCCAGAGGCGTGCCCAGTTGCTCAGACCCCCACCCCCTCTTTCCTAGTGTGGTCAGTTCACAGTACTGTCCTTCCCCCTTCAGTCACTGGTCACCCCGGCCTTTCCTCTCTTCCACCATTGGGTACCCCACCCCCCTGTGCTTCCCTTCAGTAGAGAAAGGGTCTCTATCTGTCACACTCTTGAGATGAATAATGTGGCCCTCCTCAACCCTCCGTGGCTTTTCCAGTCCAGACTGGCTGGATTCTGCTCCGCGTTGTCTCTGTTCCTCCTGTGCCCTTCATCAGAGTCTGCCTTCCTTTTTCTACTCCTGTTGGACGGAAGGTTATGCTGCTTCTGAGGTGAGAATTTTCTAGCAGCTCTTTTTAGTGTTGGGCATTGAGTGCTTGCTAGTCAGGCACTGTGCTGCAGACTGTGTCCAGGGCCTGCTTCTTCCTATTATTATTATTATTATTATTATTATTAAGAAAATTTCTATTCACTTTACATACCAACCACAGATCCCCCCTCTTCCTTCTTCCCACCCCCATCCTCCCCCCACAACCTACCTCCCATCCCCACATTTTCCAAGTCAAGGTCTCCCATGAGGACTCAGCAGAGCCTGGTACACCCAACTGAGGCAGGTCCAAGCCCCTCCCCACTGCACCAAGGCTGTGCAAGGTGTCACACCCTAGGCACTGGGCTCCAAAAAGCCCACCCATGCACCAGGGACAGATCCTGATCCCCCTGCCTGGGGACCCCCCCAAACAGTTCAAACTACACAACTGTCTCCCGTATCCAGACAGCCTGGTCTAGTCCTGTGGGGGTTCCACAGCTATTAGTGTAGACACCCGCAGACATAGGTTTCCTCCTGAGCGCTGCTGTGAAGAATCTCCCATGTTTTATTTGAGTGGGGGAGGAAGGGGTGTCAAGAGTTCTCTGCCATCCTCCGCCACAGAGTGAATTTGAGGCCAGCCTGTGTGATGCATGAGACCCCACTTCAAAAAAGCAAACAAGGGGAGCTGGGAACTCACTGTTTAAGAGCACTGGCTGCTCTTACAGAGGACCTGGGTTCAGTTCCCAGCACCCACATGGCAGCTCACAACCATCTGTAACTCCAGTTCCGGGGGCTGTGATGCTCTCTTATGCATTCAGGCAAAACACCCACACACATAAAACAAAAATAAATAAATAAATAAATAAACAAACAAACAAACAAACAAACAAACAAACACATTTATTTATTTATTTTTGGGAGCTGAGGACCAAACCCAGGGCTTTGTGCTTGCTAGGCAAGCACTCTACCACTGAGCTAAATCCCCAACCCTAAAAAAAATGTTTAAAAGGGAGCAAACAAACAAAAACCCCACCCAAACCCCAAATCAAATTTAAATTAAAAGTAGTTTTCCAGAGCAGTTCTGCCACTTAATTTTCCCACCAGCCATGTCTGCATGATCCAGTTCCATGCAGTTTCTTGACACCGGATAGCATTAATATTTCGTATTTTAGCTGTCCTGGTAGGGGTAGAGTCATAGCTTATTCTAATTAGTGTTTTGGCTGTGAGGACACTTTATCAGTATATATTCATAGTGAGTGGTGAGGGCGTCATAAAGATGCCTCATTCAACTGTGTCGTTCACTCTGACCACACTCTCCCCGCACCCCTCCCTCATCCCCCCTGCACCCCTCTCCTCCTCTGCCTCCCACTATTCTTCTTCGTTTCCCTAGAGAATCTTCCTAGGATTCGCTTGGGAGAGAGAACGAGCCAGTGTCTTTCTGACTTTGGCTTATTTCACTTCATATAATATCCAACCACATCTACTTTACTCTACAAGAGATATTTTATCCTTCATTATGGCTGAATAATACTCCATTGTGTATCTGTCACATTTTCTTCACTGCTGATGGGCCTGGGCCCATTACTTACTATGTGGCACTATATGAAGCCATGCAGGTGTGTCGGGTGCTGATTCCGGCTCCTTCCCTAATCTTCCCAGGGTGACATTTGCGCCGTCAATGGCTGGGAATGAACAGCTTCCAGGGCTTACAGCTGTCTATGTTTCTTCTTTGTAAAATATTCCCCTGAACATTCTGCTAACATCTGACCTGGATTGTCATGGTGTGGGGTTTCACTGCCGAGTGCTGAGTGCTCTGCGCCCTCAAGTGTGTGGTTTGCAGGTGTTCACTCTGTGGTTTGTGTCTCTGTCCCCTTATCAGGCCTGTCAGGAGGAGAGGCTTTGACCTCCCTGTGGTCCTGCCTTGGCTGCTGCGTTCCTAGACTGTGCTGTTTGCGGGATCTAAGCAGGTGCTGCCTCACTGGCATCCCGAAGATTTCGTCCTAGTTTTTGTGAAAGCTTCAGGTCTCATGTTCCTCATGGAAGGCTATTGTACATTTTCATGAAATTCTGTGCAAGGCATGCTTGTTTGACACTCTTACTTTTCCTGGGCGTGTACAGCCCTTCTAGTGTTGTTTGCTGTAAATGACCCTGCCTCACCAAACTGTCTGCCCTTACTGGGAACCAGCTCTGTGTGTGTGTGTACTTGCACATGTGTGTATGTGCACAGGTGGCTATATTCTTCATCCTGGGCTCTCCACATAGGTCTACAGCTATGCCTCTGTCTCTCCACCAGAACCATCCAGACTTGATTACTGTGGCTACACAATAAAGCTTGAAACTGGGTAGATGGATTCTTCTAACTTTCTTCTTCTTTTGCAGTAGTGTGTGTGTGTGTGTGTGTGTGTGTGTGTGTGTGCATGCTTGTGTGCGCACTTGTGTAAGCTGACAATCCAACCCAGGGTTCCCATTGTGTTAGACAAGCTGGAGAGATGGCTCAGAAGTTAAGAGCACAGGCTGCTCTTGCAGAGGACCTGGGTTCTATTCCCAGCACCTACCTGATGGATCACAACTGTCTTGATCTTCAGTTCCAAGGCATCTGATGCCTTCTTCTGACTTCTGAGGGCGCTGCACACCCATGGTGCACATACATACATGTAAGCAGAACACCCACACACATAAAATAAAAATAAGTAAATCTTTAAAAAATAAATATGTGATTTCTTTCATCATTGTGTAGAGTCAGGGCACACCTCCTAGACATGTTTTATTTTATTTATACCTAAGAATTTCATTTTCTACATTTCTTGATTTATTTTGTGTTCATGTGGGGTGGCATAGGTGTGCATGTGGAGGTCAGAGGTCAACCTGGGGGCGTCAGTTCTCTCCATCCACTATTCAGGGCCCAGGGGTTGAACTCAGGTCCTAAGACTTGGCAGCAAGCTTTTTTTTTTTTTTTTCTGTTGAGCCATCTTTCTGGCCCTGAGTGCTCATCTTATATCTCATGATCTCCATGACTCATGTATAATTTCTGGAGAATTTTTGATTTTCTAGATTCCCTGTGGTTTTCTATAATTGAGAACCAGGGACAGTCTGCTTCTAGATTGGTTTTACCTTTTCTACCTTGTTACACTCGTGGGAGCATCTGGTGCTGTGCCCAGCAGCAGCAGTGACAGCTGTCACCTTCACCTTGTCCCCAGGGTACAAGCATTTCCAGGAAGGCACTTAATTCCTTGACTTCTTAATGACTGGCAGATGATGGGTTTCCTGGTAGACAGTGTTTATTAAGTTGAGGGATTTCCCATCTTATTTTTATTTTTGTCACAGATAGATGCTGAATTTTGTTGAATTTTTTTTTCCAGGATGACACCTTTTAAAAATTAACTTTAACAAACAAAATGTTGAACCAGCCTTGCATGCTGGACTAAATTCTACTTGGTCATAGTGTATAGTTATTTTTGTATATGACTGAATTATAGTTGCTAATATATATTTATATATAATTATTGTATGTGTGTATACACACACACACACACACACACACACACACACACACACACACACACACGATCTCAGGTATCCCAGGCTGATTTTGAACTCATTATGTAGCCAAAGGTGACCTTTGAACTTCTGACCCTCCTGCCTCCACCTCTCACGTGCTTTGCTCACAGTGCACACCACCCACCATGCTCTTTCCATGCACTGTTGGGAATGGAACTGGGGGCTTGTGTGTGCCAGGTGAGAGCTCTACCAACTGAGCTGTAGCTCCAGCCCCATTTGTGAATATTTTCAAGGATTTCCCATCAGGGAATTCATGTTCATGTCTGGGTTATTTTGTTGCATCTGGTTTTGATAACCAAGGTTTTTCATAAAAATTGTATTTTTCTGTTGTTGGTACCAGTGTTCTTACTGAAGGGCCCCATACAGTGAATTGGGACGTGTTTTCTCCTCTTCTGTTTTCTAGGAGACATTGTGTATAATTGAAATTGTTAATTCTTCCTTTACAAATATTTTAAAACATTTTTTACCATTTCACACATGCATTTAATGAATTTTGGTCTTATTCACCCTCCCTTACACATTCTCACTTCATTTCTCCTTTAAATATTTCATGCAATTCCCCAGTGAAATCAGATGTATCTGGAAGTTAAAACTAGAAATTTAATTTCCTGATAGGTATAGGGAACTACTGAAATTACCCATTCACATTGGGCATGTTATAATTTCATTTCTTAATGAATTGGTTTATTTTATTCTTTCTATGAAATATACAGGCGTGAAGTTGATTGTAGGGTTCTGCCATAGCCTCTGCCTGTGTGGTCTGTGCTAATGCCTCCTGCATCATCCCTGAGGTGGTTTGTCTGTGGTCTGTGGTGATGCCTCAACATTTTTCTGTGTATAGGGTATAACATTAGAACTGGTGTGTATACCGTGTGTACTGCTCAAATCAAGGTAGTTAACACTTCTACCTTTTCATGTTATTGTTTCTACATATTGGGAACCTTCAACACCTTCTCTAGTTATTTTGAACCATATAATTAACTATAGAATGTAATTGTTCTAGTTTTTGCTATACCTCTAGGATTGCTTCTCTCCTGTGCTGTGTTCTGATGTCTGTTATCCATCTTCTCATTACTCCCTCCTTCCCCTCCACGTCCTTGACTCTTGAGACCCCCATTCTACTCTGTGGTCCTATGTAATCAACTTCTTAACTTCTATAAATAGGACTATGTGGAATTTGTCTTTCTGTGCCTGGCTTATTTCCCCCATATGATGGCCTCCAGTTTCAGCAAGGGTTGCCTTTGTGTTTGTAAGATTTGCTGTCTACTTTCAAGTTTCTTGATGTAGGAATGTAGAATTTGAGATTCCTATGCATTTGTAATGGATCCCCATTGAGCAATTAAAAAGAATACGTCATGCTGTTCTGGGTGGGGTGAAGTGTGGAATTGCCCCTCTCCTATTAGCCTGTCAGCCTTTTCATGTCTCTGTTGGTCCTGTTTCTGCATGTATATCAGAATTGCTGCTGCTTTGTCAATTACAATTTTAATAATTTATATACTGTTCTTTCATGTGTTTTTTTTTTCATAAAGTATGCTCTATCTACTGTTGTCACTGCCATCTTGGTTGTCTTGGATTTATGTAAAATGTGTCTTCCATCATTCTATTTTCTACCTGCCTATGGCATTGTATTGGAAGTGAATTTTTGTAGACATTGTATGTCTTTTTAGCAAACTGCTCTGTCTTAATTAGCATAATTTTGACCGTTTACATTTAAATAGAATTACTGCCTGTAAAGGCTTTTGTTAGTTCTTTGGGGTCTTCCGTTTTCTTTTCCTTTCTTTTTGTGGGTTATGTGACTCTTAACAGAGTCTCCTTTTGGCTTATCTGTGTTCAGTGTTTTTGAGTGCATCTGTTGCATAACCAAGAGTTTGCTCTAGGCACTATACACACTAGCTTATCACCACTTAACTATGGGACAAGTTCGAGTAATACACTTTATGTCCTTTTATGGCCCTTTGCCCTCCCCACTTATAATTGCCAAGTATTTCCTCCACATGCATTGAGAGTCATATCAGATATTCTGCATACAGAATTTCTTTATGTAATTTAGGAAACTTGAGAAGGGGGAGATTGTGTATTTTTGCTCATCGTGTGCATTTTCCCTTCCTGCTTCACAGTCTTTCTTCTTTAATCATTTCTTTGATTGAAGAGGCTACATTAGCCATCTTTAAAAAACATTGCATTTATTACTAGTGTAGACGTGTGCATCTATGTGTCTAATGTGTGTCACAGAGCACATGTGGAGGTCAGAGGACAACTTTGTGGAGTTGGTTCTCTCCTTGCAGCTTGATGTGGTCTGGCTTCCTTTCTGTTGCTGTGATGCAACACTTTGACCAGAAACAACTTGGAGAGGAAAGTGTATTTGGCTAATACTTTCAGGTCCCAGTCCCTAGGTGAGGGGGGGGGGGTCAGGGCAGGAACTTGAAGCAGAAACCACGGAGGAACACACCTTTCTGGCTCACTCACAGGCTCATGTTTAGTGGGCTGGGCCCTACAACATCAATTAACCATCAGGACAGTCTCCCACAGATGTGCACAGGTCAGTCTGAGCTGGGCAGTCCTTCAGCTGAGACTCCCTTCTCAGGTGACTCTAGGCTGGGTCAAGTTGACAATCAGAGCTGATTAAGGCAGGTGGGTCCCCAAGATGAACTCAGGTCATCGGGCCTGTACCCGGCCGAGCCATCTTGCTGGCTCCACTTTGGCCATCTTGACAGCACAACACATCTGCTGCTGACAGATCTGTGTGAGTACTCTGTTCTGCCCCACACACAGGGCATTCGGCAGTCCGCTCTGTCTTCATTCAGTAAGTCCTGTGCTGCCTTCTGACTCCATGGTTCTTGATGAGAAGAAGTCCAGACCTTTTCATGGCCCATGCCTTATATTTAAGGCATTGTTTTCTAGACTTTTCCATTGACATCAGTTTTCACACATTTCATAATTCTGTAACTTGATATGGAACTGCATGGGTTTATCCTTTCCCTCCTCTTTCCTCTTCTGCCTTCCTCTTTCCTTTTCACTTTGAAGACAGGATCCATTGTAGCCCAGGCTAACCTAGAACATGCTGTATGGTTATTGCTGGCCTTGAATTTCTGATCCTCCTGCCTTCAACTCTCTGGGGCTGGGATTTTAGATATCACCACTACCCTGGGCTTGTTTTTTAATGCTGCCTCCATAAGGGAAGGTGGGTATGAGCCCTGCCTCACTGCCTTCAGGTAGAGCTGGAGTCCATGGCCTCTACAGATGCCCACCTGGAGAAGCTTCCTTCTCTACTGGGAGGTGCGGGAGTTCTGGCCCTCCATATGGCTTCTGCTGATGTCACTGGTGGTGTAACCTTGTTGTCCCTGGACAGTGCTGGCAGCCCTGCCTCTCCTTGTCTTCTGATACTAGACCATAGCACAGGGAAGAGCTGTATTGCAGCAGCCTGGACTGGAGGCCCTGCCCGAGATGGCCAAGCCAATACTGGAGGGGAGGAGAGGATCCTTGATGCCAGTGGTGATGTCCCACTTCCCACCTCCCTGCTTGGCAGTTAGGGGCCCTGGTACAGCCACACAGAGTAGAAACTCAAGCTCTCACTTGGCCTTGCTGCAGGGGCAGGTAGGGACCTTGATTCTGAGTGTCCGGCCAGAATTGCTAAACTATCCTTTGACTGAAGACAGAGGGCTTTCGTTATGGGATTTCTCCTGTCCCACTGGGGTTTCTGGCTGGTTTGTCATGACTGTGTGACTCTTCCTGGGATGACATGAGCAATATCTGTTCACTCTGGATGGAGCACCAATGACCAAAGCACAGACCAAAGAAATCATTCCACCAGAGTCTAACTCAGTGGACCAGTGAGTTTACTAACAGACGAGTATGTGTGAGGGGTACTTACAGGATGATGCACTAAGGTTACTCACAGGAGCCATGGGTGGGAGTTATATATACAGGAGCATGGGTCATTTAAAGGCAACTGTGTCACCAGAAAGCCCCTCACCCAGCATGGCTGGCGATCCATGAAAGCTGCATCCCAAGGGGGCTTCCTGCACAGCTTGCCAGCAGCTGCCCTGAGGAGTCTCCTCTCCCCAGCACATCTCACTGTTCATACAGCCTTGGCTAGGCCCTCGCTAGTCTTTTAACTTCCTCAGCTTTAATTTCCTTAGTCCTGGGCACCTTGGGTCCCTCTTGCCTCCCTGGGTTGATGAGGTGAAAGAACCCAGGACACTCACAGATGTCCACCACTCTGACCCCCGGCCCACCTCCCAGAATCCTGTTTGCTTTGCATCTGGCATCTGGGCCAGTTGCATTGGGGGAAGGGAACCAGTTCAGTTTCCACTTATCTAAAGAAAAAATTTAACTGTTGGTTTTTAATCTCAGAAAACCCAAGGTCTGTAGAAAGTTGGACCCTGCGTCCCCTGCAGTCCCACCTGACGGTGCCCTGGCTCCTGTCTTCACAGGTCTAGACGCGTCTCCACTCTCCCCACCTCGGCCATCCAGAGTGCAGGCTGTGGCTGCTGCAGGGAGCCTTCCTGTGGGACCGGGAGTGCTGACACCTCTGGTGAGTAGAACCTGGACGCTTGTCCTGTCACAGGGACGGTGCTGATGTTGCCCAAGATAAAACCATGAACCTGCCCCAAACATTGTTAGATTTTTTTCTGTGGTGTGTGTGTGTGTGTGTGTGTATGTTTGTGTATGTACAGGTACACATCTGTATGTGCACATGTGTTCGGTGTTGGGGGTTCTCCTCTATTGTTTTCCAGTGTATGTTTTGAGACAGGACCTCTTGCTAAGCCTGGAGTACAGGTTGTCTTTCTCTGCCCTCCATCACTGGTGTTACAGATGTGTGTTGCTGTGCACAGTTCTACGTGGGTGCTGGGGATTCAAACTCAGGTCCCCAGGCTTGGGCAGCAGGCACTTTATCTTCTGAGCCGGCTCCCTAGCCCCTACTGTGTGGCTTTCAAGTGTTCTCTTTGTAGTGGCGTTGTGTCACAATGTCAAAAGGTTGGACATGGCCATGAGAGATGATCTCGAATATTTCATTTTCCTGAAGCATTCTGGGTCATCTCAAGTCAGGTTCTCTACCTGTGGGTGTCCCAAACACCTGCCAGTGCTTCATCAGTCCAGAGGGTCCTCCCTGCTTGGGCTGGTCTTTTCAGGAGTGGCAGAGGTCCTAACGTAGATATGGAAGGGTGGGGCTGGCAGTGCCTCTGTCTGGTGGAGAGGAGGTAGGGGCTCAGGGTCTTGTTCTCACTCACGGGTTAGACTGTGGCTCCAGGGCTGGTACCTGCCCATTGCCTTTTCTGGAAATAAAATTTTAGTTTGTTGATTGTGGTAAAATACACACAACCCAAACTTCCCACTGTAACAATTTTCACTGCATAGTTTGGTGCCTTCTGTTCTGTCATGTGGCCATGACTAGCGGCTTCCCAGAAGAAAGCTCCGCCCCGTTGAACGCTCACCTCCCCCACCCCCAGGCTTCTGTGTATATGGATTTGACTGTGGACTTGACACAGGTACAATCAGATCTGACCAGAGTGTGATGTCTGCTCCATGTTGTAGTGTGTATCTGAGCTTTATTCTTTCTTATGGGGGCTATTGCATTCGGGGAGGCACATTGTGTATCATATTGCTATGTCCTGTAGGTGGGTGTTTTCTTTTCTCATGGGCAAATGCCTCGCAGTGGGTGCTGTTTAACCTCTGAGGAGCTGTGTGGTGATTGCCATCCTAGTGGGTATGCAGAGCTGTCCTATCACGGTTTGGAAAGGTTTCATCTGACCACCAACTGGCCTATTGTGGTGTCTGTGCTGTGGGAGGTTGACCCACCTCTTTGTCCTGAGAAATTTGAGGCCTGGGAGCCAGGGGCTTGGGTGGCACTTCAGAACCTCATGGTGGCTTCTGCTGAATAACTTCATGTGCAGAGGGCTGGGCGCACAATCAGGTATGGGTGGGCTCCATGTGGGGAGACAGTAGCTGGGGTCACTAATGAAAGTAAATGGTGGCTGGATGTCACCACCATTCTAGTTAGGGGCCTGGGTCCTCGGCTCTCTTGATGGGGAGAGAATGGCTCACCCCAGGATTCGTTGGGGCCTAGCTCAGTGTCCAGCACTTCCTTACATGTTTACCAGGAGACCATACTTGGGAAAACCAGCCTTTGTAGGCCTGACATGCTGGTCCCTAGGCCTGTGATCAGATGTGAGGCCTGCTGGGAGATGAGGTCTGGAGACCCCAGGATTGGTTGGAGTATGGATAGGGAATGTGGCCCTGTCTTCTTAGGAGCTTGCCTCTGGAGAGTGGGGGCTGTTCTCCTGTTTTAATGCTGTTCATGCAATACCAGCAAAATCAGGCCATTCTGTCCTCTAGATGCCCAGAGCCTAAATCTGGGCCTGGGCCTGGTCTGTCTCTGGGTATCATGGGAGTCAGTGACCCTCTCTCAGTGAGTGTCATCCATCTGGATGGCAGTAGCTGAGCTCAAGGACTTCCCAAAGTTGATGAACCGTCATTGTCCTCTCTGCGATTGCCTTGAGGAATCTGCCACCAGAGGCATGTGGCAGGTTGACAGATGGCCTCAGACCCACAGAACCCCGATCCCTTGATCCTGTATGGCCCAAAGGGAGCTGCCAACATGACTGGGTTGAAGGTCTTGTGTGGGGGAGATGGCCTAGATACTCTTGCTAGTCTCCTCATGCCACCAGAGCCCTTGAATAGAGGCTGAGGGAAACTTGGTGATGGAGGAGGAGCCTCATGAAACCAAGGCAGAGCCTGGAGAAAAGCAGCCATGGGAGCAGGTGGGTTAATAAGGGCTTGTTGTGCACGTCTGGTGGCCCGAGTTTGGGCCTCAGAACCCACATAGGGAGAGAGAGGACAGACTCCATCAGGCAGTTCTCTGACCTTCACATCTGTATCACAGCACATGTATCCATATATGCATCTTACATACACATGATGGTGATGATGATGATAAAAGTTATGGCCATGACTCAAGGATGCTTGAGGCCACAGGAGCTGAAGGATGCAGAGAGAGGCTGGGGCTGGGGAGTGCAGTATTTCTCACATGGATCTCGCTGGAGGTCCAGAGTTGTGACTTTGGCTTCCAACAGCAAACCCCTGGTGCTCGAGGCCAGGCTTTGGTACTTTGCAGAGTGGTTGTCGGAGACTTGCACAAGGCACGTAGGGAAGCAGGCTGCTTTTCAAGCCTCTGGTGTTCACTCAGCGAGAAGACAGGTGTGGGCATCTGGTGCTGAGGGCTCAGGTTCCCTTGACAGCACACTGGTTACTGTGGGAATGCCTGATGGTGGTTTCCTGGGCAGGCAGCGAGGATGGCAGGCAGCATTGTCCTGTGATCTTTGGGATACTGAGGCTGTGGGAACGGTTAGCTTTTGTGAACTCAGTGCATGAGGTGGGAGGTGAGTTCCCAGGGCTCCCTGTGGGTGCCACTAAAGGGACACTGAGCACCCCTTGTCCTCTGGATAGGAGAATAGACACATGGCTTGTCTCCAAGTAGAGGTTGCCACCTCATCTCCCACAGGAATGTCTAGGGTAGGGCTGCGAAGATTGCTCAGTGGGTAGGAGAGCTCATGCTGCAGGGTGAGGCCCTGAGTTCAAATGCCCAGCACCCATAAACAAAACCCTACATGGCTGCATGTGCCTGTAACCCCAGCTCTGGGGATGGAGACAGGCAGATCTTGAGAGGTGGCTGGCCAGCCAGCCCAGCTGTAGCGGTGGCCTCCAGTTCAGTGAAAGGACCTGGCTTGAGGCAGTAAGGTAGAGGTCTGGGAAAATGCCCAGAGTATTTTCTGTGTGCTGTGGCCTGGAGCCCCTGACATGAAGCATGTCAGATCATCAATATGAGGGACTCTCAGGGAACAGCATAGGCCAAAGGTGAGGCAGGAAGGTCGGCAAGGAGCCACCAGGACATCACTTACCCCAGAAACTGTGGTCCAATCTTGGCTCTATCACTCTGTGTGTGGCTTTCAGGAATTCTCTAGGTCTCTCTGGACCCTAGCCTTCTACCTATACAGAAGAGTGGCTATTTCACCTTCCAGGGTAAATACAGCTAAAAAGATGACAACTGCAACTTGGGCTTTGTAAACTGCAGCTTTGATAAAGTTCTGTGTGTCTTATTAAACCTGAAATGTGACAGTAGGGATCAGATTCCAGTGCACATAAAAGTGAGCAGCAGTGATGGAAAGCAGGCAGAGAGGAGTCGATGCAATGCAGGTGATGTGGAATCTGCCGTATGGATAGAGCCCTGGGCTATGGGGGCCTGTGCAGGTAAAGTGGGGTTCACAGCCACCTCCTCACGAGCCCTGTGCCAGAAGTGGCACATCACAGATGGAGGGGATCTAACGGCACAGGTGGCCTGACTTCCAGAGCCTTTGCAAACAGTGTATACTGTCCAGCAGCTGTGGCCCCCGGGGATGGGATACAGGAGAGCTGTGAGCAGCCACTGGACATTGGACCAGATGATGCCACTGGAGCAGGCTGGGTCACTGTAGAAGGAGGGATGGCACATGGCCACCACACCTCATCAGGTAGGATTCTGATCATCCGAGCCGCACATGATGGCCAGCCACTCGGTCTAGGACAAGTCGAGCCACAGCCAAAGATGCAGGTGTCCACACTGCTGTGAGTGGAATCATGGACATGGGGGATTCCAGAAGACAACAGAAGGCTAAGTGGGTATCCTCTGGCTAGGAAAACATGGCTTTACTTTAGACATGCCCATATTCCTAAAAGGTAGGGGCACAGTTTTATCTTTGAGGGTTATTTTTCTTAGCAACTTAAAAATTGATATAAAATTCTCGTAAAACTTACTGTGATGGCTAATCTTGGTTGCCAGCCTGACTGGGTCTGGAATCAACTGAAACACAACCCTCTGGGCCTTCCCATGAAGGATGTCTTTGATCAGATTGTTTGAAGTGGGAAGACCCTCATAGAAGGGTGGGGTGAAGGAAACTTTGCCTGCCATCACTCTTCAGTGGCTTCTGCTGATCGCTGAAGCATTCCTTTACCAATACTAGGACCAGCTACGTCAGGCTTCCGACATAGACAGAATCCCAGCAGGAATCCTCTAGACCTTCAGCATCCAGCCTCGGTGACTGGGCTGCTGCCGAATTCTCCATCACTCTGGGTGAGCTAGCCAGAGTTGAGCTACCCAGACTGTATCATGCAAGCCAATATAACATATCCTCTTTTAAAATGTACTCATCCTATTGGTGCTGTTCCTCTAGAGAGTGCTGTCTAATACACTTACCACTGTAAGGTGTCTAAGTCAGTGATGCTTAGCTACGCCGTATAATCTTGCCACTATCTATTCTAGAACATTCTTACCAAACCGCAAAAAACAAATAAACAAACCAACCCATTCAACAGCAATCACTCTTTACTGCCCCCGCTCTGAGTAACTGCCAACCTGTTTCTGGACACTGTATAGTAATGATCAGACAGAGTGTGGCCTTCTGCCCTGTAGGATCTCACTTGGCATAGTGTCCTCAAGGCTCACTCACACCGTAGCCTGTATCCATGCCTTGTTCTTTTTCATGGTTATTATTTATTTATTTATTTATTTATTTATTTAGATATCACATTATCTTATTCATGGAATATTTTCCATTGCCTGGATATGTGTAGATTCCTCCATTGGTTCTATATTTTGATGATTACCGATGATGTGGCAATGAGGGGAAGGATTGGAGGTAGACAAATGCTTGTGGGTTTGGAGTGAGGAGAGAAACTGCCACTGCCATAGGTGTCGTCCACAAAGTGACAAGCTTCTCTTGGCTGGCAGACTGACCATATAGGGTAGATAGCTCCTGGTTGTGCCCTGAGGAGGGGAGCACCATTACTGTGGCTCTATTTGGGTACAACAGCCCTTCTTGGAAGCCGGAGGAGACTTCTTATACCCAGTAACCAGTTTCCAGCTAGAAAAATGGGAGGTTTTTGTTTTTGTTTTTAACCCCACAATGGTAGCCAGCCCTGATCCAGATTGTGAAGTTGGGGGGGGGTGCTCCTGAGACCAGGGTGCTCCTGAGACTGTTGGAAGGTATAGTGGAGACCCCAGGATTAAAGGGATCATGGAGAGAGGCTGAGGTTTGGCATCATGTGGCAGGTCAGAGTCCCTGAAGAGAGGCAAAGAGGTGGTGAAGGAACAGCATGTGGGTGACCTCAGCCACTGGAGATGCTGGGACCATGGGAAGATTGCTAAGGACAGACAGCATGGAGACCCCAGAACTGGAGATGCCAGGACTATGGGAGGGTTGCCAAGGACAGCAGCAGCTATGGAGTGGAGTCTGCCTGAGCCTGTGAGGCAGGTTATGTGTGCTGTGGATGGCAGAGCTGGAGAAGTGGAGCTGTCCAGGCCTGTAGGAGCCCAGAAGATGGTGAGTAAATCCCAGATGCAGGATGCTGAGCTACAGGATTTAATTTACATGGTTGTATTTGGTTTTGCTTTGTTCAGATTGAGACTGTGCCCTGGTTCTTCCTTCTTGGAATAAGAAAGTACTTGATTTTGATTTTTACAGGAGCTCACAGTTGAGAGACTTTGGACTAAAGAGACATTCAATATTTTAAAAAGATTGGACTTTTTAAAGTGTTGAAATAAAAAAAAATATGTGTATGATTTTGCCTGATTGGATGTCTGTATATGAAGTACTCATGGAGGCCAGAATAGGGCATCGGATCCCCTGAAACTGGAGTTACAGATGGTTGTGAGCTGCCATGTGGGTGATGGGAATCAAACTCAGGTCCTCTGGAAGGACAGCTAGTACTCTTAATCATTGAGCCATCTCTCCAGCCCCAAGTGTTGAAATTGTTAAATGCCGTGGGAATTAAAAAGTGGTACTAAGTTTTGTATTGTGATATTAACATAAGATCTTGGGGATAAACAAAAAGGAAAGATTACTATAAATGGACATTTCCTGTCCTGACCACCTGTACCAAATACATGGCAGCCACTTCCAAAATTACCACACAGAGGCTTATATTAATTATAAATGCTTGGCCAATAGCTCAGGCTTATTACTAACTAGCTTACATTTTAAGTCAACCCAAGTTCTTTATTTACACTCTGCCATGTGGTGGTACCTTTCCTAGCCGTGGCACATTCATTTCCTGCTCCATCTGCATCTGGCTGGAAACTCCTGACTCTGCCTGTCTCCTTCCCTGCCTCTCTCCTTCCCAGCATTCTCAGTTTGGCTCTCCCACCTAACCTTATTCTGTTCAGGTATTGGCCAGTCAGCTTGTTTTTTAAGCCAATCACAGTGACAAATCTTCACAGTGTACAAAGCGATTATTCCACAGCAGGTTACGATTTAATAATTGTGTATTTGTGTGTCAAGCTGACAAGGGGGCAGTCTCCTGGTTGCTGCTTTGTCAACTTGACATAAGCTAGAGTCACCTGGAAGAGGAACCCTAATTGAGAAAATACTTCTGTCAGTTTGGCTTGTAGACAAGCCTGTGGGGGATTTTCTTGATTAATGATTGTGGGAGGGCCCAGCTCACTATGGGCAGTGTCACCCCTGGGCAGGTGGCCCTTAGTCGTATAAAAAAGCAAACTGAGCAAGCTATGGAGAACAAGCTAGTGAGCAGCATTCTTCCATAGTTTCTGCATCAGCTCCTGCCTCCAGGTTCCTTCCTCAACCTTCCCTGATTGTCTCAGTGACAGGCTGTAAGCTGTAAGATGAAATAAACCCTTTCCTCCCCAAGTCGCTTTTGGTCATTCATTGTCTTTATTACAGCAGATTAAGACAGGAGAGGTGCTGAGCAGGGGGTCCCAGCTGCACTGCACTTAGGCCACCCACAGAATTCACAGCCTCCCAAAGAGAAGATTCAGACTTAAGCCCCTGTTCCTGAAGGCTTGGCAAGAGGTGGGCCGAGCTGGCACAGGCTGGTCCTGTGAGGTATTGTCTCTCCTCCATGTCATTAGTGGGTATGGTATTGCTTTTAACTTGGCCTCCTGTGTGGGGGCCTCTCAGTCAGGTGTCGGCCCTGCCTTCCTCTGCTTTAGGTGCTGAGTGGGATACATGGCTGAGTTCTCCCTTCCACTTAGGCAGCAGCTGCTGAGCTGCACACTGAGCGCGCTGCAGGCTGAGGAAGCAGGTCCCGGGTTTCTGGCTGTATAGCAAGGGTTTCTCCCCCATGGAGACACAAGAGCAAGATGGACTTGGGAGCTTTGCAGGCTGGGTCCCTGTGACAACAGGGAGGCACTGGCCAGGAAGGGTGGCGGGCTAAAGCTGCCTCAGACTGGGGAGTTACAGAATCTCGGAACATTTCTCCATCCTGCTCTGCTCCTCCTTGTGAGATCAGGTATTTTGCTCCTTTTGAGATCAGGCGCAGAGTGGGGAATGCTGTGACCCTAGGGACAAGTGTGCAGATCAGGCCACACTAGCTCTTTTTGCTGTTTCTAGTCTGGGCAGAATGGAAGCCCCTCATCCCCCAGGTACTGAGTTCTGTGCACCACTAGGAAGCGAAAAGAACATGGAATGGGCTTCCCACAAAGACACATGGCCCCCACTTATAATTCTTTTTGTCAGCACATAGGAGCTAAAGCAGTGCCCAGTCAGGAACTGTACATCAGTTTTGAGGTTTGATCTTTTGTGTCGGGGGGGGGGGGGTGGGGGGAGGAGGAAAGGGGGAGATAGACTAAGAGTGCAATCTGATCTAGTAGATTCCAGTCTGATCCTCCCTTGGGTGCCGGACTGGGGAGTGAGCCTCAGTTCCCAGTCAGCATTGTGGTCGTGGTGGGAAGAACTGATAGCGCCCTATGTGCTAGGATGTGAATTGGGTCCAAAGGAGTCAAGTTGTTACAGTTTGGATGTGAGACATCCCTCACAGGCTCGTGTGTTTAAACACTTGGTTCCCAGCCGGTGGTGCTGGCGCTGTTTGGGGAGGTTGTGGAACCTTTAGGAGGCGGAACCTGGATGGAGGAAGTAGGTGTCTGAGGGGGCAGGCCCTGGAAGGGTTATAGCCAGACCTTACTTCTACCCCACCTCTATCTGCATCTGGTCTGCTGAGACCTGAAGAGTCCCTGCTCTAATCCATTCACCATGCCTTGCTTCATTCAGGTGCCTGGTCACAGTAAAGGGAAAGTGACTAATAGGTTTTATTTGGTATTTACACTCAGTGTGTGTGTAGTGTGTGTGTGTGTGTGTGTGTGTGTGTGTGTGTGTGTGTGTGTGTGATGTGTGCATGCCACAGTGTACATGATGTGGGGTTCAGAGGACAACCGGCAGAAGTTGGTTCTCTCCTTCTAACATGTGAGTCTGGGGATTTAACTCAGGTCACTGGGCTTAGCAGCAAGCCCTTGTACACACTGGGCCCTCTCACAGGCCCTTTTATGCTATTTTTAAACTTAGGATGGCTTTTTAATGTCCCATCCCCATTGTAAACTGAAGAGCACCTGTGCCTGTGGGAAGAAGGGGAGGATGACAGTGTCCCCTTTGCTATGACAGGGATCGGCAGGATCTTGGGACTTCCCCGGGCCTCCCTTCTCAGCAGGAGTCTGGGGCAGAGAAGCTCTGCTCTGGCTTTAGAACCTCATTGTGTTTCAGAGCAGCCTTCCTCCATGGGAGGCCTCATGCCAACGCCTGTCCTGGGTCCTCCAGCAAGGCTTGTCCTCAGCAGAAACCATATCCAGCACTGGTGGCTTGGATTCTGATGTTGGAATCATGTCTCCAAAGCTCTGCTCTCCTTCAGCTAGCATGTTCCATTGACCGGTGTGTTCCGCTTATAGGTCTAGGTGAGTGGAGCGATCTCACCTGTAGACCTGAGGTCCCTTAGAGTCTAACGAAACATTCTGTCTTGAATATTTGAGTTTCTCTCATCTACTTCACTGTACTGAAGGAAAGGGGAAATCTTAAGTTCTCTGGAACATTCTAGAATCATTTTAAGTTTTCTTCTTTCCCCCCTTTCCATGTGCATGCATATATGCTTGTTTTACATGTGTGTGTGGGCAACACATCTGTAGGTGTGCAGGCCTCTGGGGTTCATGTAATCTTTGATTGTCAATCAGTCAAACCTAGAGCTCACCAATATGGCTAGTTCTGCCCTAGGGATCCCCTGTCTTTGCCCTCTGAAGCTGGAATTACAGGAGGGCCACCATACCCACCCAGCATTTGCATGGGTTCTGGGGATTTGAACCCCAATGTTTACATTTGCAAGGCAAGTACTTTAACTATGAGCCATTCCCCCAACCCAGTTTTCAGTTTTCTTTTCTTTTTTTCTTTTCTTTTTTTTTTCTTTGATTTTTGAGACAGGGTTTCTCTTGTAGTTTTGGTGCCTGTCCTGGATCTCACTCTAAAGACCAGGCTGGCCTCAAACTCACAGAGATCCACTTGGCCCTGCCTCCCCAGTGCTGGGATTAGAGTTGTGTGCCATCACTGCCGGGCTCACTTTTCTTAACATGGTCTTTGAGTGCAAATTCCTTTATCTACATCAGTCCTTCAGGTGCATATTTGTCTGGAATAAAAAGGCTTGCTGGTTAGCATTTAATGCCAAATGTGAGCAGGTGTGGTGCATAAAACAAAATCGCCTTCTGGGCAGTTCTGAAGTTGGCTTCACACCTAACCTTACACCTGAGCCTCTGTCTGTATCCAGGTTCCCAGTGTGGAAGGTGTGAACTTGCTCTTGGCCCAGCTGTACCAGCTGATAGCCTATAAGGGCCTGAATCATGTCCCTCAGAGTATGTAAGCTGGCCTTGTTTACAGATTGACTCTTTAAAGAGGTGACACAGTATGAAGAAGTCAGTAGGCTGGGTTCTAATACACTGGGACATGGACCATGTAGGATGGCGGGATGGAGGTATGTTACCATACAGGTATCATTCACCTGCTGTAGTGCTGAGTATCTGCTTCCTCTGTGATGAACACGGCCATGGGAGCAGTTGCGACCCACAGGTGACCCTTGGAGATCACACATATTAACAGTCCCTAGTGGAACAGGGCAGGCTCCTGATATCCTCACTGGAGGTATTCATGCTGGTCAGATCTGCATTCCAGACTCCTGTCTCTAGAATGTGAAGTGATGCATGTCTGGGTTGCTGCATCCTTGAGAAATGTGGCCAGAGATACCAGGCAGGGAGCAGAGGACTAGGAGGTAGCCCGCTGCCACTGCTCTCTGAACTTGGGAGATGGAGACTCTTTCCAGGCCCTAGTTTCCTCATTGGATTGGGGTTACATCTGGGGTCTCCTCTGTGTGGGTTGGAGAATCGCCAGTGCTGTATTCAGTTCCAGTCTGGACCCTGGAATGGCTCTGTTGACTGCAGATGTGTACAGGACATGGAGGCCTCTAGCCAGTAATCTCGTCCGTTTGACGGCATTCGTAGAGACGATGGTGAGTGACTTGGATCAGGATTCAGATGCACAGAGGTTGGCTGCATTGAGGACACTGGGAGGAAACACCATCTTCAGGACAAGGACCTGGGGGAGCCTTGGGGGTGCCCTGCAACACATCCAACTTAGGTCTCCAGCTTTCAGGATGAGGGACATTGGATGTAAGTGACCATAAGCTATATCTAGAGCCGTGAGTGGGTCATCAGGGGCTTCCAGCCTGTTCCACTAAGATACAAGATTATCTCACGCCATCTGTCCCTAGAGAGATGGTTCAGCAGTTAAGAGCATTGACTGCTCTTGCAAAGGACCCAGGTTGGGTTCCCAGAACCCACATGACTGCTCACAACCATCTATAACTCTTGTTCCAAGAGATTTGAGACCCTCTTCTGGCCTCTGTAGATACTGTACACACATAGTATACAGATATGCAAGCAGGCACACGCTCATACACATGAAAGAAAAAATAAACTTTAAAAACAAAAAGAGTTAAAGGTAGTAGCTGAGATAATACTGACCCCTCTGGGCTATAGTTCTAGCACATTCTAAAAGTTTATGTTCCTGGGCTGAAATTGATTCAATCTTACGTTGGCGTGTGGGCAAGTGTGGTGTGGTTTATTTATTGTGGATTGACAAGGTTTTTTCAAACATGCCATCTGTAGGTGTTTTATAGAAGTTTATTTCTATTTTAATAAGCAATTGAACTGTTTTGTTATTTTGTGCAATTTTAGTTTGTGTGTGTGTGTGTGTGTGTGTGTGTGTGTGTGTGTGTGTGTGTGTGTGTGTCCTAGACTTCAGCTCTGGACCTCTTGTCCACAGCATTGTTGGCACTGGCAGGGGGGATCTTTCTGTTTTTTCTGCTTTGTTGATTTCCATGTGTTCCCACCCTCATGAAAAGAAAAGCTATTTTAATTGTCCAGAGCACACTACCTCCTCCACAGCTTTCTGTGGGAACCATGTCCTGTGTTCTCATTGCCCCTACCCTGTCCCTATTGGTGCCGAATGCCAGCAGGTGGAATCTCTTAAACAGAGGAAAGCACAGGCTGTGTGGCCCAGTCACCACACACCTGGAGTAAGAGGAGCCACAGCCACTGGCCACTGTTTTCTGCATACACACTAGGAATGACATCTGTCCCCAGGACGGTTAGTGCTTACTCTGTTTTCCCCATGATGCAGTTGCCACAGTGGACTTTGGCGGTCAGCTCTGGAGAAAGTTCTGGGCCTGGTGGATTCCCCCATGGCAAGCTAGGGTTTATATGAATGTGGGTTGTCATGGAGGTGACCCCTCTGTGTGAACATGGGCTGTGATCAAGGTGACCCTTCTGTGTGAACATGGGCTGTCATGGAGGTAAACCCTCTGTATGAACATAGACTGTCATGGAGGTGACTCCTTTGTATGAACATAGACTATCATTGAGGTGAACCCTCTGTATGAACATAGACTGTCATGGAGGTGACCCCTCTGTGTGAACATGGGCTGTCATGGAGGTGACTCCTCTGTGTGAACATGGACTGTGACCCCTCTGTGTGAACATGGGCTGTCATGGAGGTGACCCCTCTGTGTGAACATGGACTATCATGGAGGTGACTCCTCTGTGTGAACATGGGCTGTCATGGAGGTGACTCCTCTGTGTGAACATGGACTGTGACCCCTCTGTATGAACATGGGCTGTCATGGAGGTGACCCCTCTGTGTGAATGTGATGTGTTTTGTTACTAGTTAAATTTGTCTCTGACAATTTCATCCATGTGTATAATGTATTCTGGTGGTTTTTACCCAATCTTCTCAGGCCTCGCCTCCCTCCACTGCTGTTCTCTGCTGATCTCTTTTCCACATTCCTGCCTTTTGTTTGGTTTCTGTCCCTCTGGGTTTGGACAGGCCCCCTCTGTGCCCTTGGGACTGGATCTCTCCACTGGAGCTGGTGGACTCAGCAGCTGCTGCACAAGCTAAGGCAATGATGTCCTGGCCCAGGGTCATCTGGCCTCCCTGTACTCCTAACCCATACCTCCACTCTGTGGGGGTCTTACACACAGTGGTCTGGAAACTGGTTAGGGAAAAAGCTGGAATGATCCAGAACTTCCCTTGTTTCCTACATTGCTGCCCTGCATTTGAAAAGCAGTGTTTTTAAATCAATTTCAGCATATTGGTCATATCAGGTGAGAGGCTAAACCCGTATACTGACTCCATCTTGTGGAGGAGGGAATCTCCCCGCCTACGCTTGTCCTACCCAACATTAGGCTTCTTTGTCCCATCTCTCTTCTCTCCTCTGTCCATCTCTTCTCCTCTTCCTCTGTCCAAAAAGACATGAATCATTCTGGTCCGTTTTCAGTGTGAGATGCACTGAGCTCAGCAGAGACTCACAGATAAGCAGGGGACGCTAGGCCCCATCCTCCCCAGCTGGCAGCTGTCGCCTGCATGTCTGGGCTCTCAGTTCATCCTAGGGTTGAAAAGTCACAGGCAGTCTGCTGTGTGACTGAGTCCACGGATCCAAAAGGGGGGAATCTTGAGCCCCAGGACGTACATTAGATACACCTTTGTGTCTTGAACAAACAGGGTGGGGGTCTGGGGAGGGGACAACACTAGACACTAGGAAGATTGTGTCTCCCCGAAGAGCACAGCCAGGGAGGGATTCACGGGGCAAAGAAGTTAGGAATTTAAGAACTGTTTTGGGCTAACAGCAGCACACCGGCCGTTTCTGCCTTTTCCCTAAGCTGACTGCAAGGGCAGAAAATGAATGGTTCCACTTTTACTCACCGACTCCTGGGAATTCTTAGTGAGAAGGGGAAGCTCTCTGTTGTCTTAGCACGCGCCTTTGCCCTCTGGGACCTCGGGCCCTGCCTCAGTGGCTTTTAGGCCATGTCCTTGTGTCCTTTCATTCTGCCTCTGTAGCCAAGCACCATGTTCATGTGCCCAGCTCAGCTGTTCCTTCATTGGCCCTGCGAAGTTTGCAGAGCTGGCCCAGCGGCCCAGCTGGACCAATGGGGCCCCACGTCTTGTTCCGGATCCCAGGAGGTGCCATGGGGAGTTGAGAATACAGGGGCATTCATTGTTTCTTTGGGGTCCCAGGGTCCCTCTAGTGCTGGTGCCCACGTTTGTGGCCTTTTCTTGGTGGCAGGTTGACGAGACAGTGGCTTCCCAGCTTATCTAAGTGGCTGTGGTGATGGTGCTGTGGCTGCTTCTCACTCTGGAGAGATGGTGGGTGAGGTGGGCACATACACATCATGGAGGAGAAAAGAGGTGGCAGTGTCTCATGAGCTGCCTCCCGTGGTGGGGTCCTTGAGCTTTCGTCTCCTGGGGCCACCAAACCAGATTGGTGGCCTAAAGCTGTGGACACTACTGTCCCTGTAAGTTCCATAGATGAGAAGTTTGAAGAACTTAAGCAGTCAGGTGCAGGCCCGGGCTCTTCAAAGACTGGGGATGGTCCCTCCTGCCTCCTCTAGTCCCCCTCCATGACCCAGGGGGTAGAGAACCCTCCTTGCTGCCTCTTCCAGCTTCAGAAGTGGCAGGCGCTTCTTGACTTGTGGTCATATATCTCTGTCTTATTTGGCTTTCACATCCAGACCACAGTTGCTCATTGAGGGAAGTTGGGGCAGGAATTCCAACAGGAACCTGGAGGCAGGAGCTGAAGCAGGAACCATAGAGGAGCACTTGCCTCTTCTGGCTTTCTCAGCCTGCTTCCTTATGCAACCCTAGACTATCTGCCCAGGGATGGCACTGCCCACGGTAGGTTGTGCCCTCCCCCGTCAATCACCAATCAAGAAAATGCCCCACAGACTTACCATGTGATAGAGATTTTTCCTCAATTGAGATTCCTTCTAGATTGTGTCAAGTTGATAAGACCCAGCACACCCTCCATACCTTGGTTAAGTCAGGGTCTCTTGCTTGTTTCCGGCCCGTATTCCAGGATAGCTGGCCCACCAGCTTCCAAGGATTCTCTATCTCACTAAAGGAGCACTGGTGTGTGTTGCCAGGCCTGGCTTTAGGTGGGTTATGGGGGTTTGAACTCAGTTCCTCATGCTTGTGTGGAAAACACTTTACCATTTTGAAGTGAGTGTGGCTGAGTCTGTGGGTATGAGACCCAGGATGTGGAGGTGACTGAAGTTGGCTTGGGCCTTCCGTGAGACTTTCTGCTGCTTGTATCTCCCTCGCAGCTATTGACTACAGATGCATTTCCAGGGCCTTCACGGCAGTATCCACAGGCTGCCTAGACAGACCTTCACCTTATGTTTAAGGACACAGGGAGAGGATGACATGGGACTCCAAAGGTCATGCCCTTCAGGAAGGTGTTGGCTCCCTAGAAGTCTTTCTGTCACCTGGTCCTCAGCAGGGACCTCCTCTAAGGGAAGAGCAGATCTCAGGAACATTCCTTGCAGGTACATATTCGGCTACACACAGAGATGGAGGAGGCTGGAGAGCTGTCATCCACCTGCCTCCAGCAGAGGACAGAAGGCCAGTGGCTCCCGTGATGGTTCATGCTGACTATCAACTCAACAGGGTCTAGAATCACCAAGGAGACGGAGCTCTGGGTGAGACTGTGAGGCATGATCTAAACTAGGTAAACTGAGGAGTGAAGACCTGTCCTGAATGGAGGTGGCACCACCCCATGGGCTACTCTATGAAAAGGAGAAATCGATCTGAGCACCAGCATTCATCTCTCTCTGCTGCCTGACTGGGGATGCCACGTTACCAGCTGCTCATGCTCTTGTTGCCATGCCTTCCCTGACACGATGGGCTGTATCCCCTTGAACTATGAGCCAGAACAAGCCCTTTGCTCCCTAACGTTGCTTTGGTCAAGATGTTCAACCGCACAGCGAGAAAGTAACACAGCTCCTGCTCGTGGGCTCACAGATGCTCCGTGGACACGGGTTAGGCTTATCCCCAGCAGTGGTTGGACTGGTTTATGAAGGAGATGTCATGGCTCTACTCATGAGAAAACGGTGAAAGTTGAAGAGATGTCCCCAGCTCTTGGTTAGCCAAGCTTCTCTCTTCTGCAGGGCTTTGGAAGGTGGGTGAAACCCACATTCCAAGGCAGGATGGCCAGGTCTCAGGCGGGGCTGAGAACCCTCCAGCAGACCAAGTGTAGGGGCATTTGAGAGGAGAGGTCTTTGGGCAGGAGTCTGCCTGTCGTCTGAGCAGACTTCGTAGGGAGAAGTCAGGGCAGGCTCGGGCTCGGCTTTGACTCCCCTCTCCAGGCTGTGGACACTGAAGATGTTCAGTGGGGAGGCTTCTGGGCTGGGTCACGTCCTAGGGCCTGATACCAAGGACCCAGCACATGGCTGGCTGCAGCTCGAGTGTCTTAAACTTTCCAGACATAGTCTCTGAAGCAAACTAAAACATTGGCATTCAGATTGCAGAGGATCCTGGTTCCCACTGCTGTTGAATAACAGGAATCAGCCAAACCCAGCCGGACATAAATATTGTCATCAAGCTTTGATGATGGCAGGTTGGGCAGCCACAGCCCCACCTAAGGCACAACAGGGCTGTCCCCAAGTAGGCCTGTGTTTGGCAGTCAGAGCTCTTGGGACTGCAGGCTTTCTTCAGTCTTGGCCAGAGCTGGTGTCCCTCAGAGGGTCATCCCACTC